>NC_058417.1:55930767-55953240 GCF_002201575.2 Neomonachus schauinslandi
CCCCCCCCACCCCCACCTCCCATCCCCTGTCCACCCGTCCTCACTCGACACAGTCACTCAGCACCTTCCCTGTGCCCAGGCACGCACAAGGTTCTCATCTACCAAAGGTCCCCAGCCTGTGGCCCTCTGTCACCAAAGTGGAAGGGAAGAGAATTTGTCCCTGAGGTGTCCCCCCGCCAACCCTCTTGCCTCTCTCTCCCTGACCTTCCCACCTGCCTCTTCCATTTTGGTTCTCGGAGAGCTGCCAACCAAACGTGAGGACCATGGCATTGAAGCACAGGGAAGGGTTCGCCCCAGGGCCTCAGCTCCGGCCGCACAGGAGGGCTGCCGGGTGGGGGGGTGGGGGGTTGCAAACTGAGACCCACGCCTCACCTACAGACCCTGACCTCGCATGTCTGGGTTGGCCCAGCTTCCCTTCCGTGGTTTTAAAGCATCCTGGGGCGGGCGCCTGGGTGGCTCAGTTGGTTAAGCGACTGCCTTCGGCTCAGGTCATGATCCTGGAGTCCCGGGATCGAGTCCCGCATCGGGCTCCCTGCTCGGCGGGGAGTCTGCTTCTCCCTCTGACCCTCCCCCCTCTCATGTGCTTGCTCTCTCTCATTCTCTCTCTCTCAAATAAATAAATAAAATCTTAAAAAAAAAAAAATTTTGAAAAAGCATCCTGGGGCATTGTACCACACCGGCCAGTGATAACCTCTGGCCCCGAAGGCCACTTAGGGCCACTTAGGGCTACTGTGATAACAAATTACCTCCCAAGCCTTGTCATCTGGATAGAAACAGGGATGAACTGCGGGCCTTTCCATGGCTTGGAGCAGAGCTGGGGGATGCTGGAGGGCAGAGGCCTCCTGCCTGAGAAGTCACCTCAACACCCAGGCAGGTGTGCAAGGGAGAAGACACCTGCCCTTCCTTCCACCTGCACGTCCATTCGGGGCTCTTCCCTCCCTCCCTCAGGCGTTCAAAGCTAACTGTCCCAACCTGGGAGCTGTCTGAATGGCCACTGGGGACTGGCCAGCCTCCAAGGGTGCCTCCCCTTGTGCCAGTTGTAAGGATTACTCAGTGTTTGGTGCAGAAGGCCTTCTGAGGATTTCTCTTTGAACTCATCATCCCTTCTGCTCTGCTCATCTCAGCTCCTCTTTCTCTGTGCCCCACTGCGGACACGTGAGCTCCCCACTGGCATGTCGGCTCTGAAAGCCATGTCCCCAGCGTGTCACTGCAATGTCCCGGTGCCTCGCACAGAGGAGTGCAATGTAGAGGAGGTACCGGTGAACACATGGGGGGACGGCACACACACGTACCTGCACACGGCCTGGCATCCGCCTCTGTGAGCCACTGCCATCCCCCGGGTCACTCTGGCCGGACCCCTGGGCACAGCGCCCCGCTGCTCCATCTCCCTCACCACGGCAAGGCAGGCGCTGTCCCTCCCGTGATGGCTACACCCTCCTCCCCCACTGGGCCACGCTCCTAGCTGGGCTTTGGAGCCAGAACACACTGGTTCGTCTTAACCTGCTGGAAGACATGCTTGTGCAATCATTTACTGATAATTGCATTCCCCCAAATGATTTGCTTTTTGAATCCAAATTTGAACCAAGTCAGGGTTATGATCCCTCCATGAAAGGCATCCTCCCCCAGGTGCTTCCTATCCAGCATGCATTCCTGGGGAGCTGAGAGAGGAGGGATACAACGCCACACCTGACCAGGGCGGTGTGGCTCATGAGATGCTCACCTGTCGTGTGGGACACTCCGCGTGTGCGTGTGTCTTTATCTGTAAAGTGAGAGAATAACAGTATCTCCCTGAGAGGGTTGCTGTGTGAAATGAGTGGCTACATATAAAACTTGGAGCAGAGCTTGGTCCGTTGTAAGTGCTAGCTATTATCATTACCATCCTCATTCAGTGTGTGCACACAGAAGGGGGCTGAGAACGGCCATTCTGCCCTGTAGCGGGTAATGGCTGTAAAGTTACACATCTGGTCACTCCTCTCCCCTTATAATAATCTCTCCATGGCTCCCCAGTGCCCCTGGGCAAAGCCTTTCATGATGTGGTCCCTGCTGACCTTGACAGCATCGCTTTGCACCACGTAACGCCCCATCCGGCTGCACCTGCCGGCTTCCCTGGAGGGGGCGGTGGTCAGGAAGCACAGCGCTAGCCCTGAAGAGAGCCCATTCCTAAACCCACTCAAAGCAGTAGGTTGAGTTTGCACAGCATCTGATCAGAATCTGCCTCAGCGAGTGTCCTCTGCTTTAAGGGCAAAATGCAAATGATAAACTCTGAAATTAACAGCAACCAAGATTGCTTATCAGGTTCAGGAAGCTCTTCTTTCTGTAGCAAAATACTGCCTGATGGTGTCTGCAGCATTTCCGACCGACCGCCACTCGTGTGTTACTGCAGGTGACTTGTCTCTTTCAACATTATTTTTTAGAGGGTAAGATAGCAATGTCAGCTCTACCCAGAATGATCAGTCTGCAATTGCACCTACCTGCACTTGGCATTCACGACGGGCACAGAAAAACCTTCTAAGACTCGTAAAACCAATCCGAAAGGGTTGGGGGGGCGGTGCGGCGGGCAGCAAATACGAGAGAAAACCAGCTTAAGAGCTGAGAAGTAAAATATTATCCTAATTAAGGGTGGGGGAGGAGCTAAGGCGCTAAGGTTAAAGATACCGGGTTTTTCTTTTCTTTTTTTCTTTTTGCAAATTGTGTTCTTGTGTGTTTCACGACTTCTGGTGTGATGTATTCTTGGCTTTCAGAGCAAGGAAAGTCATCAGGGTTTCATTTGTTATGTTGATGCCAATAGAAATAAATCTCAGCAGTCACAGAGAAGGCTGCTCACACTCGGGACGCCCGTCTGGGGAATCCGGCCGGTCGCATCCCCAGCGGGCGGGCAGAGCAGATTCAGGGTAAGATACACTTTGGCCTTATTGATCACAAAGCTTCTCCATTACTTCTGCGGGGCTGCAGATCAATAGACAGGCCCACAGAAACATAATAGATTTTTTTAGAAAATCAATTAAACAGAATATTTCTTACAGAATTGAGTTTGCATGGCTGCTCCATCATCTTTGGTGTGCAACGTAACATGGCGGTGAGGCTTCTCCATAAGGGCTGCCTTCGCATGACCAAGGGCCAAAGCTTTGTTTAAAAGGTCGAATTTAAAAAAAAATTTTGGGGGGGGGCGCCTGGGTGGCTCAGTTGGTTAAGCGACTGCCTTCCGCTCAGGTCATGATCCTGGAGTCCCGGGATCGAGTCCCACATCGGGCTCCCTGCTCAGCGGGGAGTCTGCTTCTCCCTCTGACCCTCATCCCTCTCGTGCTATCTCTCGTTCTCTCTCACTCAAATAAATAAATGAAATCTTTAAAAAATAAATAAATAAATAAATAAAAATTTTTTTAATAAAAAATAAAAGGTCAAATTTGAAAGAAGAAAGGATTCTCTGGGAAAAGCAGGAGCCCCCAGCTGAATCCCAAAACTGTGGCCGGGCACGACAGCCTTGCTAGAAAGTGGTGGCTTTGGGGGCCTCACCCGTCCCTGAATGCCGTCATCTGGGCGAAATCTGTCAGCATGCCGCCTCGCGGGCTGAAAACGTGGAACTGAAACTTCTTGGAGAGCTCAGACTGTTGTCTGGATTTCCCTTTTCTGAAAGCAGAAGGCAGCTCAGCAGGCGTAAAGGTGAAATATGGCCGGGCGGTGGCTGCCCAGATGGGCCAGCAACGCGCGCTCGCCTCTCTCCCCCAAGGACTTGGAGGAGCAGCTGGGGGCTCCGGGACGCTGGGCTCAGGGAGGCCGCGAGAGCCTGGAGCCTCCACCAACTGGCCGCACACACTGGGACTCTGGTTTTTTGGGTTTGGGGAGTTTTTTTTAGTTCGCAAATACACAAGCAGATTCCCACCCTGCCACTTGTGGACAGGCCGTGGCTCCCCAAATCCTGATCTCAGCAGACGGGGGCTGGCACCACACACGCTGCCCCGCACCTCAGCCTTCCTGCCTCTGTCTTCCTGATCTGGCATGCTCCTCCATGACATCGATTAAAAACAAACAATTCTCCTCGCTCGGCTGGCACCTCTCCGAGGCAGGACTCACAGGGTGGCGTGGGGAGGAGCCCAGCGGGGTGGCTGGGCTGCAAGTGCTCCAGCACCACGGAACAGAAGGAGTGATATGTTTGCGGGGTACGTAATAAATAACAAAGCTGCAATTCCACAGAGGAGCCTGGTGATGACATTTAAAAATCTCCCTCAGCTTTGTTCTTGTGGTTCACGTCATCGGAACACCAGGATGGGATCTCAGCCTGAATTTATGTCCATTTCGGGGCGGGGTTGGGGGGGTGTGGTTACTTCACATCATTTTCTCTCATCTGTCTCTTGTCTCGGGCTTGTGTTTCAGGAACCCGGGCGTTCCGTCTGGGCCTCTCTTCCTTTGCGTTCCACCCGAGGGCAGCTGGAACCGTATGCTGAGCACCTAGATTGTCCACCTCCCTAAAGGGGCATGATGCGCTGGCTCTGAGATTCTGAACTGAATCAAGAAAGCTGGAATAAAGTATGAGGCCCCCATGCCTTTCGGCAGGGTCGAAGGAGAACCAGGAAGACCTCCAAGCTAATCTCAAGCAGCAGGCTGACTCTGCCGGGGACCAGGGTCTGCCTGAAGATGGAGATGCTGTTCTCTGTAAGGCTGAGTGTCTGCCTCTCTGGTTCCTTTGCCTCCCTGTCCCTATGGAGAGCAGGGCTGGGTGGGATCCAAGGGGGCCGGAGCAGCATGCCCTGTCGAGGGCTTAGGGAAAGGGAGGCATCGGAAGGCAGGGTAAACATTGAGGGCCAAATGGAAGGTTTTCTTATCCAGCGATTTGGGGGAAAGTCCTTCTCAGGGCAGGTTTCTGTCCTGTTAGATTTCATGGTACCTAATAAGTGTCTCGGCCAAATGGTGAATGACCATCGAAGGATCATCTTTACACCTCCCGTATGTAGTTGTTCAGAAATTCAATTCAGATCCACAACAGACACTGAATTCCAAGACTTCAAGCAAACAGTGAAGGCAAAACAATGGCATCACCACGATAAAAAACATGGAAAGGAGGAAATCCATTTCTGTCATCTGCTGGGACATTTTTACTCCGAGAGCCATAACTCCAAATTCTTGCCTCTCAGAGATGCACCCAACAGGACCTGAGCTGGTTTCATCACTGTTCACCGAGGCCTGCCAGGTGCCGGGCCGTCTTCCTGGGCAGTGTCTAATTACCAGCAAAAGTGCCTGCCCTCAAGGAGCCTGCCTTCTGTGGGTGAGACAGATACTAAACCAACATGTACAGGTGTGATAGAAAGTCCAGAAGCACAGGGATTGTCTGTGTGTTCGTTGCTGAATCATGGATCGGAGTGCTGGGTATGTTACATATTAGGGCGGCAAATATTGCACACCATGAAGAACACTTCCTAAGAATAAATCATAAAGGCCCTACAGGGGCTGAGCTCAAATATCCTTGATCCTGGAGTGGGATGGACATAGCCCTGAAAACAGCCCCACACTTGCCCTTCACATACCATTCAATCAATCAAGCCAGTGGACCATACACACATAAACAGGTGCCCCCCCCCAACACACACACGCATCCCTGACTTGTGTCAAAATACAATCTCCGTCCCTCTCAACACCTATGACAAAACCTGTTCTCCACAAGCATCTTCTGCAACGTCAGGCCTCCGGCTTCGATTCACACGCAGAGTGGGTGATGTTTTAACCCCTACGCCTTACAACAAAATAATTTTTGGTAATTGTGGTAGGCTGAAAAACAGCCCCCCAATATATCCTAATCCCTAGAATCTGTAAATGTTACCTTAAATGGCGAGAGGGGGTTTGCAAAAGTGATTAAGTTAAGGATCTTGCGACAATGGGGAGATTATCCTGGATCATCCAGGTGAGCCCTAAAAGTAATTGCATGGGTACTTCTAAGAGGGAGGCAGACGCAGATTTGAGAGAGGGGAATATAAGAACAAAGTAGAGTTAAGTGCTTTGAAGATGCAGGAAGGGGCCAAGGCATGCAGCAGCCCCTAGAAACTGGGGAAAAGGTTAAGGCAAGGGGCCCTCCTCTGAAGCCTCTGCAGGGAGCTCAGCCCAGCTAACACCTGGTTTTGACCAGGTGAGAACGCCCACTTCAGACTTCCAGCTTCCAGAGCCCTAAGATAACAGGTGTGTATTGTAGTAAGCCACGAAATTTTGGGCAATTTGTTAAAGCAGCTGCAGGAAACTCCATACAGGAATAAAATACGTACTAGTCACTCTTTTCCTGATTTGTGATTTAAAACAATTATTTTTTAAAAAAGAATAAATTTTCACCTTAAAAAGATCATTCACATTCAGTACAGTATTTCATGTGTGAACTGAAACGGGTACTTGCCAAACGTAAATAACTTCTCGTCACGGTTCATACTGTGTTACTGTTTTATTTTTTTTAAGGTTTTATTTATTTATTTGACAGAGAGAGAGCGAGCAAGAGAGAGCATAAGCAGGGGGAGCGGCAGAGGCAGAGGGAGAGAGAGAAGCAGGCTCCTCGCTGAGCAGGGAGCCCGAAGCGGGGCTCGATCCCCGGACTCCAGGATCATGACCTGAGCCGAAGGCAGTCGCTTAACCAACTGAGCCACCCAGGCGCCCGTGATTTTTTTTTTAAAGATTTTATTTATTTATTTGACAGAGAGAGAGACAGCGAGAGCAGGAACACAAGCAGGGGGAGTGGGAGAGGGAGAAGCAGGCTTCCCGCCGAGCAGGGAGCCCGATGCGGGACTCGATCCCAGGACCCTGGGATCACGACCTGAGCCGAAGGCAGACACTTAACGACTGAGCCCCCCAGGTGTCACTGTGTCACTGTTTTAAATTTTAAACACAAACAAAAACCATACAGAGTCACACAGAAGGACTGAGTCAAGTCAGTTCTGAGTCAAGTTCTGTCTCTTCGTCCCTGCAAACCCAGGGCCGCCATGGTTTATTCCAAACTTGCTGTTCAAATGCTGGACGAAGCCATTCTGGGGGGGTTGGACACACAAACTGCTCCTAGAACTATCGTGAATGATGCGGGACCCTTAGGAACCACAGCTACCTCCCCAAATGAACCCAAGTGGCCGTCCCTGTGCTGGGAGCCAGCAGCACAACGGGGGTTTTCCAAACTGACTCCCACAAAGAATGCGAGGTTTATCAAAGGTTAAGTAATAAAAACGTGCTAATCTGAAGCTTACATACATGTTATTAAAACCCAACAGCAAACAGCATTTTTTGTTTAGAACTGAGACCAACAAAAACATTTTTCAGGGACATCGTTGGGAATTGCGGGTGCATGATGTTGACAAAAAGCAGACCAAAAAAAAAAAAAAAGCAGACTAGAAAGCAGACCAACTTTTGCTGGTTTTATTGTTGTTTTTAAATTCCTACAGATGCTGCATGTCCTCACTGGCCACACGTGGAACAGACCGTTCCCACCGCCTGCCCTGGGTCCCACACTATTACTCACCGTCCAGGAAAAGGGAAAGCCAAGCCTTCCTTGGACACCCCAGTTCCCCCCAACCCACCCCATTCCAGGGGGCTGAGCCATACACCCAGGGCAGTGTGTGGTCTCAGAAAAAGAGCCTGAGGGCAGAGGACCCGGGGAGAAGGTCCACAAAACACCCCGAAACCCTTACTAACGATGGGGCAGAAGGAGGCTTCCCACTGTGATAAGGCTTACAAGGGATCTGCAGAAAAGACCAACCTTGAGAGAATTGGCCTATGTACCAAGTGGGTCCCCTTTACAGCCTCATCTCTGATTTGGGAAACTTCTCTCCTGGACCACCCCAGCCCCACCGAGCCTGGCCTCCCAGAGAGCCCTGCACAGCCCTCCCCAGCCCCTCGAAGCTCCCCACACTGGCCTTACCCCAGAGGGACACTGTCAATCAGGAACTCCCCCACCGGCCGGCCCGTGACTGTTACCACCCCCAGCGTGACTGGCCCTGCAAATTGGGAGGATCTGGAAGTCTCTGGGCATTTGGTGTGCCCCGCTGGTGGAGGGATGGGGTCATTGGGAAGCAGAGGAGAAGCAGAGGGAGGGAGGAAGGGGCCTGGATCTTAGCCACCCTGCCCAGCTCCTGCAGCCAGCCCCCAACCTGGTCACTGCCTCCGGAGCTGATGTGGTGGCGAGTCCCTGGTCACCATGCCCCCCCACCCCCGTCCCCCCTGATGCCCTTTGGGGTACAGGTAGCTCTTGTTACCTGTGGGCTTTGGAGTCAGCGGACCTGGATTCAAATGCTGCCTCTCTCAGACTGTCTGCCCAGGCAAGGCCTCCCCCGTAACTGGGACTGGAACGTTCAGAGCCGCTGAGAGCGTGCGACTGGAAGGGTTCAGAGGGGGTACCTGGCCTCGGCTTTCCCTTTCCTCCTCCTGGGCCGAATTTTTATCAGGACACCCAAATGGTAGGGCTCAGTGTCATTCATCACGAGCCCCTGTTCCCTGCCGCTACAACAGGGAAAGGTCTTGCTTGCCCCTCAGGGGCAGCTTTGACTGTTTTAACAGGAGCCTTTTGGAGACACAATGATGGTCTCCGGCAGTGCCGGTGGAGGAGGCGATCGAGGGCTTTAGGGCGCCACTCAAGGTGGCCGTGGGGCAGGCGGCTCGCCCTGAGTTGTGCTGGAGTGGGAGCAGGGGAGGAGAGGGGAGGGATGAGCAGGGGAGGGGTGCCGAGAGAGGCAGTTCCCACCCCGTCAGTATGCAAATCACTCGCCGCCGAGATAAACGATCCGGCAGGAAGGCCGGCAGGGTTCCCAGCGGGAGCCGTTTGTCATTTCTACTCCCTACGAGTGAGCAAGCCAAGCCCGCGAGAGCTTCCCCGGCCCTCCCTCCCACCCAGGTAGCTCAGCCCGGGCCCAGGTGCCCAGAACGAATACACGCATCTCCCTGACCTCCACCTCCCACAGCTGAACAGGGAGGGGCAGGGGCTTGCCTGGCACATCCCTGGCCTCCGGTTGTCCAGTGCCCCGCTTGGGAAAATGCTCCTCCGAGGCCAGAGGAGAGGACCCTTTGTCTCTTGGAAGGACAATGTGAAACCGTGAAACCGCAAACCTTTTTCTTTTGGCAGTCAGCTCTCCAGCTAATTGACAAGTGCGCGTCCTATGCATGAGCTGCTAAGATTTTCCATGACGTCAGCAGAGCCCAGCAATATCTGGGGTTCACCCGGCAGGCCTGGCACTGGGTGGAGAAAGTGTGGGGCCGGGTTGTGTTCCCCAGCAAGAATTTGAGTAATGCTTGGGGCCACAGCCCCGTTCACAAACGGTTGATGAAGGAATAGACAGGTCAGTCAATCCTGGAGATTTTGAAATTGCCAGAAATCCAATCCAAGATTGAGAACATCACACTGGGCAAGACTCAAAATGCCATCTGGGAGCAAACACCAGGCCATAATAATTTTCAGAGCAAGAAGACAGCTGTCACTACCATGGACACTGCTTCGCCCCCGACAGCCTTCCCGTGCTGGAACCGTCTCCCATAGTGTGATGGGCTGGGCGGGTGCATCCTGCCCCCTCTAAGAGCTCAGAGCCTGGTCCATGGTCGGGGGCGGGGGTCGATAAATATTTGCTGAATGAATGAATGAGCAACAGAGAGAGCCCCTCATGGGGCCACAGAGCACAGATTTAATTCTGGAAAGGAATAAAGCTCTTTGGCACAACCAGGGACAGAACCCACAACCTTTGTGTTTAAAACAGATGGCCCTACTTTGGCCTTTTATTCACTTGTTCACTCATTCACCCATTCAGGGCATATTTATTAAGCACCCACGGTGTGCTCAGCACTGGATGAGGCTGCTCTGTACTAGGTTGGGGTTGCCGAGGGTGGACTTCCTAACGCCGAGCGGTGGGCTCTCTGCTGTCAGCGGCTGGTCATTGCTAGGGGTTCTCACGAACAAAAGGCCCGAAGCTCTTGGTGAACCCAGGATATTGTTGGGTTCTGCTGACGTCATGGAAAACCTCAGCAGCTCACACACAGGACATGCACTCGTCAATTTGCTGTGAATTCACACGCCAAGAGAGAGGTTTGCGGTTTCGCGTTGCTGGTCTAGCCTTGGCTAATAAGCCCCATTAATGCCTGGCCATGCCTTCAGCAGAGGCCCTCCTTCTCCTGGTGGGAAAAGGCTGGAGGGGCTTGTCACCTCTCATGTGAAGGCCCTATCAGAACACTCTGAGGTCACCTGTACCCACAGTCCCCTTACCACCAAAATTTGGGAACATTCCAGAAATGCAGATGCGATTCAATTTATTTATTTATTTTTAAGATTTTATTTATTTATTTGAAAGAGAGAGAGAATGAGAGACAGAGAGCATGAGAGGGAGGAGGGTCAGAGGGAGAAGCAGACTCCCTGCCAAGCAGGGAGCCCGATGCGGGACTCGATCCCGGGACTCCAGGATCACGACCTGAGCCCAAGGCAGTCGCTCAACCAACCGAGCCACCCAGGCGCCCTGCAGATGCGATTCAGTACGGTTCAATGACACCTAGTACTGAAGATCCAAGGATGAAAAGACCTGGGCCCTTTTCTTCAGGGACAGACAATCTGGAGAAGACAGATGCGCCATGTCTATAACACACGACAAGACTGTGGGGAGGAGCCGGCAAAGGACACTGATAGCAGGTCACGTCCACTGAGCGCGTGCTCGGCACTGGAGCCCGCACGAACCATTTCGCGGCAGGCCTTCATCATCTTCGGAGCCCCAGGAAGCAGCGCTTGCCTCCATTTCACAGATGAGCAAGTTGAGACTCACGAGGCCAAGCCACTTGCCCCGGGTCATGCAGGTAGAGAGCCCCGTCCACTTGAACTGAACCTAGCTGCCTGCCAAACCAGATGGTTCCCCTGACCCGGGTTGGGACCTGGCAGGGCAGGCGAGCCGTTGTCCGACGGGGCAGGAAAAGGTGTCTGTGGATAAAGAGGGTGACTAAAGCCTCACGAGTGAGGTCCATGATCTCCGGGACACCTGGGGAGCCCCAGAAGTGGCCAACGGTCTAGGGGACAGTTGAGGAATCAGGGAGGAAGGAGAAAGGAGGAGGGGAGCGGTTCTTGGGGACAGTGAGTCCTTGCTGTGCTGTGGGCAGAGTGGGGAACAGGGAGAGCAGAAGGAGAGCCTGGGAAGGAGGAGGTCAGGGCTTGCCACAGTCGCCAGACAAGGGAGGTGAGGTGGCAGAGCACAAAGCTCCTGGCTGAGCATGATGGAAAGAGAAGGTAAGCAGGGTCAGGGGCTTCCTCAGAGGAAGAGCTGGGACCTGGGGAGCCCACAGGGAAGATTGTCAGCCTGGAACTTTCCATGGGAGGGCGCTGTCTGGGGGTCTCTTCCCAGCGGTGGGTGGGTGAGGAACAGAGGAGCAGGGAAAGTCCTAGGAGGCCTCCTGGAAGAGGCATGGTACACCTTGTCGTCAGGGAGATCCAAGTTTCCGTGAATTCAAGGGAGAGGACGGATGGGACTTCCCAGGAAACCGAAGGAGGTGGCAGGACTGGCCAGCTCAGAATGAAAGGAGCCAGGAAGGGTCTGGCGGGAGGCCCAGGTGCAAGCAAGCTCAGGATCAAAACGAGACCACCGTATCTGCTCCCAGACATCAGGCACTGCGTGCGCTGGGCGGAACCCGCCCTTCGGCGCGGGCCCCAGAACTGGCACGCCCCACAGGCCTCACACCCTGCCTGGCACCGTACTAGTCGCCAGGGGGCCCAACAGGGAAAAGGACAGCCAGTCAGCGCTCTCTTGGAGCAAATCAACATGATGCTCTGGTAGCAACGATGAAGAAAAATCGGTGGGGTACGGGAGGGTGGTGCGCGCAAAGTGGGGGGGGTGTAGAAATTGCATTCCGGGAACTGCAGAAAGTCTCCTTTCTCCCGAGGGTCACTCTTCTGAGAGGTTAGCTTTCCTGAGTCTCCTTCCACCTCTCCTGGAGGCAGGTGCAGCCCCTCCCCCGGGGCAGCCCCGTCCCAGGGAGCTCTCGGCAGGGTGAAGGGGGTAAAAGGGGGTAAAAGGGCACAGCCGGTTTTGAGTGTTGCTCTTGCTTGCTGAGGATATTTGTCCCGGCCGCCACTCAGGAAGTCAGGGGAGGCGGGGGGAGGGGGGGGCGGTCTCCTCCTACCTCCTCCCCAGCCCAGCCCAGCCGCAGAGTCTGACCCCCTGGGTTTTATCTGAGCCTACCCGCAGCAGGTAGCAGCAGGGCCCAGCAGGACTACCTGAACCCCACTGAGAACTCAGTCTCTGATCCTGCCTCCCCCTCGCTGCGACTTTGGGAAAAAAGCAACCTCGGGAAGCAAAATTCCTTCTCATTTCCAAGTTTAAAGAGGTACAGAGACAGGACAGTTCTCTCAAGGATCCTGACCTAAGAGGGGGCTAGATGCTGGGGCAGGGGGCCAGCCAGGCAGTGCTGAATACAGGGGCCTCTCCAGCAACATGGTCCGCCACCATCTTCCCAGCTGGGGTAATGCAGTGCTCGGGAGAGGTTAAGGAGCCTGTCCAAGGTCACACGGCTCCAGAGCGCATACCCGCATACCCTGGGGCTAATGGCTTTCAAAGTCGTGGGTGTTTAGTGTTTAACTTCGCAGAGCATTCTACTATCAGGCAAGGTCCTCCCCACTCAGGCACCTTCCCTGAATCCACCCAACAGTCCTCTCCTGTGGGCCTCCCAAGGCCTGAAGCTTTAGGGGTTGATGGTCTGTCCCCCAGTGCCAGGAGTCTCTGCCTCTGGGATTAGGAAGTGGGGGGCTATGGATGGGTTGCAGGGAAGGAGTCAAGGAGCTTTCTGGCTGGAAGTGTTGAGACCAGTAGGGAGGACATACACTCTTGTGAAGTTTGAGCCCCTCCCTCCCTCTTGTTTGGCCCCTCTGCCCCTACCCACCCTACTTCCTGAAAGCCTGAGGTCTCCCACTGGGAACCTGGGAATCTGTCACTTCCCCATGCCCCCACTGGCCTTCCGTCTCCAGGCCCCAAAGCTGATTTTTGCTCCTGCCTCCCCCTCCCAGGGTCCCCAGATCTCCCAGGGATCTCCTGAGCCCCGAATTGCTGGATGGAGCTAGATGTTCTGTTTTCACCTCCACTGAAATCAGGCAGTTGGCACCTGCCCAGAACTGTCCTCATGGTGACAGGGCCTGGCCTTCTTCCGCATTGAAGGTGGAGATGTGCAGGGGCCAGAAGCTGGGGCAGCAGATTCCTTAGCAGGGGGCTGGGCCCCTGGCATCCCCCTCCCCAGGAGCAGCCCCAGCTGAGAGCCTTTCTGCTTGTGTTTTGCTGGCCTAAGCCTAGCAAAATCCACCCAAGGCCAAGGTATCTGGGGGCCACTGAGCCTCCACGCATCCACCGAGGAGTCGCTGTGGCTCATGACAGGCATTATCCTGAGCAGGAGTCGCCAAGGAGTCCCCAGAGCAGCCCAAGGGAGCCAGAGACCACACATGGCATTTTATAAAAGGAAGGCTCTAGACCCAGGGCAGAAGACCCAGTTTGGAGGCTTCTCCACCCCCAGCCCCCTTCCTGGAGCAAAGGGAGATCCTGGGTCAAGAGTGAAGTCCCCTGCCTTGCCTCAGTCTCTCCTTTTGTCAAATAAACAGTCCTAAGGCCCAGAATTAATGAAAAACTTGAAATATTGCCATTTCCTAGTCCCTGGATTTGAACCCTCCCAGCCCAGGATCCTCTGCTAGAGAAAAGGCTGGCTAGGCTGCCTCCTCCCCCTCTCCATCCTCCCCTCCCTCTCCTTCCATCCTCCTTCCATTCTCCCTCTCCTCCCCTACTCCATCCTCCTCCCCCTCCTTCCATCTTCCCTCCCTCCTCTCCCACTCCCTGCTCCCCAATCCGTCCTCCTCTCCCCCTCCTTTCATCCTCTTTCCGTCCTCCCCAATCCCTCCTCCCCTCCCCCTTCCTTCCATCCTCCCTCCCTTCTCCCCTATTCTCTCCTCCCCTCCCCCTCCCCCCCTTCACCCCAAGTCTCACTCTGCTCTCTGGGCCTCCTGACGTCTGGTCTTCTGACACCACGGATGGCTCTGGCCTGGGCTGGTGCAGATGATAATTACTGCGTTAGCCCAGTGGCCTGAAGAAAGATCAGGTGGGGGGGTGGACTGAGAACAGGAGGAAAGAAGGTTCTTTATTAAATGCAGATGTTTTTAAATCACTGTAATTAACTGGAATGGATACCAAGAATCACGGGCATAAAAGCTAAATGGGCTTTTGTTTTAACTGTTTGTCATATATTTAAAAGGGTCATTGGAGAATGTAACACAGAGATGTCCTTGCACTCTTCCTGTTTGCTTTTGCCCAGCAAAGGCTTTCTCTGGGCCTGTGTGTGGGCAAGCGCGGGCGCGGGCGCGGGCGTGGGCATGCACACGCACCCACCCACACACACACACAATGGGGCTAGGCCTGAGTGTGGCTTGGCTGGAGGGGGAATGAGGTTCCACTGAGACAGCTGTGGAAGCCTCCTAGAGACAGTGGGACTTCCTGTACCAAAGGCCACGGGGTAGGTGGCTACTCAGTGGACACACACGGAGGCTTGCACTGAGCTGTCTGCCTGGGATCACCACAGTGATCCGTGGTGTATCCGTGGAGACTTGCAGCCCCAACCCCTTCCTTGTCCCATGAAAAGTGTAAGGGGACGGGGCGCCTGGATGGCTCAGTCGTTAAGCGTCTGCCTTCAGCTCAGGTTATGATCCCAGGGTCCTGGGATCAAGCTCTGCATCAGGCTCCCTGCTCCGCGGGAAGCCTGCTTCTCCCTCTCCCACTCCCCCTGCTTGTGTTCCCTCTCTCGCTGTGTCTCTCTCTGTCAAATAAATAAATAAAATCTTAAAAAAAAAAAGTGTAAGGGGACAGAGCCTCCTTCTTTGGGGTCAGACTCCACCTTTCTTCCCAGGGATGTTGGGCTTCTTTTCTCTTTGGGCACATTCTTCCCCAGTCTCAG
This sequence comes from Neomonachus schauinslandi, assembly GCF_002201575.2. Classification (NCBI taxonomy): domain Eukaryota; kingdom Metazoa; phylum Chordata; class Mammalia; order Carnivora; family Phocidae; genus Neomonachus; species Neomonachus schauinslandi. The sequence goes on from NC_058417.1 coordinate 55,945,663, forward strand.
GGCAGCAGGAAGGAGGCAGGGTCAGGCTGTGACCGGCCTAGGAGAGGCACTTTGAAAAGCCTCCAAAGGTCCCCCTGGCCAAACACCTCTCCACCTCCCCACCCCCCCCTCCCCGGGGTCTGCACCCAGGCCACGGGGCCTGCAGCTGGGCCAGGGCTCATGGGTGAGGGAGTGAATGGTACAAGCAGGCAAGATTAAGAGTATCTTGGGCCAGGGCGCCTGGGTGGCTCAGATGGTTAAGTGTCTGCCTTCGGCTCAGGTCATGATCCCGGGGTCCTGGGATCGAGTCCCGCATCGGGCTCTCTGCTCCTTGGGAGCCTGCTTCTCCCTCTGCCTCTCTCTCTCTCTGTCTCTCATGAATAAATAAATAAAATCTTTAAAAAAAAAAAAAAAAAAAAGAGAGTATCTCTGGGCCAACCCTGACCCAACCAACCCCCTGCCTGGAATTGCCCCTACGGGGTTGAACCGATGTCAACCCTGTCCCTTTCCAGAACCTAAACCCTACAGTCCACATAGCCAATAGGGAGCACGGTGAGTTTTCACTTCTACACCACGTGCCTGTCCTTCCTCTTCAGCCTCATCACCACGGGGAGCAAGGGAGGGGGATGGGGTAAGCCTCCCCAAATTGTGGGGGAGGATCAAGATGTTTCTGGAATGTTCTATGGGAGCCAGAAACCCACTTCCCCCACTTCCCAAAAAATCCAGCTTACGGGACTAGGTGTCCAGTGTCACATTTTACATTGCAGTTTAGCTACACCCTGAGTCCAGACAGGACCCAACCCCATGGAGCACAAGGCCCAGAGGCTCTTCCAGGCCTAATGCCCACAGGGAGCATCACCTTCCAGGACAGGCTTTTCCTCTTGATGTGGTCAGCTGAGACACCCAGACTTCCAGCGGCCAGGTCAACTCCCAGCCCCCCTCGCCTGAGCCCCCTCCCCCGGCACCCCTCTCTGCTCCCTCCCCCACTTGCAGAACCCCTCTTGGGCAACACCTTTCTGTCTGAGAAAAGAGACCCTTTCTTTGGGTCTCCTCTCCTGGGCGCCTTCTTTTCTGGCTTCACTATGCTCCCCCCACCCCATCCTCGTCCCCACGGTGTCCTTCCAGTTTTCCAAACCTTGAAAATCTTCTTCATTATTCGGAGAACAAGACTTGAGAGATGTTCCACAACCTTGAGAGAGGATGGCCGAGAGATCCAGCTCATTTAAGTTCAAAGAATCCATTCGCATGTCTGACGACGACCAGTCCAATATTAGACTGGTCTAGTCCGGGCCAGCAAGGAAATACTCTTAGTTTATGTTCAGGGTTTTACAGGTAGGAGACGAGTTGGATGTGTACTGAGCAGCCATGTGTCCAGAGCTCTCCGTGGAGTTCTAAAGGTATCGGGGCTCCTGGCTGGCTCAGTCGGTTAAAGCCTCTGCTCTTAGCTCTGGTCATGATCCCAGGGTCCTGGGATCGAGCCCTGCACGGGGCTTCCTGCTCAGCGGAGAGCCTGCTTCTCCCTCTGCCCCTCCCCACTGCTCACGCTCTCTCTCTCTCAAATAAATAAATAAAAATCTTTTAAAAAATATAAGCGTATCATGTCATTCACTGCTCTCAAGAGCTTTATGAAATAGGATCCACTACCACTGCTCCATCAAGAGACTCAGAGAAGCAAAGTCAGTGACCTAAGGCGGGCGGGGTGGGGGGGCGGGGGGGAGGTGGTGGTGTGAACTCTGGTGGGGGGGGCAGATGGGGTTGGCAAGAAGCACCTGGCTGGCCCTAAGATAGCAAAGCTCTGTTCTTTCTGCTGGAGGTGGGGTTGCTTCCCCAGGGCTCAGCAGCCATGGCGGAACAGGTCTCCAGGCAAACGTTGGGGGGGTGGGCGGTGGGGCAGACATTCCTAAGGGCTCTCACACACCCTCCCAGCCCCTAGTGTATTGTACAACCAAAAATGGAAAGTAGGGAAGGGATAAGGCATGGAAGGAGGAGAGAAAAGAAAGGGCGAGAAAGAGAAAAAAAGAAACAGGACAAAGGGAAATAATCATACCTTTTAATACCATATTCTCTCCACTTGAAAATACACATTTGCTTCACTTTCTAATGTTCTCCAAATTGAAGCTCATCTTATAATCAGCATCAGGAGAAACCTGCGAGCTAACGGTACATCTTACAATCATGGTGAATTGGAACAGAGGGGGGGAATAATTGTGTTCAAGGTCGTCCCTGAGGCTCACAAGGTGAACATCACCTGGGGCAGTCTAAAGTTCTTAGTGCAGCCGGCAGACTGGTATGGACTTTTCTGGTTTGTTATCGGAAGGGCTTAACATAATCTGGTCACCATACTTTTAACCACACAGATTTATGAGGAAGGAAACCGGACGGGGGAGGGGGGCGCAATTATATTTTTACTTGCACGGTCCATTGTGTCTGTTTTCAAATATATGTCCCCAGCAGCAGTTTGGGTTTTGGGTTTTGGGGGGTTTTTTTTGCATGTTGTTTTGTTTTGTTTTGCATCAGCAGTTAACCTAATAAACCACCCTTTCATTGCTCTGGTAGATAAACCACTTCAAAGAATATCAGATAAACGTAGTGCTTTGATTCGTGCACCTTCAGAAGCCAGGACGAACAATGGGGGTTGTTTTAACTGTGCAATCTGGGAATTAGAGAGAAGAGGTCCCTCAGATAACTGCTGAGAAAGGTCCCTTAATTTGACCCTGTTTCACACAGTCTACTTTTCTTTTTTTTTTTCCCCAAAGATTTTATTTATTTATTTGAGACAGAAAGAATGAGAGACAGAGAGCATGAGAGGGAGGAGGGTCAGAGGGAGAAGCAGACTCCCTGCCGAGCAGGGAGCCCGATGCGGGACTCGATCCCGGGACTCCAGGATCATGACCTGAGCTGAAGGCAGTCGCTTAACCAACTGAGCCACCCAGGCGCCCCTCACACAGTCTACTTTTCAATAAACTGAGGCACTTGAGCACTGTCCCTTAGGAAATCACCGCAGGCCAGATCTTCCTGGGGGGTTATTTTGTGCAAAGGCCTCCCTTCTGACCTGTTTGCATCCAGCCAGCCCCTCTTCTCTGCTGGGTATTTACCAGTGGTGTTTCCACCACAGGCATCCATGCTCAGGGCAATATCAGTCAAGGGCAGTGATATCTTCTTCCTTCAGCTGGAGCCTCCTCCTTACTATTATCTTTGATGATCTGCTTGAACTTGCTTCTTCCCGACTGTCAGTAGAAACCCAAAGCAGTATTGGATGGTTTATTCATTATTTACTTACTTATTTATTGAATGATATTTCTTTTTTTTTTAAGATTTTATGTTTTTGAGGGGGGGGGAGAGCAGGGGCGGGGGGGGGGGGAGAAGCAGGCCCCCCCCCCCCCCCCATGCGAGGCTCCATCCCAGGACTCCAGGATCATGACCCGAGCAGAAGGCAGACGCTTAACCAACTGAGCCACCCAGGCGCCCCTTGAATGATATTTCTATCGCAAATACATTTTTACCAAAAGCAGAAGGAAAAATATACTCCCGCTTCTCCTAGCTCTCCTCTGAAGTGTATTTTCTTCCGAATCCCAAACCGCCTGAATCCGCTGTGAAATTTCTTCCCTGGGGGCTTTAGTGCTAGGTTTGCATTTTGTCCCTCAGTTTCTCTCCTCCTCAAAGCTTGCTCTGGCAGTCTGGAACCAGACAACAGTAAAGCACAGCTTTCCTTCACGGAGAATTCCCTTCCCGATGGAGCATAAATGTTTCCACTCTAGTACCCAGGAAATGCGGGCGCTTTCTGGAAAGCCTCCACGAAGACTTCAGTTATTTGCAGCCCCTGCACCTGAGCTTCTCACAGGGTCTCTGGAGACACTGGGATTCAGCCCCCCGCCCCCGTCCCCCGCCTACTGCTTCACACCATGAACTCAAAGCACACCAAGATGCCGACAGCTACCCTCACGCTTCGCTCAGTCCAATCGTGCAAAACTCAGCTCAGGCGCTCATGCCTCTAAGCCCCATGAACAGAGGCCTGGCCCCCTATCATGTCCCTGTGCCAAACGCTCTTCAAGTGTACTGGAAAGCACTCCTCCAGCTGCAAATGACAGAAAACTAACCCAATGAGATCAAGCACACACACACAAAAATAGCTGAAGGCCGGGCTGGCTTCAGATGCGGCTTGATGCAGGAACCCGGACGATGTTATCAGAACTTGTTGCTGTCCCCTTGGCTTCCCTCCATTGGCTCTGTTCCCAGCCCCACTCTCCCTGAGATGCTCTCAGCTTCATATCCAATGGGGAGGAGTCTGGTTTCCTGGTAATTCAAATAAAAATAGTGGAATAGTGACTGGTTGAGCTTGCTTGCCTTCCCTTGATCGGACCAGGAGTTCATCACCATCATCACCATCATCGTCATCATCCCACTGTTAGTCATCTGAAAGAAATGGGTAGGTCCTTAAATAAAAGTTGGGGTGGCTATTATCACAAAAGGAGGAGGAGAGCTGAGCCACAAAACCACCGATTCCTGCTGCACTGGCAGGGCCTGAGCTGATGCACACTCGCCCAGCGTAGAGCCTTCTGAGAATACAGGAAATGATAAAACCCCAAAACACTTACCAAAATCTCACCCCTCAAAGACAACAACTGCTAGCATTTGGGAGTGCTTTTCCTTCCAGTCTTTTTTCTATATGTAGACATTTTCTTGTAGCTGTCATCATATTACCTATTTGTTTGATGTCTTTTTTTCACTTAAAACTACAGCTTTCATAAACACTTAACAGCTGCAGAATAAGTTGTTGGAATGATGTATACCGATCTATTTGATTATTTTGTAATGGGCTGCTTTTCAAATAGGTGCTATTATAAAATATAGCGATAAAAATACAACCGGAAGCATTTTTACATTTCGCGTTGGGTAGAGGAGGTAATTCTTTAAAAAGTGGGGGATGGGACCTCAGGAACCCACCCTGGTGAGCGATTTCCTGAGACTGCCTCAGTCTGCCCTCTCCAGTCATCCTTGGAAACGTGGTGAGCAGGGCATTCCGTTTGGAATTCCAGATCCTCCCGGCCTCACCCAGGGAACCACACTGGGCTCTCTGGTGATAAATTCATCACAGGGATGTGGCTGCCCTCCTGAAATTCTCTTCAGGGAACAATTTTCTGAGATCTCACATCGTGCCTAATTGACAACTTTCTTTAATGGGCTAGGATGATAACTCTTTCTTTAAGCCACAAATTATGATTAATGGAGTTCCAACAGGACACGGGTTTCACTGTATTCTCACCTTCATTATTTTAATCTCTCTCTGAATGACTGTCTAATGGATCTGTATTGCCCTAACACTCCATGAGAGGTGGGTGTGTGTCCATAAATCCCTCCAAACCACGAGAGGTCCCACCATCAGATTACAGAGGCGACGGACAGGCTCAATTAAAAGCCTGCGCAACCCTTGGCTGCAGGAGGGTGAAGACAATGCGGAGAGACTATAAAGTGGCCAGACAACATCAGCGTCTTCAGAATGGCACTGAGAGTCAAATTATATTCACTCCTTGTGGGAAGAGATGAGAAGCAAAGGTTGAAATGGCCATTTGCAGACTGTCAGGAATCCAAAAGTTGGTGAGGAATTAATGATGAAGCTGTCGATGGATTCATTCAATCATTTCGATTTTACTGAGCTCACTGGTCGATGCCAGGCTCTGTGCCAGGAGCTGGGAAATTAAGATAACTGGGATGGCCCAGCCCTCCAGTGCCTCACAGCCTCCGTGTTGGAGGAAAAAACCTACAATCTGATGATGACCATATTGAGCAAGGTGCTTTAGAAGTGACTGAGGCTAGCAGGGTGGGCTCCCCAGGCATAGGACCTGTGCAGGTCCACAGGCCCCCCAAGCAGAAGGACCTCACACTTGGATTAATGCTCTGCTGGTGGGTATTATTACCCTTTAAGTTCATTCATTTGAATGAATGCCAGGCTGGCTCAGCCGGGATAGAGCTTGTGACTCTTGATCTCAGGGTCATGAGTTCAAGGCCCACGTTAAGGATGGATCCTGTTTTTTTTTTAATTCATCCATTCTGCAAAGACTTACTGTGTGCCTACTATGCGCCAGACACTCCTCTGGGCCCTGAGGACAAAACAGACACAAATCCAGGACAGGCAACAGCAAATAATTACATAAAAGGAATACAATGTCAGATAGGAGTAGGTGCTGGAGAGGAGAGCAAGACCGGGGACAAGGTAAGGGCAATCCTAGGATGCTCATTTGTGCAGTCTACAGAGTGACCAACTACCATGTGCTAACATCTTGGGCACCTAGGCAGTTGTGATGGTTAATTTTACATGTCAGCTCGCCTTGGCTACACTATGATATCCAATTGTTTGGTCAAATGCCTGCCTAGATGTTGCTGTGAAGTTCCTTATCAGATTTTTTAGATGCAATTAACATTTAAATCAATAGGCTTGGAGTAGAGCAGTTTACCACCCCCCCCCATAATGTAGATAAGCCTCATCCAATCAGTTGAAGGCCTTAAGAGAAAAAAAAACCTGAGGTCCCCTTGAGGAAGAAGGAATTCTGCTTCCTGACTGTCTTTGGACCTAAGACTGCAACATCAACTCTTCCTTCGGTCTCCAGCCTGCCGGCCTCCCTGCACATTTCAAACTTGCAAGCCCTTCCCCCCCCCCCCCCCACCGCAATGGCCTGAGCCAATTCCTTGAAATCCCTGTCCCTCTCGCCTTCCCCCTCCCCTCTCCTCTCTCTCCCCCACTCTTTTTTTTTTTTAAAATTTTATTTATTTATTTGAGAGAGAGAGCATGAGACAGGGGAGGGTCAGAGGGAGAAGCAGACTCCCTGCCGAGCAGGGAGCCCGATGCGGGACTCGATCCTGGGACTCCAGGATCATGACCCGAGCCGAAGGCAGTCGCTTAACCAACTGAGCCACCCAGGTGCCCTCTCTCCCCCACTTTTATTCTCACTCTTTCTATATATCTATCTTTTTACCTATGTCTCTCTCCCATTGGTTCTGTTTCTCTGCAGAACCCTGACCCATGGAGCAATGCACAAGGCATGGCTGCTGGCTTGGGGCTGCTCCCAGCCTCACTAGCTGCTAGAGTCAGGATGCAGAGGGAGGGAGGGAGGGGGAGGGGGGGGGGGGGTGGGCAGCGTCCAAGCTCAGGGATGCATCTCAGGACTCCCCTCCTCGAAGTTTGTAGCCCAAACAGCGTGGGAGCTGCCCCTACCTGTGCCAAAGGTCAGGTCACAGGTGTCTTCCCATTTCCCTCTTTCAGGGGTCTGGGGGCGGGAGGCCCTGCACCCTGCCCCTAGCCAGAGTCCTCTGGGGACCATTTGTATGGAAAAGAGGCTTGCTTTCTTCCTGATGGCTATTGTATTCGGCTTGAGGTGGCCCCAGGATTGAGGTACTTTGCGGCAGGTAAGGCCGTTAAATCAAGCCCAATAAGATCTTGCAAGCTGGGGCGCCTGGGTGGCTCAGTCGTTGGGCGTCTGCCTTCGGCTCAGGTCATGATCCCAGCGTTCTGGGATCGAGCCCCGCATCGGGCTCCCTGCTCCACGGGAAGCCTGCTTCTCCCACTCCCCCTGCTTGTGTTCCCTCTCTTGCTGTGTCTCTCTC
>NC_058417.1:55953340-55967763 GCF_002201575.2 Neomonachus schauinslandi
AAAAAAAAAAAAAAAAATTTTAAAAAAAAAAAAAAAAAAAAAAAAAGATCTTGCAAGCTGCTCCCCGCCGTTTGGCACCACACACCCACTCATCTCCTGCACACACACAATCCCCACAGAGGGACAGTGGCCTCTGTGGCCCGCCGAGTGGCAGGAGGTTGTTGCTGCAGCCATCTGGATGATGTACAACAAGGTCTTCTAGTGAGAAGTACAGGATTCTCCAAAGAGATTTTCCCTGGAATGTCAGGCTCTGCTCCTTTTTTTTTTTTTTTTAACGTTGAGAACGTGTGTCCTTGCTCCAGAACACTGTTGTCTTCTGGGAACAAACACAGAGGCCCATTGTTTACCCTGCCAATTAGGAGCCATGATTGACCCCAACACACAAAGGCCCGGTTGTGCCCGACCAGCTGAGGAAAGTGTCTTGGACCTTTTGACACAGGTCTTTGGACGAAGGAGGCTGAGTTTGTCGCGCATGGGGTTCTGGGGAGCCACTCTGTCCTGCCCTGCGAGCGGGCCGCGCAGCCAGGAGCTGGAGAGGGCAGGTGATGCGGTCTCCCGGGCCATTGCCCCATTGACAGCCGCAGGGTGCCCAGTTGGGCTTTCCAAGGTCATATCTCACCCCGGGGCAAGTGCGGTCCCAGTTCAAGCAGCATCTCCTCCCTGAAGAGCTGGAGAAGAAAGCTGGGTTTCAAAGGAGCAGCCAGTAAACTGAAGCTTCCTGGCTCAGAAGGGGGACCTGTGCATGTTCCCCCCCGATGGGTAGCTTTTGTCACCACGGGGCCAGCCACACAGGCAACCCAGGGCCATCATGAGCAAGGAACTTGGTGTCCATGAGCCCCATAAGAAGGGACTCCCAAAGACAACAGCAAACTGCTTGAGTTTGACTTCTCTCATGAAAACCATCCCGTGGGTGCCTGAGTGACTCAGTCAGTTGAGCGTCTGATTCTTGATTTCAGCTCTGGTCATGATCTCAAGGTCCTGGGATTGAGCCCCACGTTGGGCTCCCCACTCAGCAGGGAGTCTGCTTGGGGATTCTCTCTCCCTCTGACCCTCCCCCCTACTTGTGCTCACTCGCGCTCTCTCAAATAAATCTTTAAAAAAAAAAAAGAAAAAGAAAACCAACCCGCTATTTCACCTGCTTTAAAAATGAAGACTAGTGGCACCTGGGTGGCTCAGTTGGTCAAGTGTCTACCTTCAGCTCAGGTCATGATCCCAGGGTCCTGGGATCGAGCCCGGCATGGGGCTCTGTGCTCAGCAGGGAGCCGGCTTCTCCCTCTCCCACTCCCCCTTGCTTGTGCTCTCTCTCACTATCTCTCTCTCTCTCAAATAAATAAATAAAATCTTTTAAAAAATAAATAAAAATAAAAATGAAGACTAATGGGGGCAGTGCCTGGCTGGCTCAGTTGGTAGAGCGTGCGACTCTTGATCTCAGGGTCAGGAGTTCAAGCCTCACATTGGGTGTAGAGCTTACTTTAAAAAAAAAAAAGAAGAAGAAGAATACTAACAGAAATAAGACTTTCGCAAATAAATGCAGCAGTTACTAAAATCTGTTCTTCAGGGGTAAACTTCAATCACTAAATAGGTGGAAGAAAGCGAGGGGAGATGCTTTTTCTATAAACAGGGCTGACCCCTCCGAATGCATCCTTACTGACACAGCACTAAAGGGGACCAAGAGCTCCCGGGTCCCAGCGGAGGCTAGAACTTAGATCTAAGACCCTTTTGCCTCTAGTAGGAGAGTCATTACGTAAATTATGGCAAATTCATTTGATAAAACAGTGTGTCTGCTATTAAATGGTTTTTATAGAGTTTATTGTAATAACATGAAAAATTATAATGTGAAAAAGTTTCTTACTCCTAGACTAAACATGTTTCTCTTTTCCCCAGAGAGTAATTCAAAAACAATTCATAGAGCGTGAACATGTCTATGGTTTTTTTAAATTATGCTAAAATATGAGTCTGGAAGGAAGCACTTTTAAATGTTAACATAATCTTTGAAGAGTGGGACAATGTGATCTTTTTCTTCTTTTATCTTTCTCCATTTTCTATCATTTTTCATAAAGAGCCTGTATTCCTTTCTAGTTGGAAAGAATAAAATAAACAAAAATAAACAAACAAGTGGTTGCTATGAGAGAATAGGCTGGGAACCCCATTATCCAGCTTCTCCCTTGTTCCGGAATCACGTTTACCCATGGTCTGACAACTGGCGGCTGGGCACCCTGCCCAGGCTCTGCGAGATGAACACCCAAGGCCTCTTGGCCGGCTCCTGATCACACCACATGCCAAACTTAGAAGTTTGGCAACCTCTGAATTTTATCAGGTTTGGGTTTTTCCTTTTTTCTCACTCTGGCTGCACACACACGCACACACGTCCCAGAATCTCCACGTTTTGGCTGAAGGAGCTCACATGGGTGGCACCTCTGCAAGAAACAGACTCACAGGGTACGTGACACAGTCTCCTTACGGGAAGATGACCTCCTTTCATTGATGTTGGAATCCCGCTTCCATTCCTCTCCAGGGGACACTGCCCCCTGATGCGTAGCTGTGAGTGAGATAGATTTCAGTGATCATTCCCAGAGCCATGCTTTCCAACACAAAGTCTGCATTCCAGAGGTGACTTCGAGAGAGTCAACATAGGGAGCCTCCCAGAGCATCCTCCTCTGGATCTAAGAGCAAGACCTGTCCCCACAAGAAGGAAAGCACACTCACGTCCCGGGAGATTGGCACACACACTGTGACAGGCTCCAGGTAAACCTGCTCTTGTTTCCACTGCATCAACTGATTGAAATCTGTGGTTTGGGCAGCTGGTCTAAGCTTGTGGATTTTTCTCCCGCCTTGGTCCCCTCATTATTCATCCTGTTGATTTCAGCAATAATTGCAGCTGAGTATCTGAGGTCAGAATTATTTCCATTCTTTAAACTGCCAGGAGGAATCTACTTCCATTCCCCAAACTGGCTGCCTCACCTTCACATACATGGAACCCTGAACTGGAATGCTTATCCCTCCCTGGTCCCCCCCACCCCATACTTACCTACTCCTTCGTTCTGATGTCATCTCTTGATGACGCCTTCCTTGACGCCCACAGGCAGAGGTAACCCAGTAATGACTGGTTTCATTCATCCAACAAATATTTATTGAGTACCTGTTAGGTGCCCCAGACTGGGGATACAGTAGTGAGCCAGTGAGACAGGATTCTGCTCACGTGGAAACAGCCAGACACTTAATAAAACGGCCAAAAGGACAGCAGTGGAAGTTCAGCCCCTGTGGGAGCACAGCGGGCATGGGAGCTTAATGCCACAGCCCTGGGCTAGCAAAGCGAGGAGATATCTTGGTTGAAACCAGGTTGGGGCTCCCTTGGGTGGACTTTAATAGCAGACTGAAGGTGGTTGGTGATTTGTTTACTCAAACATTATTAAAGATGAACTATCATCTGAGTGTTAACCCACCCCCTCAAATGCCCCTGTCCCCGCTCCTGGCACCGCCAGCCTCTCCATGGCTGCCTTGTCTCAGAGTCACTTTGGCTGTCCTCCCATTAGTGGGCAGACTCATGTCTCTCTTGAAAATGCCTCCAAGTCTGTCATCATGGCCACCACCCGACTTAATCTCCACATTCTCAACATCTGTCTTTCCTTCCTTCCACAAACATTTACTCAACACCTACAGGGTGCCAGACACTTGGAAAGCCCTGGGGTAGAGCAGCAAGCAAAGGAACAAGCAGTCTCTGCTCTCGTGGAAAGTGCAGACTAGTAGGGGAGAGGAGCACTACCCATAGCCCCTATGTAAATGTAAATGAGGACGTTGATAGGATAAATGAATGGATGAATGAATGCATTTCCCCTCCCTCAGATGAGTAAGATTTCACCAGCAGACGAGATCGGGCGCGTTCAGGGTGGTATGGCCGTAGACTGATTTCACCAGCAGGACTAGAGGTGAGTTTTCTGGACAGGCAAAATAAGCATAGCAATAGTTATAATAGGACATAGGTTCTCCTAGTGGATTAGAAGGAAATGAAGCTGGAGAGGTAGCTTGGCCAATTACCTGGACTGCTGTATGATCCTTGCTCTGATCCATCCTACAGTGGGCTGCCTGAATAAGCATCCCCTTGTACTTCCCCTCCGCTGCATAAAACTTCCAATGGCTCCCTACTGACCACTAGATTAAGTTCTAATTCCCCAGCCTGGTGGCTCTTCATGCTCTGGTACCAAGCTACCTCTCCAGCTTCATTTCCTTCTAATCCACTAGGAGAACCTATGTCCTATTATAACTATTGCTATGCTTATTTTGCCTGTCCAGAAAACTCACCTCTAGTCCTGCTGGTGAAATCAGTCTACGGCCATACCACCCTGAACGCGCCCGATCTCGTCTGCTGGTGAAATCTTACTCATCTGAGGGAGGGGAAATGTGTAGGATAGCAGGATTTGGTGGAGAATAGCCAAAGCCTCATCTTCTAAAGTGGGAAGTCCTGATGTTAAAATAGAAAAATCAAGAAAGAAGAGAATATGCATTTTTTTTTAGAAATATGAAGGTAAATGGCAGAAGAAACAGCTGAAGGACTTGATATTGGTTGCTTCCAGGGGTAGAGATTGAGAGTTAGGAGGGACAGGGTTTAAGACTGGGAGGTTTTGTTTGTTCTAAGACTGATATTACATAATTGCCTTCTAAAAGGCATGGATTCATTCTTTTTTTAAGATTTTATTTATTTATTTGACACAGAGAGAACCAGAGAGAGAGAGAGAGTGATACAGAGAGCAAGCACAAGCAGGGGGAATGGCAAGCAGGGGAGAAGCAGGCTCACCGCTGAGCAAGGAGCCCGACGTGGGGCTCCATCCCAGGACCCTGGGATTGAGTCCTGCATCGGGCTCCCTGCTCAGTGGGGAGCCTGCTTCTCCCTCTGCCTCTCTCTCTGTCTCTGATGAATAAATAAAATCTTTAAAAAAAAAAAAAGTCTGCCTTTGGCTCAGGTCATGATCTGGGGGTCCTGGGATCAAGCCCCATGTAGGGCTCCCTGCTCAGTGGGGAGCCTGTTTCTCCCTCTCCCCCTCCATCCCACTTGTGCTCTTGCTCTCTCGCTCTCTCAAATAAATAAAATCTTTTTGTAAAAAGTTGTTTTTAATGGCCAATGAAGCAAGATAAAAATTTAAATAAGAATTAGGGGCGCCTAGGTGGCTCAGTTGGTTAAGCAACCAACTCTTGATTTCAGCCCAGGTCATGATCTCAGGGTCAAGGGATCAAGCCCCTCTACAGGCTCCATGCTGGGCATGGAGCCTGCTTAAGATTCTCTCTCTCTCTCTCTCTGCCCCTCCCTACCCCCCTAAAAAAATAAAAATAATAAAAATACAATTTAAATAAGAACTAAAGATATTAAATGAGGTGATGTCTATAAAGTGCATAGCATAATGTCTGGCATGTCATAAGCAAAGAAGAAACAGTCATCATTACTTGTGTCTTTTCCATGCATCCTGCCACCAAGCAGAGGCAGGAACGGGGTTGCCGTGCCTCCTCACGTCACCTCATGTGGCAATCCCGCAACAGCTTCCCAACCGATCTCTCTGCCTTTGGTGTTTGTTCTCCCTCCTTATACCCCATCCCACCGACCAATGGCACCGTCACCTCCCTAGGACTATGCTTCTCATGAAATCCCTATGAAGAGACTTGACAAAGGTTTTCCAGGGCGTGTTAGGGCTGCGGGAGCTGCTGGAAAAAACAAACCCCCAACTGATACAGGCACATTTTTCACTCCTCTGGCATTCCAAGGAGATCTTATTCTTGACATCTCAGGAACATAGGCCCTTTTGATTTTGAGGCTCCTCCACCCCCTGGAGCCCTGAAGTCCTTTCCATCCAGGAATAAGGAGGAAGGAGCAGGGCTTCTCTGTGGCCTTGGCTTAGGAGTGAGGCATCACTTCTGGTCACACCCCATTGGCTAGAAGTCATCACATGGCCCTACCTAGATGAGGAGGGGATGCTGGGAAATGTAGTCACTGGCCGTACAGCCCCTGCTCAGTGGAGACTCACCCTGGGAGGGCACTATGCATTTTGATGGAGGTATCTCTGCCATTTTCACCACCTACAGAATGACCTCCAGAATCTTGGCTTAGCCCAATGGTTCACTTACTTATCCAAACTGTGTGGGTCCTGCCCCCCAACAGGAACCTTCTGTAGTCCCCGCTGCCAGTCTCGCTAACATCTCTCCCACTTCGTTCTGTATGTTCATTCTACGGGGCACATTCCATCTTTCTAAATACAGGACGGTTTTTTGAAATACAAACTCCCTCTCTTCTTTGAAGACTTTTTCATTTCTATAACCATGTACTGACTCACCTAAACTGAATTTCTGAGTCATAGAGTTGAAGTGTTGGACAGTTGGCAATATGGTCCACCCCACTGATAGAAGAGACGGGAAATGAGACCCAGGAAGGCTAAGGGAATCCCCAAAGTGTGGCATTCAAAGCAGACCCGTTTGCCCTGCATGTGAACCATTCAGCAGGAACTTCAAAGGCAAGGACAGGTCATGATCTGAACTTTGCTAGCCAGGAATTTGATTGTATGTACAGGGAGTAAGCCTTGCTGACTCCAAGCATTGCATCTCCTTGTGGATTTGTTGTTACAGGAGCCAACCTCCAAGATGGCCCCATATGCTCTGCCTTTTGATATTCACGCCCTGTGTAGTCACTTCCCACACTGAGCCAGGGTTGGTTTGTGTGACCAGTAGCATCTGACCGAAGTGACAGGGTGTTGCTTGTAATATTTGATTATAGAGGAGTTAGGCTTCCGTTATGGTGCTCCCTCCTTCTTGAATCACTCACTTTGGGGGAAGCCATGTCCTGAGCAGCCCTATGGAGAGGTCTATGTGAAAATCAGAAGCCTCCTGCAGCCAGGGGAGTGAGCTTGGGGCAGGTCCTCCGGCCGGCCCTGATCACAGACTCAGCCAGCACTTGCCCACAATCATGAAAGACTCTCAGCCACCAGCTAGGCTGCTCCTGGATTCCTGATTTCTCAGAAACTGTGTGATACAACACGGCTGCAGTTTTAAGCTGCTAAATTTGGGGATAATTTGTCACTCGGCAACAGATAACTAACACAGCCATTGTTTTCTCCTCAATATCAAGAATGCATTTTTGGGGCACCTGGGTGGCTCAGTTGGTTAAGCGACTGCCTTCGGCTCAGGTCATGATCCCGGAGTCCTGGGATCGAGTCCCGCATTGGGCTCCCGGCTCGGCGGGGAGCCTGCTTCTCTCTCTGACCCTATCCCCTCTCATGCTGTTTCTCTCTCTCTCTCTCTCTCAAATAAATAAATAAATAAAATCTTAAAAAAAAAAAAAGAATGCATTTTTGTTTACTTGGGGGGGATAAAATTGAAAATTATAAAATATATCAAAGTTTTTTTTTAAATTTGGATTCTACAAAGGGCACATAAAATGTCTACTGTAAATATCAAACATTCTGGTATTTCTTCTGTGTATTGTCCTAAGTAACCAAATAAACTACTAAGAAAAAGAAAAAAAAGAGGAAGGAAGGAAGAAAAGAAGGAAGGAAGGAAAGAAAAAAGGAATGAAGGGAAGATGGGAGGGAGGGAGGTAAGGAGGGAGGGAGCAGGACTCCTGTCCATCTCTTCAAAGCTGTCTGAACGCCATATCCCTATGGGGCTTTCCCTGATTCACTCCTTACTTGTAATATCTAGATGTCACTTCCCTATAGCAGTTTGATGCCAACTTTTTTTAAAAAGATTTCATTTATTTATTTGACAGAGACACAGCGAGAGAGGGAACACAAGCAGGGCGAGTGGGAGAAGGAGAAGCAGGCCTCCAACGGAGCAGGGAGCCCAATGCTCGATCCCAGGACCCCGGGATCATGACCTGAGCCAAAGGCAGACGCCTAAGGACTGAGCCACCCAGGTGCCCCATGATATTAACTTTCTTATGACATTTATCATAGCCTATCTTAATTCATTCATTAATTCAATGAAGAAATATTTATTGAGCACCTAGATCCATCTCTGCTCTGGGTGCTTAAGATTCATCCGTGAACAACGCACAAGGATTTTGCACTAGTGGAGTCCTAACGGGAGAGAAAGAAACAATAAACACAATAAAAAGCAAACTATATATCACAGAAGGTGATAAACACGATAGAAAAAAGTAAAACACAGAACAGGAAGTTCAAATTGCTTATATCTTTATCATGTCTCCTCTGTTAGAGGCTCAGGAGGGATTGCCAGTGAACTTGGAATGTCTGCCATGCTTTGCATATGCCAGGTGCTTGCAAATATTTGCTTAATTCATGCAAGGATAAAGGAGCTAGCCCAGGAATGGGGAGTTCCAGCAGATGGCAAATCCAAGAGTTACTGGCTGCTGAGACAAAACCCCTACTTCTAGGTGATCATCAGACATATGAACAGATTCTGGCCACAGGGAAGCCCAGTTGGGGGACAACCTATGAGGGAATCCTTCCTTCAACCCCCAATGTAAAGAATTTCATTTCATTCATTTCAACATGAACCACCTTATCTCTCTCTGGTACACCAGATTGCCAGTTTGGCAGAATTGGATCGAAGAAAGAATTCTGCTCTGTATCATGGGACCCAGACAAACAAAGCTGCTTTATATACCCAAACGCCTCGTACAGGTGACATCCATACTGTGACTTCATCAAGCATCTTATGTTCCGGGGCGCCTGGGTGGCTCAGTTGGTTAAGCGACTGCCTTCGGCTCAGGTCATGATCCTGGAGTCCCTGGATCGAGTCCCGCATCGGGCTCCCTGCTCGGCAGGGAGCCTGCTTCTCCCTCTGACCCTACGCTCTCTCTCTCTCTCTCTCTCTCTCATTCTCTCTGGCTCAAATAAATAAATAAAATCTTTAAAAAAAAAAAAAAAAAGCATCTTATGTTCCGTACCTAGATGACCTCACAGATTTTCACCCCTGAGTCTGGAAGGAATAGACCCAAGTATAAAGAGAGCGCCATGAAGTGTCCAGGTGCTGGGCACATGCAAGACCAAGGCTTGCCTCCCAGACATCCAAAATGTCATGTTGAAATTCAGACCCAAAGAAACAAAGGCAGACAGAATATGCCTCCCATGGTTTAGTATGGGGTCCCCTATAGTTTGAGATTTGGAATTTGTTTTAACAACAGGCAAGGATACAAGGAGTATGTTTTCCTATTAGGTTTAATACACCAGAGACAATAAGCTACAATGCAACATTATTGATATAGAATAAAACAGTAATTTGTATTTAAATAGCTATGAGTTCTGAAAGATCTAGAAACAGAATTTTAGATCCAGAAGGAATTTAGGCTACTTCATAAAAAAAAATAATAATAGCTAACTAGAATTTAAATAAAAAAATTTTTTTTAAAGATTTCATTTGTTTATTTGAGAGAGACGGGGGCAGGGGAGGGACAGAGGGAGAAGCAGACTCGCCGCTGAGCAGGGAGCCCAACATGGGGCTCGATCCCAGGAACCCAGGATCATGACATGAGCCAAAGGCAGACGCTTCACCGACGGAGCCCCTCAGGCGCCCCTAAATAAAATTTATCTTTATTTTTTTTATTTTTTATTTTTTATTTTTTTAAGATTTTTATTTATTTATTTGACAGAGAGAGACACAGTGAGAGAGGGAACACAAGCAGGGGGAGTGGGAGAGGGAGAAGCAGGCTTCCTGTGGAGCAGGGAGCCCGATGCGGGGCTCGATCCCAGGACCCTGGGACCATGACCTGAGCCGAAGGCAGATGCTTAACGACTGAGCCACCCAGCTGTCCCAATAAAATTTTTTTTTAAAAAGATGGCAATGCCCTCCATTTTTTGCAAAACATGCCCCCCCCAGCACACACACGCACACGCACACACACGCACACAAGGACACACTCATGCACTCATGCACGTGTTTGCCTCTAGTCTCAGTAACGGAAGAGCCCCCTCCCACACATCTGCCCAAGGCCCTTCTTACTCCTTACTCCATGCTCAACCCCTTCCAAACAAACAAGGTAACCTCTTCCTCTTTGCTTTGTCCTCTTTACTGGCTCTTTCTTCTTCTTCTTCTTTTTTTTTTTTTTTAAAGATTTTATTTATTTATTCGACAGAGAGAGAGACAGCGAGAGCAGGAACACAAGCAGGGGGAGAGGGAGAGGGAGAAGCAGGCTCCCCGCTGAACAGAGAGCCCGATGCGGGGCTCGATCCCAGGACCCTGGGATCATGACCTGAGCTGAAGGCAGCCACTTAACCGACTGAGCCACCCAGGTGCCCCTACTGGCTCTTTCTTCTTAGCATATTAATACAAGTCTGTCCCTTTAAAAAAGCAAAACAAAACAATGAAAAACCACTTTCTTGGCCTCACGTTCCTCTCTGGCCCCTGTCCCTCCTTCCACGGCTCTACTGGTGTTCTGCGGCTTCAGGGACACAGAACCGCACACTCGGGTGGCTTCAGCAACAGAAGTGTATTGTCTCCCAGCTCTGGAGGCCAGAGGTGCAGCATCCCGGTGTCGGCAGGGCTGATCTGCTCTGGGCCTCTCTCCCAGCTGCTGGGCTTCGCTCAGCATCTTTGCTGTTCCTCAGCTCATAGATGCATTGCCTGGATCTCTGCCTTCATCTGCACTTGACCATCCCCCTGTGTGCATGTCCGCGTCCACATCTCCCCTTTCTGTAAGGACACAAGTCTTCTTGGGTTAGCCCCCGCCCCCACTGAATGAACTGGACTTGACTGTATCTGGAAACCCTATCTCCAAGTAAGGTTGCATTCTGACATAGGTGGGGTTAGGACTCCGGTAAATCTTTTGTGAGGGATACAATTTAACCCATAAGAACAGCCGAACTTCGGGGCGCCTGGGTGGCTCAGTTGGTTAAGCGACTGCCTTCGGCTCAGGTCATGATCCTGGAGTCCCTGGATCGAGTTCCGCATCGGGCTCCCTGCTCAGCAGGGAGCCTGCTTCTCCCTCTGACCCTCCCCCCTCTCATGTGCTCTCTCTCTCTCTCATTCTCTCTGTCTCAAATAAATAAATAAAATCTTTAAAAAAAAAAAAAAAGAACAGCCGAACTTCAAATCGGGATCCCTCCTTACTCCTCCCCTCCGCCTGCCCTCCTCCAGCTGACCCCACAGCCTGCTACCCTCTGGCTCTGGCACTGCCCTTGCTGAGGACTAAATGACCTCGTGGTTGCCCAATCTGGTAGAACTTTCCTGACCCTAACATGTGGAGCTTACAGTCACACTGTTACTGACCTCCTTCTCCTTCCTCTTTTGGCCTCTCCAGATTCCATGTGTCCTGCTGGAACCTTCTCAGGCTCCTCCGACACTTCTCTTCCCCCTCCTCCTCTTCCCCCCTCCCCCTCCTCCTCAGGGTTCCTCGGGCTCAGCACCCAGCCTCCCCAGCTTCTCTCCTAACTCACGGCACAGGCAAATCCTCTGTGTTCCTGCCTTCAGCTTGCACCCCTCTGCAGACCATCCCTGCCCAGACACTTTTCCCAACTTGCAGATCTGACCATCTCTACTTGCAACTCCTCAGGTGCCTCCCGCTCCAAATGTACCCAACCTGATTCACCCCCGAGTCTCACCTAAGGCCCCTGCCTCACCATCCCTCCACCTCTCACTGAGCAAGGAAACCGGATATCATCCTTTACCACCTTGCGTAGGCATCATATATATCATTTGGGAGTCCCTCAGAGTCCCCAAGAGTGAAAATTATCTTTCAAATGGATCCTTCCTGTTTGACCTCTGTTGCCACTGTGGTCACTCGCATCGGTCCTCATTTCCTGCTGCAGGACTCTGCTCCTGCCCTGAGCCACCACCTCCTGTCCCACCTTCCTCCCCCTCCTCCTCTGTGCCATCTGCCACAATGTTTCCACAGTGATCTCTCAGACAGCCAAGTATAATGTTTAGAATCATTCAAGGGCTCTACATTGCCTTCAGGATAAAGCCCAAACTCCTAAATGTGACATGTGAGGCTTCTTAAAATCTGGCCCCTGCTCATTTCTCTCACTTCTTTTCCTGCCTTTATATGAGGGCCACTTCTTTCTTTCTTCCTTTTTCTTTCTTTCTTCCTTCCTTTCTTTCTTTTTCTTCCTTCCTTCCTTCCTTTCTTTTCTTTCTCTCTCTCTCTCTCTTTCTTCCTTTTAAAATTTATTTGAAAGAGAGAACACAAGCAGGGAGGAGGGGCAGAGGGAGAGGGAGAAGCAGATCCCCCACTGAGCAGGGATGTGGGTCAATCCCAGGACCCTGGGATCATGCCCGGAGCCGAAGGCAGACGCCCAACCACCCAACTGCCCAACCGACAGAGCCACCCAGGCATCCCTATGAAGATCGTTTCAACCCTGTTGACACTTTGCCGCCCCCCAAAAGTGTTACACTGTTCTTTCACATTCCCTTTATACCGACTGTTCCCTCTGTCTTCACTGCCCTTCCTCAGCCTCTGACCATTGCTCCCTTGCGTCTTTCAAGAATCAAATCGGAGGTCCCACTCAGAAGTCTTTCTGAGCCCTCCAGAATGGCCTAGGTCTTTCCTCCTGCCTTCTTCAGCACTTTGTTACGTATTATAATCATGGCTTCCAGCTCAAAAGCCCTAGTCCACGCCTGACACACAATACAGTTTCAATAAATGTTTGACGAGTTATCTCTAACTCACAAAGAAATCTGAAGCCGTTGTTCATATTCAAGGTGCTTGGCTCTATTCTAGCATTTTCCTCAGTGTAGTGGGAGAACGATAGCATCAGAATCACGTGGGGAGCTGATTAAATATGCAGCTTCATGGACAGTACCTTGAACCTGATGAATCTGTATTTTAAACAAGCTACCTCCTTAATTTATGTGAACAGGGTTTGAGAAGCAAAGCTCTGAAAGTTCTTTTATGCTTATGCTTGAACTCACAACCTGGAGATCAAGAGTCACATGCTCCACATAAGCCAGCCAGGCACCCCAAGCTTATACATTCTTTAATTTTTTTAATTTTTAACTTTGTTTTTTGTTTTTTATTTTGTTTTGTTTTGCTTATACATTTTTAAAAAGATTTTATTTATTTATTTGAGAGAGAGGAAGGGAGGGAGAAGCAGACTCCCCGCAGAGCAGGGCTCAATCCCAGGACTCTGGGATCAGGACCTGAGCAGAAGGCAAACGCAAGGGACTGAGCCCCCCAGGGGCCCTGCTTATTACATTTTTTTTTTAAAGAGTTTTTTTTTTTTTAAGATTTTTTATTTATTTATTTGAGAGAGAGAGAATGAGAGAGGGGAGGGTCAGAGGGAAAAGCAGACTCCCCGCCGAGCAGGGAGCCCGATGCGGGACTCGATCCCGGGACTCCAGGATCATGACCTGAGCCGAAGGCAGTCGCTCAACCAACTGAGCCACCCAGGCGCCCTGCTTATTACATTTTTTAAGGCTAAGTTAGTTGCGATCTTCTGGTCACAAGCAGGGAGAACCAAGCCCAACTCCATTACCTTTTCTTTGGAAAGCAATCATTTGAGTCTTGAAGCTTTTCCCTTTAAGAGTTTACCATTAGGATGCAAATTCGACCTGCAGACTCAACAGAGCTGGGAGGATGGAAGGGATTTCAGGAGGAAGCAAAGTGGTCCGGGTCCTGTGTGGTCGGAAGGGGTTGGCGGTGTGAAGGAGGCAGGTATCACACACACATACAACCCTAAGAAAAGATGCCCTTTATTTTTTATTTTGTTTTATTCTAAAATTTTAGTGTGCATCAGAATCACCTGGAGGGCTTGTTAAGCTGCAGATACCTGGGGTCCACCCCTAGAGTTTCTGATTCAGCAGATCTGGCAATGGGATCCAAGAAGTTGCATTTCTAGTAAGTTCCCAGGTGATGCTGAAGCTGCTGGTCCAGGGAGCACACTTTGAGAACCGCTGAGCTAGTTCAACCTTTGTGCCCAATGCAGTAATCTATTCTGCAATATCCATGGAGACAGGAACATGATCCCCCGTCTTTCTGCATAAACCAGATGTAGATCTTGTTACATTTCAAGCTGGAGTTTCTATGGATAACCTTCACGATTCTTCCTTGAATGAAACCAAAAGTTGCCTCCAAACCCTTCACCCACTGACCACAGGTCTGCCTTCTAGGATCTCACAAAATTTACCTGTGCCTATTTGTATTCTTTAAAAATTTGAGGACAGCCATCCTGTCCTGCCTGTTTCTTTTCCCCTATATCAGCCTCTCCTGTTCCTTCCATCAACAACCTGCTGTCTCCCTGACTCTTCCCTGATGCAGTCTTTAAGCTTGTCCATTTCCTTCATGTGCCTTAGTACTCAGAACTGGCCACAATACCCTATGTGGGGTCTGGCCAGCTCAGAATACAGTCTCTTGAACTGGACACTATTTTATTTATTTTTATTTTTATTTTTATTTTTTTTAAGATTTTATTTATTTATTTGAGAGAGAGAGCACATGAGAGGGGGGAGGGTCAGAGGGAGAAGCAGACTCCCTTCTCAGCAGGGAGCCC
>NC_058417.1:55968163-55984397 GCF_002201575.2 Neomonachus schauinslandi
CGAGGGGCGCCTTCACCCTCCCCCAAATCACGCCCAGGGTTCCCCCTTCGCGCTCCGCAGGCCCCGGGGCGGCCGCCCGGGTCGTCGTCGTCGTTGTCGCTGTCGCCGCCAGGCCCGCGCCGCCGCAGCCCCGCCGAGGAGCCGCCGCCGCCGCCGCCGGGGACGGAGCCCAGGTGAGCGCGGGCCGGGCCTCCGAGCCGCCGCAGCTGGCCGAGCTGGCGGCGTCGCCTTTGTTCGGCCAGGCCCGGAGCGCGAGGGGTTGGCGGGTCCGGGCGGGAAGGGATGCGCGGCGCGGGGCGGCGGGAGGAGCCGCCGGCGGCGCGGGGCCGGTGCGTGCGTGCGCGCGGGGAGAGAGGTTTGCAGAGCGCCGAATGAGGGGGAGCCCGCGGGGTCGCGGCGGGTGGTGCGGTCACACGCCAGATGTGTGTGCTTTAGGCTCGTGGGGTTGTTGGCGCCGGGCTCCTCCTGAACAGTCACCCACGGATTTTGCATTTCCGATGGCACGCACGAACCCGAAGCGTTTTCGGTGTAGGGCCTCCCGTGCCGTTGTTTGGGGGAAGAGCGAACCCTGGGCGTGATTTGGGGGAGGGTGAAGGCGCCCCTCGGCCTTCTGCGGGTCTGGAATCAGGTGGGCTGCTAGCGGGGTTGCAGACTGCGGAGCCATGCGCACGAGGAAAAGGAGCCGCACCACAGCTGCCCTGCTAGCACAGCACGTAACCCGAGCGCCTCAGTGCCACCTCTGCTTGAGCGACGCCTCCTTTGCACCTTTACCTTGTGGAGGACATTTAATCAATTGATTCGTGGCTGTGAAAACCTGCCGGTGCGAATATAGGGGTTCCCTGCGTGTCAACCGGGCGGAGAAACCGTTCGTTTGCCGGTTACACGGAGCTTTGGGAATCTCACCGAAGATGCAGGATCGGTGCCGCGGGGGGCGGGGGAGGAGGAGCCGCAGATCCTGGCTGCACCTTTTGCATTTTAAGGCACTCGGCGGTGTCAGTGATCCTGTACAGAATGAGTGGAATTGTCTCTTGGCCTCTGTCAGATTAAACCTCCATTTGAGTTGTCTGCTCGGTTATGTCTAGGCATGAACTGCAGATTCTGAACTCAAAATGGTGCTCTGTGGATGTCCAACTTGAGCGTCTTGAAGGAGTTGCAAGTTGGAAGCATCTGGCTGGTTTAATCCATTGTGTTGCCGACGGTCGGGTTTTCTCCTGTATCGGGTATGCTCGTCGCTGCGCTGCGGTCGGTATAGGAGGTCAGATTATGATGATCACTGTGTAGAGATTGCTGCGAGCCTGAACGGAATTTGACCCGCCGAAGACTTATTTTATGCAACTTATTTCCTACGTTTAGAATTAACTATGAGGATGAGTGGAGACACTGGAAGTGGGGCTTGAGTGATCTCAGCGGACAGTGGGGGCCAGCTTGAAATGTGTTACGGGTGTTGACAGTTCCGTGCATAGATTCCAGACTTCCTTCTGTACTATGAGAAAGAGTAGAAGATAAAACTTAGCCCCGGGCCAGATGAACCTGGTTGGCTGAGGGCACCTTGAAGGAACTTACATTATTCCCGAACCACAGAGATGGTGAAGGTCTTTGAACACCTTTCAGTGTGGCACTCCTAGGATGCTTGGTTGGGGGAAATGCTGGTAAATGAGCTTTTAGGAAATGACTAGCCCAGTTACATTATCCAAGCTAGTTTTATTATCACTGTTTACAGAAGATAGTAATGGTCTGAATAGCTGATAGTTTACTTACCTATCCTGAAAGTTTGCTTTTTCTACAGAAAGTTTTTAATATTTATATTTTCCTAAGAATAGTTTCTCAGAATCTGTTTTTCTTTCACACCTTGGGTCATGAGAAATTGATAGCTCAGAAAATGGTAACAGTAAAAGTATTGGTTAAGTTAAATTTGACTTATGGTGACACAGTGATTTCTTCAAGCTAGCACTTCTTTAAGCAGGAGAATGGATCTGGGGACCCCAGATGTTTTTATATATATGTTAAATACAGAGAGAGAGAGAGAGAGACTTGATTTTTTTATTATGAGGATCTAGTTTTAAAAGACTGATTCTAAGTCTTCCATGTTCCTTGTCCAAACCAAAGACCTTACTGACAGGTACCTCTGTTTTACTCTTAAGCTATTAAATTAAATCAGGTTGACACCGAGGCTGTCATAAGGCTTAATCCTCACTATTTCATTTTGGATTCTGGCATTTAAATATTTTAGTAGTAACCTGGGGTACATGTAAATGTTGACTTTGGTTTTCCTTCTTACAATGTTTATTGTTGTTGTTCTTTTTCAAGTGGCATATGTTTTAACACTTTGACAAAGATTATTTTGTAGCAGGTTTATATTTATGCTTAGTTGGCTCAGGAGTTTTGGAACACATAGTTGCATTAGAGGGCTGATTATGAGGGAAAGTAGGGTGCGTTGTTTCATTGGACCTGCAGGGATTAAAACAGAAGTAAGTAATGGGGGGGATATACTCTAAAATTACAGTATTTCTCACCACTACCTTTTTGTTAAACAGCCGGCTTTACTGAGATAAATTTGTGCTTTTCCAAATGCTGTCATCTGGCTCACTTCCAAAACCAAGCTGGGGAGGAGGAGGTCAGGGCTGGAGTGGAGGAGGTCAGGGCTGGAGTGGGGCATGCCTTTTTCCTTAGTGAAGAGAGCTTTCAGTTGGAAAGAAATGGAAGATAGAATTCCTACAGTACTGGCTGCAGACGGAGTGTCTGCATGACTGCCCCAACTCCAAGTGGGGGCGAGAAGGGCCTGAGTATAAACTTACTCTTGCTACACTCAAAGTGATGCTAATCTTTTTTTTTTTTTTTTAAAGATTTTATTTATTTATTTGACAGAGAGAGACACAGCGAGAGAGGGAACACAAGCAGGGGGAGTGGGAGAGGGAGAAGCAGGCTTCCCGCCGAGCAGGGAGCCTGATGCGGGGCTCGATCCCAGGACCCTGGGATCATGACCTGAGCCGAAGGCAGACGCTTAACGACTGAGCCACCCAGGCGCCCCAAAGTGATGCTAATCTTAAATTTAAAAAAAAGGGGGGGGTACTAGTGGAAGTTAGTTTATTTATCCATTATTTGAGTATATAGAATATCTTCGGCATCATAGAATTTTTCTAACAACTTAACATTTTAAGGCTTAAGAGCCATTTAAAGGACTATTCATGGGTCTTTTTGGCCTTCCGCAGTAAGAATTAGATCCATGAGATGGCATGCGTATGTTGTAGACAACTCTTTAGCACTCAGTCAGGGTTTATTGTGCAAAGGTTGGTATTTGAGAAGACTTTATAAGGAAGAAAATAGATCGTCAACACTGAGGCTGTTTCCCATATCAGAACAACATATGAGATCATTAAGATTTGGGGATGCAGCAAACAGAGATTATCTAGCCAGAGCAACTTAAGTCCCAGGCGTAGGGGTGGGGGAACATGAGAAATGGAGAAGTAAGGAGGAACAGATTTATAGAAGGTCTTAGAACCAGGAGAAGGATGGGTTGGGGGAGCAGGAGGTGGAGCCTTTAGCAGAGAGTGCCTAGAAAGTCGAAGTAAGCGGAGAAGAGCCAGGCAACTTTGTTTTGTGTGTGTGTGTGTGTGTGTGTGTGTGTGTGTGTGTGCGCGCGCGCGCGCGCGCGCGTGTGTTTTGTTTTTGGTTTCTTTGAAATTGTTATGGCTTCTTACTGGTGATTTTGAGACAAATGGCTTTTTACCTTTCATGCTAGCTTTATTTCAGAGGGTCTTCTGATGTTTTAGATGAGCTGTAAGGAAATCTTTTGAAGGAGTATTGGTGCTGCGGTCTGTTTCGTATGATGAGTGGATTTTATTTGCTTAATTAAGACAGCATCTTAATTTTGTTTGAAGATGTCATAGATTTAAGTAGAGAGAACAGAATAGCAAATGAAAACTGACCTTTTTTTTTTTAGGTAGATTTTTACAGATTTTCTTGCATTAAGCCAGTCTAATCATGAATATCTAAATTTTTACAAATTAGCTTTTAAATAATTGTGCAGTCATGAGGAGAGCATTCTTAATTTGCAAAATAACATACAGTAAGCTTTCTTTAAATAGATTTCAATGCAGTAAAGATGTCCTCAATTATAAACATTCAGCTTATACACGACTTTTCAAGAATATAATTACCTACAAATATAAAGATTACTTGTCAGAAATAGCTATAACCTTGTGTAGAGATTGTATGTGTGATGTTGAAACCAAGAAATGTGTAATCCTTGCCCAGTGAACTTGTTTGAATAACTTGCTTAAAATAATCCTGTAAGTTTCCTGTTGTGCAGAGCATGCATTTGAACTATAACTTATTTAATGAAAAGTAAAATACATGTTCTTTAATTCTCCAACTGGGATGTGATGAGGTTTTGTATATTAAAAACATGGTGAAAATTCATACCCTTTGTGCCATTTTTAGAGTTTTACTAAAAATGAATTCTTTTCTTGGCCATAGATGCTTTCAGAGAATGAAGAAGCTGTTGCAGGGATGAAGAGCTGTTTGTTAAGAATGCATTCTTCCCCTGTAGCCCTCCAAAGGCTATAGAGCTGTGTGCGGAGCTAGACAATCTGGGCACCCAGCCATAAAACATCACTGCTGAAGCACAGATAGTTGTTCGCGCCCTCCTGAGCCCTCCTGGCTGCAACCACAGCAGAAGGAATGGCCTTGGGAAAGCAGTGTTCACTGCTGTTTTGAACTCTTAATATTCCATGTGGCTCTTTGAGTTCCAGCTATGCAATGGGACTTTGGTTTTCTAAGATACAGTAATGAATAAGGATGGGCAAGAATATACCTTCTAAGGTACGTGTCTTCCAGGCCAGTGTATTTAAATATTTGCTCAAGGAAGTAGGAGTTGTTTGTCCTGCGGTCTCCCTTTCCTTCTTTGCCTCTTTGTCACAACACTCCTTTCCTGTTGGAGAACAGCCTGCCTGAAGACACGTAAGATCACTGGGCCACTGGGTCACAGCACCCAGGGCCCAAAGAATCATCTGGAATCTGTCTTCCAGAGAGCTGGCAGGAGGGATTGGTCTGTTGTGGCTCAGTTCCCACTTTCCTTCCTCATTAAAAAAATTCTTTGTGCAAAACTATGAGAATGAAAGAGTGTGCAAATAGATCAATTCGTCGTCATTATAAGGTTACAGCATTTTCTGTGACCAACGTCTGTTTGTATAAATCCACAAGGTCCCCCGTGATCCTCTAGAATACAAACACCTGAACAGCTCTTTTTTTTAATTTTCCTTTTTTTCTTTAAAGACCCTCTCTGTTTTCCTTCTTTGGAACATTTTAGAAATTAATACTCTATTATGTCTTCATAATGCCCTTCTTGTGAAGGCCCGAACTGCAAACCTGCAGTATCACAATATCAAGTCAAATTATTCTCAGCAGGGGGATCACACCTATCTGTAGTTGAGTCTCTTACTAAGGTGCAGACTGGCTAGAGCCAAGGTGGTTCAGGGGAATATGCGCTTTGTGGGATTCATTTTATGTGTACAGTCCCAGCTCATTAAGAATAGTATGTCTTACAACTAAAATCAGCTGCTTGAGTTGAGCCTGGCAAAGGTATTGTTTACTTTTTATTCCCAAAGATAATTTCTTTTTAATTACTCTTTTAATAAGTGGGGGAAATCTGAGTTAAAATAGCAACTGGGAGTTAAAGTTAAGATCTGCAATTGGGAAATAGTAGTGTTGGTACAATGTACCACCTTTCCATCCACCTGTGCTGTGGAAAGATGTTAACAGAGTTGTTCAGAAATTACAAGGGGTGGGGTGCGGAATTACTCCTTTGATTACATTTTGTTTTCTCACACTGTATATGAAGTGGGCAATGCACAAGGGGAGGCGAAAGAGTGTGTAGGAAAGGAATTTAATCGGCTTTGTTCTTCAGGAGGCTGATGTTTTAAAGAAGGGTTTTGGGCCAGGAGATGAGGTGGGGGAGGAAGGTGGTGGCTCTGTGGAAGGAAGGATGTTTGAGTCTCTGGGGACAATTGAGAATTGGGGATGGGGATGGTGGGGCAGTTAGAAAGCATGCTCTCGGGTCATCAGACCTCTACTTAAAAATAATCTTCAAACAGGTACAACTAATAATTGAGCACTTACTGTGTGATAGTGTACAAAGGACATGAGTATTATCTTATTATATCTTCACAACACAACACAACACACCTGAAAAATGGTTGCTTTTATTGTTCCCGATGTACAGACCCGGAATTTAGGAGGGCAGAGAAGGAAGTAATTTCTGCACGATCCTACAGCCTATAGGAAGTAAAGCCAGAATTTAGACTCAGTCCACTTCAAAGCCCTCACTCATGGATAAATAGCTTGGATTATTTGAATAGCTTTTTAATTAGTCTCTCTTCTGGTCTGTATCCTACCAATCCATCTGCTAATATTAACTGAATGCTTCCTGGGCACTTTGTGTGTGTAAACCATTCCTCAGCATCCACTTGTAAGGTAGCTCCTGTCGCTGTGTACATTCTCTAGATGGGGAAGCTAAACCCCACAGAGGTTGAATAATTTACCCACAGTCAGAGACTTAATACTATTTTTAGGTCCTATGATGCCGGAATCGGAGTTCTTTATCATCCCCCTGCACTGCCTTCTAAACCCCAAGCCTGGTCACATCATTTCTGCTCTACTCCACCAAAAGTTAATGCCTTCTCTGCGCAGTGGCCACATTGAGGATCAGTGGCTCCCTGCCCTCCTAGAGTTGTCTGACTAATGAGAGAGGCTGGCACCAAACAAAAAAACAAAACAAAAACTGAAATAGCAATTAAATGTTGTGAAACTTCCTTAAGTTAACAAAAACTTATGGTAGTATATAATTGTATAGTTATATACCATGTCTGCCCTCTTGAAGATGCATGTTAACATACTGGATGCTCAGAGAAGTCCAGCAGAAAAAAAATATGTTTACCTTTATTAGCCCAATTTTCCCCAAATGTGTGTGACGACCAAACATTGTTTTCACTTTATACTACCTTTTGATTCAGTGGAATCAACTTTGAGAATGCAGAAATAGAGTGCCTGATCATTCAGAAGAGGGAGAAGACCCAGGGGTCACCGTGGTCAGGCAAGACTTCACTGGAAACAGGTCCTGTTGATAGAATTTGATAGAATTTGGCTACATAGGGAAACATTTTGGAAAGTGACTAATATAGCAGCCGGGACTCATTGGTTTTTTGTTTGTTTGTTTGTTGTTTTTTTAAGTAGACTCCACGCCCAGCATGGAGGCCAGTGTGGGGCTTGAACCCACAACCCTGAGATCAAGACCTGAGCTAAAATCAAGAGTGGGGGGCGCCTGGGTGGCTCAGTCGTTGGGCGTCTGCCTTCGGCTCAGGTCATGATCTCAGGGTCCTGGGATCGAGTCCCGCATCGGGCTCCCTGCTCCTTGGGAGCCTGCTTCTCCCTCTGCCTCTCTCTCTCTCTGTCTCTAATGAATAAATAAATAAAATCTTAAAAAAAAAAAAAATTTAAAATCAAGAGTGGGTCGGTTGCTTAACCAACTGAACCACCCAGGCGCTCCTGGGACTCAATATTTTTATCGAATAAGTGAACACTAAGGCCTAGCTGTAAATGGAAGTTTTGTGTTGGCAGTGAGTCTTAGAAGGAGCTATGTGGGTAGAACCTCCATTCTTTGGCTGCATCAGTGGTTGTTGATGGGCATGACATGAACCAAGTGATAGATTAGAAACTTCTTTTGAGCTGAAATATAGCAGGTGGTTAGAGGGGAAATTGGAAGTGTGAAGACCATGGCCACCGTAGTTGTCTGTGTAAGGTGATGCAGGCTTGGACAAGCTTAATGGTAGGATCCAACTGAAAAGGTGTTACAAAGAATCAGCAGGACAAAACCGTACAGAATGACTGGTGTGGGCTGGTGGAAGCAATGAGTTCTTAAGGGTAAGACTTGTAGTGCTTGCTGCACTTCCTGGAAGTTCTAGAGAGGCTTCAAGTAAATAAAGAAGCTAATGTTAAAATAGTTGGTAAAATATATAGAGTGCATCCTTTTAGAATGCTGATTGGGGAAAGATGACACATAAGATAGCAGTTTTAGGAGAGTTTATTGTTTGAGGTTCTGGGATAGAGATTTGACTCACAGCATAAGTCCCAGTATGTAATGAGCCATGTAATAATAGGGTTCTGCTGTTAATTATGGTGAATACTCTCAACGAAATCGAATTTTCTTAGTACCATACCCATAAAAATATCTTAACTCAGACTTTATGTAACAGTACTAGATATATTGTAAACTTTATGGATATGGAATATTGACAGAAAAGAGAGAAAACAAATCTTCAATATTCCCAGGAAATGTAAGATCAGATTATGACGTAACAGATTATAACATAACAGATCAAATTATAACATAAACAGCAGTGTTAGTTAGGCTGTGTTGAAGTTACTAGAACTTTTTAAAGGTTAGATAAATGTAATAGCATCCTTAAACCTAAATGATCATGGATTCTTTCTTTTTTTTTTTTAAAGATTTTATTTATTTATTTGTTAGAGAGAGAGAGAGAGAGAGAGCTCACAAGCAGAGGGAGCGGCAGGCAGAGGGAGAAGCACACTCCCCACTGAGCAAGGAGCCCGACATGGGACCCGATCCCAGGACCCTGGGATCATGACCTGAGCAGAAGGCAGACGCTTAACCGACTGAGCCACTCAGGCATCCCAATCGTGGATTCTTTTTTTTAACAAAGAAAACAAAACAATAAAACGGACTTTTTTTTTTTACTCTTATAGAGTACGATGGGGAAGCTTTTTGGGGGGGGGGCTTTAAAACAGACAAGAATATTATTTATTTACTATAGTCAGGTGATGAGTAAGAATCTTAGCCACAGTTGCACTTTTGTATATATTATGGTTTTGTGTTTAACTGGTGAGCATGAGTCATTCACCCTGTTCATTTCAGACTCAAAACCCCAGCAAAGCTCTTTACAGATTCCTGCTTTGCAAAGAAACCTTCATTATCATCATCATTTCTCTCTTAGATTTTGAGTTACTTGGTAGCAGGGATAATAATATGTCCATCTTTATAATATCTACAGTATTTTATGGATACTAAGATCAACATTTTCAGTTTTGTTTTGAATCATATCTTTCTTCAGAGATGTTGTTTCCACAAATGAGAGTAGGGGGAGAGAAGAGGCTGAGAAATGAATACTTTCCTTCTGTTTTTAGTCTTTTTAGGACAGTAACCGCCTGACCATATTTTCAGCTAGTCAGCCCGGCATGTGGGGACACATCTGCAGGTGTGAGGCCATCTCCACAGTCCTCAGTGGTACCCTTGCACTATGTTTTCTGTGGGCACCCAGAGCAGTGGTCTCTTCCTTCTCCCTGGGGCCCCTGGGCTCTGCCAGGAAGTGCCACCAACTGAATTACGAAGAAATAATGTGACATTTCATATGGACATTTGAAATTTTGGTATGATAAACAAATTACAAAATAATTCTTGGTTTGCCTTTTACAGATCTGGTAACTATCTTCAGATACTAGCCCACTGGAAGAATGAGTATTATAACTAATGGAATAATTCTGGCCAATCCAGAATGTTTGGTTAGTATATAGTAAACGTATCATTTTATTCTCTATCAGGCAGACTCTGGAAATCACATTTTAAAAGGATGTTGTCAAAATTCTTTTTCTTGAAATCAGTTTATGTTGATTCCTAATTTAAATACTCTAGCAAAATTATTAGATGTGGTTATTTAATTAGGTTACATACTTGCCTATTTATCTTTTTTTTTTTAAGATTTTATTTATTCATTTATTTGAGAGCGAGAGAGTGAGCATGGGGGTGGGCAGGGAGAAGGAGAAGCAGACTCCCTGCTGAGCAGGGAGCCTGACGGAGCCTGATGTCCCTGATGGAGCCTGACGTCGGGCTTGATCCCAGGATCCTGGGATCATGACCTGAGCTGAAGGCAGACATTTAACCAACTGAGCCATACAGGTGCTCTTCTGTCTTTCAATAGCAGAATTTTGATTGTGTAGTTCTGATGGCCCAAGAAAATGGTTTTTTGGGGGCACTTGGGTGGCTCAGTCAGTTAAGCATCTGCCTTCAGCTCAGGTCATGATCCCAGAGTCCCTGGAGTCAGCAGGGAGTCTGCTTCTCCCTCTGTGCCTCACCTCACTCATGTTCTCTTGCTCAAATAAATAAATAAAATCTTTTTTTTTAATGGGTTTTTCTCTTTAAGTTGTGATTTTTTCTAACTAAATCTCAAATTAGTGGACATTAGTTTCAGAATTCAGCCTTTAGGATCACTCAGAAGTTTTTTTTTTTTGTTTTTTTTTTAAAGATTTTATTTATTTGACAGAGAGAGACACAGTGAGAGAGGGAACACAAGTAGGGGGAGTGGGAGAGGGAGAAGCAGGCTTCCCGCGGAGCAGGGAGCCTGATGCGGGGCTCGATCCCAGGACCCCGGGATCATGACCTGAGCCGAAGGCAGACGCTTAACGGCTGAGCCACCCAGGTGCCCCTCAGAAGTTTTTTTTATCTTTCATTTGTTTTTCCCATAACCTTTCCCCCATTTTTTCATTTGCTCTTTTAATTTTTTCATTTTATTTTACATTTTCTGTCCTCAGACTGCACTTCAGAAATGATAGTAAGGCCTGGTTTGGGGCAATAGGGTGAACAGTCTGCTTTCTTTCATTTCAGTGCACTGTTGTATTGCTAAGCCTGTTTGCTCTGAAGATATAAATTCACAGCTGGAGAAAGGATTCCAAATTTCATAATAGCTATAGTTTTTTTAATATATATAATTTCATTTTTTAAAAAGATTTTATTTGTCAGAGAGAGAGGGAGAGAGAGAGAGAGAGCAAGCACAAGCAGGGGGAGTGGCAGGCAGAAGGAGAAGCAGGCTCCCCGAGTAGCAAGGAGCCCGATGCGGGACTCGATCCCAGGAACCCTGGGATCATGACCTGAGCTGAAAGCCCTAGTAAAACAATTTTATTAAGCGTCACATAAATAACCTGTGTCTAGTGGGTTCATAGCCTCAAATAGTATCATTTGGGGCTCTAAAAGTATATTAAGAGAAAACTAACATTGATGTGTTTATAAGAATCGTTGTTTAGGGGCGCCTGGGTGGCTCAGTCGTTAAGCGTCTGCCTTTGGCTCAGGTCATAATCCCAGGGTCCTGGGATTGAGCCCCACATCGGGCTCCCTATTCGGCAGGAGGCCTGCCTCTCCCTCTCCCACTCCCCCTGCTTGTGTTCCTGCTCTCACTATCTCTGTCAAATAAATAAATTAAATAAATCTTAAAAAAAAAATCATTGTTTATATTTGAAAAACCTGATGGTGAATTTCTTTTTTTTTTTTTTAAGATTTTTTTTATTTATTTATTTGAGAGAGAATGAGAGAGAGAGCACATGAGAGGGGGGAGGGTCAGAGGGAGAAGCAGGCTCCCTGCCGAGCAGGGAGCCCGATGTGGGACTCGATCCAGGGACTCCAGGATCATGACCTGAGCCGAAGGCAGTCGCTTAACCAACTGAGCCACCCAGGCGCCCATGATGGTGAATTTCTTTTCTCTCTGATTTCTAACTTTGGCATCTAGAATGCAGCTAGGCAAGGAGTGTGTCTTTAAGACAAACAGAGATCTCATGGATTTTTTTTTTTTTTCCTGCCACAGCAGCAGGTTTTTCTTGAAGGATTATTTGAAAATTAACATTACTGAATATTTTAAGCCTATTTTTTTTTGAAGATTTTATTTATTTATTTGACAGAGAGAGAGAGAGCGAGAACAGGAACACAAGCAGGGGGAGTGGGAGAAGGAGAAGCAGGCTTCCCGCCGAGCAGGGAGCCCGATGTGGGACTCGATCCCAGGACTCTGGGATCATGACCTGAGCCGAAGGCAGACGCTTAACGACTGAGCCACCCAGGTGCCCAATTTTAAGCCTATTTAAAGGGATTCTAGTTTCGATCCAAATTATTAAAAGTGGGAAGACATTTCTGTAAAATTCTATGTCACCTTGAAACTAGAATGCTTTAGTTAATGGGGTAAGCTGGAAGTAAGCTGCCTTTGATATAGAAGAGCTGCGTACAGATGGCCGATAACTGTCTTTCTTCAGTCTAATTCACCCATTTCCTATTCAATCTCAAATCTCAGTTGGAAAACAATTTCCCTCACTTGACCCATTTTTCTTTAGCATTATATCTTTCTTCTGCTTCTTCAACAAAAAAAGTTTGAAGGAATGGAGTGTTGTAAACCCTCACAGACTTACATGGTAAGCAGAGTCAGACACTTGCTTTGGAATACACATACTGTCTTTTGTTTTGTCATGTGGCTGTCTGGTTGGAGGGATAACAATTTTGCTGCCTTTTTTTTTTAAACTTCTAAATGGTATAGTTGCCAAATAGTTGGAAAGGATTATTGGTTTGAGAGAAAGCCCCAAATCAATACAGCTTTTATTGCATCTTTAAAATATCACAAATAAAAAAAATAAAAAAAAATAAATAAAATAAAATATCACAAATAAGTCTGAAAAATCATCTGGCATTTTGCTGTTTCCGTAGCTGGACAACTTAGGTCTTATTCATCAGCCTGCTGATCTGTTCCTTTATCAGAAAAACATCCAAAAATTTTGTGATATCCTTGTTTTTAACTGTTGTGGTTTGCTGAATCGAAGCAGCTGAGTTTGATACAAGTTGAATGTCATTTCCTTCAAGAATTGACTCATCTTTCAGGGCACCTGGGTGGCTCAGTTGGTTAAGTGTCCAACTCTTGATTTCAGCTCAGGTCATGATCTCAGGGTCATGGGGTCGAGCCCCACGCCAGACTCTGTGCTTAGCAGGGAGTCTCCTCAAGATTCTCCCTTTCCGTCTTCCTTTGTCCCCCCACCCAATGCTCTCTCTCTCTCTCTAAAAATAAATAAATCTTAAAAAAAAAAAACTCATCTTTTTGGGATTGAGATACTGAACACGCAACACTAGAACTCTCCTGAATCCTACGGATGTATTTTTCACCCAAGAAATTTTGGATTTCAAGAAGAGAACCATTCTCCTGAATAACAGTGTTGATGGGAAAGTGAGCATACATGGACCTCATCTGGTAATGGAAACCCAGTCTAACACCTTGATCATTGATCTTACAGAAATGAAATAGGTATGATGAATAACTTTTTTTTTTTTAAGATTTTATTTTATGTACTTGACAGAGAGAGAGAGACATGTTCTTGTTCTGTACATGACTGTAGATAGACTTGATCATGTTC
This sequence comes from Neomonachus schauinslandi, assembly GCF_002201575.2. Classification (NCBI taxonomy): domain Eukaryota; kingdom Metazoa; phylum Chordata; class Mammalia; order Carnivora; family Phocidae; genus Neomonachus; species Neomonachus schauinslandi. The sequence goes on from NC_058417.1 coordinate 55,981,388, forward strand.
TGTACATGACTGTAGGTAGTGCGGACAGTAGCCAGTTCTTTTCTATTTTCTGCCATTTGTCAACTCAGAGCCTCTTCTTCTTTCCAAGGAGACTGAGTTCTGCATTGATGTGATTGAAGTCCCTCTGCAGGGTTCCTCTGGGGCCCTTCACTATAACAGTGCATGCATCCTTTCAGACTGATGTTGACATTTTCTGGAATGTCGACAGTCTGATTACTGAGCATGGTCTTCATTCTCACAGTAGATGTGGCAAAGAGCAACAATTTTGCTTCTTTGATTTCACAATTTTCAGAAGAGATATATGTTAAATGACTGATATTGGTAGAAAGGCATATGGGTAGAAGAAAAAAATAGGTGTGTGGGGGGAAGGATCTTGTTTCAGTAACATGGACAATTTAAGGATGTTATCATTTTAGTAGACATATATACAGTAAGCCTGACATTGATATATACATATTGTAAAATGTCTGTTTATGTGGAGATCTGGTCTCTTAATATCATTTTCTTCTCTTTAACGCCTCCATTAGTCACAGATATGACATGTTATCATGTGATAACATTTATTTCACATCCATGGCTTATAGAATGCTTAAATTGGCTCTGTCCTTGCTAGATCAAATTACAAATATCCTAACATACCTAACTTAACAAGAAGCTCCTTCATGAAACTGCCTCTGACTTTACTCACGGAGACTTCCTCTTCTTTATCGACATTCACACCTTTGGTAATTCAGTCCTTTGACTTCAAATACCACACATGCCCTGAAGATTTCTAAATTTTGTATCACCAGCCTGGACTGCTCCCCAGACTCAGTATTTGTGTACCCAGTTGCCTTGCTGCATCTCCACATGACTGTTGCAGGAGAATCTCCACCTCAGATGTCCAGGACTGAACTCCTGCTCTCACCCTACATCCACTGCACTTGCGCTCCTCCCTGTCTCCAACAGCACTTTCCTCCTTTTAGTTGCTCCAGTCAAAAATTTTGGAATCCCCCTTGACTCCCCTCTTTGTCTCCATGTACAGTACATAAGAAATTAAACTAGTTTTCTAAATGTGGGTCAAAGAAGAGATCACAAGGAAAAGTCAGAACATATTTTGAACTGAATTAAAAATAGAAAACACAACATATTAAAATTCATATGATGCAGCCAAACTGTACTAAGAGGGAAATTTATAGCTTTAAATGTCTAAATTAGAAAAGGAGAAAGATTTCAAATCAAAAATTAAGCTTTCACCTTATGAATCCAGAGAGTGAAAAACAAACTAAAAAAGCAAACAAATGGAAGGAAATAAAGATCAGAGTGGAAGTCAATGGAGTAAAAACAGAAAAATAGTAGAGAATATCAATAAAACCAAAAGCTGATTAATTGGAAAGATCAACAAAATTGACAAACCTGTGGCTAGACTGAGAAAAACAGAAAAGATACAAATTACAAAAATCAAGCATGAAAGAGGGGACATGAGTATTGATCTTACAGAAATGAAATAGGTATGATGAGTAACTTTTTTTTTTTTTTTAAGATTTTATTTTATGTATTTGACAGAGAGAGAGAGACAGTTAGAGAGGGAACACAAGCAGGGGGAGTGAGAGAGGGAGAAGCAGGCTCCCGGCCGAGCAGAGAGCCCGATGCGGGGCTCGATCCCAGGACCCTGGGATCATGACCTGAGCCGAAGGCAGACGCTTAACGACTGAGCCACCCAGGTGCCCCGGTATGATGAATAACTTTATGCCAATAAATTAGACAGCTTAGGTGAAATGACACAGTCCTAGAAACGGACAGAGTCCACCAAAACTGATTTAAAAAGAATGAAAAATCTGAATGGGCATATAACAAGTAAAGACATTAATAATTACAAATCTTTTTTAAAGTAAGCTCTGCACCCAACATGGGGCTGGAACTCCTGATCCTGAGATCAAGAGTCACATGTTCCACCAACTGAGCCAGCCAGGCGCCCTAGTAATTACAAATCTTGCCATGAAGAAAAGCCAAGATCATCTTGGCTTCACTGGTAAATTCTGTCAAACATAAAGAACTAATACCAAACCTTCACAAACATTTCCAGAAAATAAAGGGGGAGGAAATGCTTCCTAACTGATTCTTTGAGGCCAGTATTGCCATGGTACCAAAGCCAAAGATATCACAAAAAAATAAAACTACAGCCAGATACCTTTCATGAATGTAAACACAAAAATCTTCAGCCAAATATTAGGAAGCCAAATCTAGCAACATATAAAAACGATTATGACCATGGGCATCTGGGTGGCTCAGATGACCATCTGACTCTTGATCTCAGCTCAGGTCTTGATCTCCGGGTCATGAGTTCACGTCCCACACTGGGCTTCATGCTGGACATGGAGCCTACTAGAAAAAAAAAATACTATAAAGCTAAAGCAATTAGGACAGTTTGGTATCGGCACTGGACAGACATATTGAAAAATGGAACATAATTGAGCGTTCAGAAATAAACCTTTACATTTATGGTGAACTGATTTTTTTTTTTTAAGATTTTATTCATTTGAGACACAGAGATGCAGAGAGAGAGAGAGAGAGTGCATGAACAGGGAGAGAGGCAGAGGGAGAGGGAGAAGCAGGCTCCCCGCTGAGCCAGGAGCCTGATGTGGGGCTCGATCCCAGGACCCTGGGATCATGACCTGAGCTGAAGTCAGACGCTTAACCATCTGAGCCACCCAGGCGCCCCTGTGGTGAACTGATTTCTGACACCGTGCAAGGCATTTCGGTGGGAGAAATGATAGTCTTTTCTTTAAGATGTTAAAGTATCTCTACACCCGTCTGGAGCCCGAACTCACAACCCCAAGATTAAGAGTCGCACACTCCATCACCTGAGCCAACCAGGTACCCCAAGATAGTCACTTCTTTCTTTCTCTTTCTTTCTTTCTTTCTTTCTTCCTTTCCTTTTCTTTCTTTCTTCCTTTCCTTTTCTTTCTTTCTTTCTTTCTTTCTCTTTCTTTCTTTCTTTCTTTCTTTCTTTCTTTCTTTCTTTCTTTCT
>NC_058417.1:55984407-56130407 GCF_002201575.2 Neomonachus schauinslandi
TCTTTCTTTCTTTCTTTCTTTCTTTCTTTCTTTCTTTCTTTCTTTCTTTCTTTCTTTCTTTCCTCTTTCTCGCCTTCTCTCTCTTTCTGTCTGTCTATCTAAGAGAGAGAGCACGCATGAGTAGGGCGTGGGAGGTCAGAGGGAGAGGGAGAAGCAGGCTCCCCGCGGAGCAGGGAGCCCGATGCGGGACTCGATCCCAGGACCCTGGGATCGTGACCTGAGCCGAAGGCAGACGCTTAACCGACTGAGCCACCCAGGCATCCCTAAATAAAATCTTTAAAAAAAAAAAAAAAGTACGAACTAAAACTATGTAACTGTTAGAAAAAGTAAGAGAAGATCCTCATGGCCTTTGGTTAGACAGAGTTCATAGATACACCAAAAGCATGATCCATAAAAGACTTGATAAATGGGACTTCATCAAAATTAAAAATATTTTACTTCAAAAGACACCATTAGGAACATGAAAAGACAATCCACAGACTGGAAGAAACTATATGCAAACCATATAGCTGATAAAGGACTTGTATTCAGAATACATATAAAGAACAACTCATAAGTCAATAATAAAAGTACCCAATTCAAAAAATGGACAAAGGATTTCAATAAACATTTCACCAAAGAAGATACACAAATTGCTAATAAGCGTATAAGATGCTCAACATGGTTAGTCATTCAGGAAATGAACAGTAAAACCAGGAGATAACCATTATACATGCACTAGAATGGCTACAGTTGAAAGGGCAGGTGAGAACAAGGTCGTGGAGAAATGGGAAACTTCATGCATTGCTGGTGGGAATTGCTTGGGATTAGGTGCTTTGGAAATCAGTTTGGCAGTTTCTTAAAAAGTTAAGCATAGGGCGCCTGGGTGGCTCAGTTGGTTAAGCGACTGCCTTCGGCTCAGGTCATGATCCTGGAGTCCCGGGATCGAGTTCTGCATCGGGCTCCCTGCTCAGCGGGGGGTCTGCTTCTCCCTCTGACCCTCTTCCCTCTCGTGCTCTCTGTCTCTCATTCTCTCTCAAATAAATAAATAAAATCTTTAAAAAAAAAAAAGTTAAGCATAAATTTACCATATGACCTAGCAGTTCGTCTCCTGTGTACCTACACAGCACAGATAGAGCAAGTACGGGTAAAACCATCTCTTCACACAAACACGACCGTGAATGTTACTCAGAAGGGCCAATTAAGTGGAAACAATCCGAGACCATCACCTGGTACATGGATATTGGAAATGTGGATAGCCATATGATGGAATATTATTCGGCAATAAAAAGAATGAAGTTCTCATACATGCTGTAGTGTGGATGAATCTCAATAACATACCGTGAAAATAGCCATATTTCATTTATATGATATTTCCACAGAGGGCAAAACTACAGGGTCCAAAAGTATGTTAGTTGTTGTCTAGAGCTAAGGGTGAGAATGAGGATTGGCTATGATTTGGATCTTGGTGGGTAATGCAAACGTTCAAAACCTGGATCAGGTTCTTGTGGCTCTACAGCTCCATAAATGTACTGACTTCTTAGAGGAGAAAAAGCTGCCCTTTAATCTGAAGCCTTTGGTGTGCATCAAATGTGCATACATACTGCAGACACTCTTGTATTTTTGTTAAAAATATGAGGATTGGTCCTTGTGGTTTTGTTTTTCTTAGTTTTATTTGGGGTTTATATTACCATTGCTATTTAATGTTCTCTGTAGTCAAGGTGGTAATGGGTTAGCAGCAACAATATTATTAATCAGCATTATATTTTGTGTGCCTGCTGTGTTTTCAAGAATAAGTCTTGGGGCGCCTGGGTGGCTCAGATGGTTAAGCGTCTGCCTTCGGCTCAAGTCATGATCCTAGGTTCCTGGGATCGAGTCCCGCATCGGTCTCCCTGCTAGGCAGGGAGCCTGCTTCTCCCTCTGCCTCTGCCTCTCTCTCTCTGTCTCTGACTTTCATGAATAAATAAATAAAACATTAAAAAAAAAAGAATAAGTCTAATTAATTTAAATTATTTAAAATTCACAGATATTTGGGGTTTATAGAGGAGAAAACGGAGATCCAAAGAGGGGGTGTGACTTGCCTGAGATCAGACAGTCCTGGGTTCAAACTCAAGTCTTGGAGAAAACTAGTTTTATGCCCTTTGGCATAGATAAAAGAGTAAAGGGAAAGATGATTATAAAACAGGTCAGTGAGCAAACATGTTTTAAAAATTAATCTTGCCAGAAATTAAAGAAACCAGATTCAGGGGGGAACATATTAAGTTGGCAGTATTTAAATATAATCCTAAGGAGGATGAGAAAAGAAATTCTCCCACTCTTGCTGCTAGTAAGAATGTGGCAGTGAAAATGGTAATATTCTCAAAAGACTGAATTACATTGTTGCCCATGAGTGTATCTGTTGACATTCAGTTTTGAAGTATGTTGGTGGGAGTGGGATGAGGAGCAAAATGAGAAACTGAATGACCACCAGAAAGACAACGGTAGAGGGAATGGGGATGCCTCCCTTACAATTTTGCCTATAAAGGAGGCTACACACAGCACTTTTTTGTTAAGATTTTATTTATTTGTCAGAGAGAGAGAGATCAATCGAGGACAAGCAGGGGGAGCGGCAGGCAGAGGGAAAAGCAGGTTCCCCACTGAGCAGGGAGCCCGATGCGAGACTGGATCCCAGGATCCTGGGATCACGATCCCAGCCAGCAGATGCCTAACCAACTGAGCCACGCAGGCATCCCGGCACTTTTTTCTTTTTTTTTTTAAGATTTTATTGTTTCAGAGAGAGCGTGAGCACGAGTGGGGTGAGGGGCAGAGGGAGAAGCAGACTCTGCTGAGCAGGGAGCCTGACTCAGGGCTCGATCCCAGGACTCCAGGGAGCCAAAGGCAGATGCCCAACTAACTGAGCCATCCAGGTGCCCCACACACGCAGTTTTAAAAAATATTTGTCATTCTTGTAGAAAGGTAATTGTCTCCTAAATACTATTTAATCAAACCTTTCCTTTTGAGGGTAAAATCTGTTCTTTTGAAAATACAGAAAAGCATTGTGGTTAAGACTTAATACACGAATAAAGTTTCAACACGGAAGGGGGAGCCAGCATATGGTTGCCATCTTTTAGTCTTGCCACAGAAGACAATCAAATAACCACCACCATCCACTCTTATCATTATAAAAGAAAAGACATTCCCATGCAAAGAAATACAAAGGACACCATCTTAGAGGAGAGTCCTATAGCTTGAGTGAATATAACTTTATGAAAAGTTTACCTGACATCATCCCCTTTTTTTCTCATTCTGTGGAGTCATCTTGAGAGAGAGAGAGAGAGAGAGAGAGTGTGTGTGTGTGTGTGTGTGTGTGTGCGCGCGCGCACGCACATGTGACGGTATACATATATCAAAATTTATTGAATGGTATACTTTAAAGATGTGCAGTTTATTATTCTCATTAACTGATAACCAGCATTTGGCACCGCTGGTATAAGTGTGGGCTTGGGAATTGTCTAGCCAATTCTGGGCTAGGTTTCTAGGAATGCCACTTTTTTTTTTTTTATGTGAAATACATTAATATTTATTATTCTTTTGATAACTTTCATCAGCAAATATAGATTTTACTACTTATTGACATTTGTCTCTTTTTTAAAAAATTTTTTTATTGTTATGTTAATCCCCATACATTACATCATTAGTTTTAGATGTAGTGTTCCATGATTCATTGTTTGTGCATAACACCCAGTGCTCCATGCAGAACGTGCCCTCCTCAATACCCATCACCAGGCTAACCCATCCCTCCCACCCCACCCCCCACTCCAGCAACCCTCAGTTTGTTTCCTGAGATTAAGAATTCATCATATCAGTGAGGTCATATGATACATGTCTTTCTCTGTTTGACTTATTTTGCTCAGCATAATACCCTCCAGTTCCATCCACGTCGTTGCAAATGGCAAGATCTCATTCCTTTTGATGGCTGCATAATTAGGAATGCCACTTTTATAAGCTGGGTAACTTTGGGTTTATTTTTTAATTTCCCCGAGCCTTTGTTTTCTCATCTGGAAGATGTGAATAATAATGCCTACTACAGGGTTATTATATGGATTAAATGAGATAGTGCATAAATTTGACACCGTGTAGGTACACATCATCTTCTCTATGTTCAGCTTGCAAAGTCTGTTACTCACTGTCACACATTTGTACTATCATTATCTATTTGTGTGTGTATTGCTGTAATTTCAGAGGAGTGATTCAAGTGTAGAGAGTGGTATTGTTTTAATCCTACCATAGACATGACCATAGCAATCACTTTGGTATGATTTGTAAAGGTGTGTGGGGTGGGGAGATTGTTTTACTCTGAAAACTCCATATGTGCTGGCATATAAAATTATTGTGTGAGTAAAGACCTGGAATAGAGATTGAACTTGTGTTCTGTGTAGATTATTAGGATTTGTTCTTGTGATGATCATATTAATTTACTGTATTTCACACAAAGAAGCCCCAGTCAGGGTTCCAGAAATGCTTATAAATAGGTCTCCTGTGGCATTTAATTACCATAATGTGTAAAGCTTTATTCAGTAAGATCAGATACTTAAATATACAGTCACTTTATCACTTTCATATAAAGCTTAGTTTTCCTCTTCGTGTTAAAGGTATGTTAAAGAGAAAAAAAATAGAATGTTTAACATGTTGCTACTACTTGGCATAGAGATTTATGAATTATTATATGACAGGTGATTCTGGTTGGTATCTATCTTATGGTGCTTAGACTTTCTACTTTTTGTGATAATTGTATATGTATACAAGTTTTCTTCTATTAGATTATAAACTCCTTGAAGGCAAGATTCATGTTTAATTTTTTTCATCTTTTATAAAACTTAGCTCATTGACTTTTATAGACTATGCACTAAGTAAGTATTGCTTGGTTGAATAAATCTTCGTATGTGTTAGATTACTGACTTTTTTTTTTAAAGATTTTATTTATTTGACAGAGAGAGACACAGTGAGAGAGGGAACACAAGCAGGGGGACTGATAGAGGGAGAAGCAGGCTTCCCACGGAGCAGGGAGCCCGATGCAGGGCTTGATCCCAGGGCCCTGGAATCATGACCTGAGCCGAAGGCAGACGCTTAATGACTGAGCCACCCAGGTGCCCCAGATTACTGACTTGTAATGGTGTCAACTCTCTCTCCACAAAGTTTGATGAGATTCCTGGTGATAAGGAAAGTAAAGTGAGCAATAATATCCCCTTTATCTTCCTGGGTCCATAATCTCCAGTAATTTTAAAGCTTTATGTAATGAAAAGCAACACTGTGACTCAAAATAGTAGATATTCATGACCTGGCATATAACAAAAAGACAACTTTTGGGGTCAAAAAGAAATAGCAGTTATTGAGCCTTAGCTTTGTGCTAGGATTGGATCTTAACTTTTTTTTTTTTTTTTTAAGATTTTATGTATTTATTTGAGAGAGAGAGAATGAGAGACAGCACGAGAGGGAAGAGGGCAGAGGGAGAAGCAGACCCCCTGCTGAGCAGGGAGCCCAATGCAGGACTCGATCCCGGGACTCCAGGATCATGACCTGAGCTGAAGGCAGTCGCTTAACCAACTGAGCCACCCAGGCACCCTGGATCTTAACTTTTTAGATGGTCACAGACCCTTTGAGAATCCAGAAAACCTAAATAGAACAAGAAAGAAATTTTAATTATAAAAGAATTTATCTCCAAAAAGTTTCTCCTTTTCAGATAATGTTAATAAAAATTTTTTCATATTTTAATATTTACTATGTGAATTATCTAAGAACTTTAAGAAGAGGGAAAGCTATCCTCTTATGAAGCTAGCGTAATTATGATACCAAAAAATTTCATGAAAATGATAGCAACAAAGCTAACTTTAAATTTCTGTCACATAAATAAATCTGAGAATCCTTTTTTTTTTTTAAGATTTTTTTTTATTTGAGAGAGAGAGAAAGAGCGCATGTAAGCAGGTGCACATGAGCAAGCATGAGCGGGGGGAGGGGCACAGGGAGAGGGAGAAGCAGACTCCCTGCTGAGCAAGGAGCCCAACGTGGGGCTCAGTACCAGGACCCCGAGATCATGACCCGAGCTGAAGGCAGATGCTTAACCAACTGAGCCACCCAGGTGCCCCTAAATCTGAGAATCTTAAATAATTTACCAGCAAGTATAATTTACCAATGTTAGTATTATTTCTTTAAAATCTCTTTCTAAAGAAAATTGGAGACAAATGGAGCAGCATATTAAATCAGAGTGGTAAGACCAAGTAAGGGTTACCTTGGCAATGCAAGAACTCTTAAGATCCCGCTAACAGTGGTAGATCTAATAAGACCAAGAAAGGATTACCTTGGGGATGCAAGAACTCTAACATTCCACTGCATTAGTAGATCAAGTATAAGATTATCCTAATTGTTACCTAGAAAGTTATTGAGTAAAATGCAGTATCTTTTGAGACTTCTGCTTTTGCCTGAGAGAGACCATTTGTGCCAGACCATCGTTGCTGCCAAGAACTAAAAAACACTAGATAGACCATAAAAAGGCATTTGAAGGCATTAGAAGTTACCAGGGCATTGAGGACTTGGAGGGGCCAAGATCCCCAAAAGAAGGGAGGTCTAAGGAAGCAGGATAAACATTTGATGCCACATGACCCCTCAGAGGCATTTGCCAACTCAAAAGCTGTGACTGAAAAGCTGAACAGATAACAGGTTGAGAAGCTAAATAGAGTGTTCAGCAGACTTACGAGACTAAGAGGCATAAAAACTGGAGTTTAGGAATGACAGGAGGAAGGGCCCTGGTGAACGTCTCAGGCTTTTGGTTGGGACACTCTCCCTCAAAAGTTTTACCCTAGGAGTAATGATGAACACAGAATGATCCTGAAATCCAGCTCTCACAAAAACTAAAACTTAGTTTTTAATTGCCTGAAATAGATTAAAATGATTCACCTATACTTTTTTAAAAAAAGATTTTATTTATTTATTAGACAGACACACAGCGAGAGAGGGAACACAAGCAGGGGGGTGAGAGGGGGAGAAGCAGGCTTCCCGCCAATCAGGGAGCCCGATGCAGGGCTCGATCCCAGGACCCTGGGACCATGACCTGAGCTGAAGGCAGACATTTAACGACTGAGCCACCCAGGCGCCCCGATTCACCTCTTCTTTTAAGTGCCTGTATAAGCAAAAGTAAATCCTCTCTAGAGGAAGATAATATCATCTAGAACGTCAGGTTATCGCTACATATTTTCACACACAATAACATTCAGTCAAAAACCAAGCATATAAAAAGACTGAAAATCAAGGGGAAAGATAGGCAACAAGAACACCCACAAAATATCCAGATTTTAGAGCTATCAGCCTTGGACTTGAAGATAGCATTGATCAATATTCTTAAAAAATTAAATGACAAATGGAGAGTTTCAGTAGAAAACTGGAAACTGAAAAATATGAATAGAAATTCTAGAATTGAAAAATACAGTAACAGAAGGGTTTCATAGCAGATTAATCACAGTTGAAAAGAACATTAGTGAACTGCAAGAAAGATCAGAAGAAAATATCCATGCTGGGCGCCTGGGTGGCTCAGTCGGTTAAGCGTCTGCCTTCAGCTCAGGTCATGATCCCAGGGTCGTGGGATCGAGTCCCGCATTGGGCTCCCTGCTCAGTGGGGAGTCTGCTTCTCCCTCTGCCCTCCCCCTGCTTGTGCTCTCTCTCTCTCTCTCAAATAAATAAAAATTTAAAAAAAAAGAAAGAAAGAAAGAAAATATCCATGCTGAAGCTCAGAGACAAAAGGTTGGAAAAGGAAATGAAAAAGAAAAACACATTACAGACAAATGGGACACTATTAAAAGTCTAAAAATACTTTTAGGGGCACCTGGGTGGCTCAGTCGTTAAGCGTCTGCCTTCGGCTCAGGTCATGATCCCAGGGTTCTGGGATCAGGCCCCACATTGGGCTCCCTGCTCAGCGGTGAGCCTGCTTCTCCCTCTCCCACTCCCCCTGCTTGTGTTCCCTCTTTCGCTGTGTCTCTCTCTGTCAAATAAATAAATGAAATCTTTAAAAAAAATAAAAATGCTTTTAATGGAGTCTCAGAAGGAGAGGAGAAAGAGTAGAGGCAATATTTAAAGAGGTAATGGCTGGGAATCTTCCAAAACTGATGAAAGCTGTCAAGCCACAGATTTAAGAGTCACTGTGGACCTGAATGCCTGGGTGGCTCAGTCAGTTAAGTGTCTGCCTTCATCTCAGGTCATGATCTCAGGGTCTGTGGGGAGTCTGCTTCTCTTCTGCTCCTCCCCCTGCTTGTGCTCTCTCTCTTGCTCTCAACCCCCAATAAAAGTAAAATCTTTGGGATGCCTGGTTGGCTCAGTTGGTTAGGTGTCTGCCTTTGGCTCAGGTCATGATCCCAGGGTCCTCGGATCGAGTCCTGCATCGGACTCCTTGCTTAGCAGGGAGCCTTCTCACTCTCCCTCTGCCTGCCGCTCCCCCTGCTTGTGCTCTCTCTCTCTCTGACAAATAAATAAAATCTTTATTAAAAAAACCTTTAAGAAAAAAAAATAAAAAGAGTCACTGTGGACCTAAGCAGAATAAAAATAAAAGGGACGCCTGGGTGGCTCAGTCAGTTAAGCATTGGCTCTTTATTTTGGCTCAGGTCATGATCTCAGGGTCATGGGACTGAGCCTCACATTGGGGCTCTGCACTCAGCGAGGAGTCTGGTTGCCCCTCCCCGCACTTTCTCTCTCTCTCTCCCTCTCTCCAATAAATAAGTAAAATCTTAAAAAAAATAAAAATAAAACCAAAAGAAGGGGGCGAGGGAGGAAGAAAGAAAAGAAGGAAAAAAGGAAAGAAAAAGGGAAAATTGCAAAAACCCAAGGAAAGTCTTAAATTAACCAAAGGAAGAAACAGACATCACCTTCAAAGGAGCAACTAACTTGACGTTGCAGAGGAAATAGAAATCTGAAGACAGTGGAACCAAATCTTCAAAATGTTGCAAGAAAATAACTGCCAACCTAGAAATTTATATCAAGCAAAAATGAAGGTAGAAAATAGACATTTTCAGACAGGCAAAAACTTGTGAGAATTCATCACCAACAGATTCACACTAAAGAAACTATAAAGAGAGTTCTCAAGGTAGTTGGAAAATTATCCCAGATAGAAGCATGGAGATGCAGGAAAGAATGAAGAACAGTGGAAAGAGTAAATGGTAATAAATCTGGAGTTATATTAACTATAAAACAGTAAAAATAATAAATGACAACAGTAGCACAAAAAGCAGGAAGAGGCTAATTATAGTTTAAATATCCTAGGGTCCTTGTAAATTTATATTTAAAAAGGACTAGTGGGGGCACCTGGGTGGCACAGTTGATTAAGCATCTGACTCATGGTTTTGGCTCAGGTTGTGATCTCAGGGTCATGAGATTGAGCCCCACATTGGGCTCTGTGCTCAGCGCAGAGTCTGCTTGAGATTCTCTCTCCCTCTTTCTGCCCCTCCTGCTCGTTCATGCTCTTTCCCTCTCTCAAATAAATAAATCTTAAAAAAAAAAAAAAAGACTAATGAGTCCGAGATATAAGATATAATGCCTAAAGCAGCCCTTCTCTACTGTGTTTAGTGAGAGAATCATGTCCTAATGCCCAACAACAGGGATTGACAAACATCTGCCTGTGGCTAGATCCAGCCTCCTGCCTGTTTTAATAAATAATGTTTTATTGGAACACAGCCATGCCCATTAGTTTATGTATTGTCTGTAGCTGCTTTCATGCTATAGCACCTGAGTTGAGTAGCTACAGTGGAGACCGTGTAGCCCACAAAGCTCAAGCTCAAAATATTTACTATCTAGCCCTTGATAGAAAAAGTTTGCTAACTTCTGTGCTGAAGAATCGTTTGTAACTAATGAATTAACTTCTTTGCATCTAGAATGGTACCAGCTGTGTATCATCCTTGGAAAAATTGACAGAAGAGCCACTCAGATTATTTTCTGTAAGACAGTTCTCTCATGAAACTTAAGTTGAGAAAAACTGCTCTAGATTAACCACAAAAGGATAGAAAGAGAATTTATAGCTACCGTGTTAATAGAAAAGGAGAGGGGAAATGGAATAATAAAAAATAATTATTGGTCCAAAAGAAGACAAGAAGTGAGGGGGGAGAAAAGGAGCATAGATAAGTGAAACAAGTACAAAATATGTAGTAAGATGATCAATTTAAGTGATATTAGGCAAAGTAGAGTTCAAGGCCAAACACATTCATAGAAGTGAAGAAGGAAATTTTGTAATGAAAAATGAGTCAATCTATAAGGAAATTTGTATGCACATAATAACATAGCTTCAAAATGCAAAAAGCAAAAATCAACAGAATCAAAAGGAGAAAAGATAAGTTTGTTATTGCTATTTCTTCCATTAGACACAGACTAGGAAGAGTGGGATATTTGTTTAGCATGGTATAAATTCTCAGACCAACTTTCCGTATCATACTTAATGGTAAAACCCTAAAAGCAGTCTCTCACTATTGTTATATCTAATAACCCACTTGCAGAATTTCTGCTTTCCATCCTAGCAACTTTGAGCCTGCTGGGGTTTGGAGTTCTTATTTTCCAAGTGGGGAATGCTTTCACCAGAGGATACAGGATAGTTCCATTTACTTGGTATATGAGGCCACTACCCTTTTGGGATTCTTTCCCACTGAACCGAGGGACTCACTTCACTGCCTGGAGTGCTTGATCCTGATTACTAAGGGGCAAAAGGGGTTATGCTACACAATGGGGGCAAGGAAGACTATGTTAAATCAGGATTCTCTAGAGCATCTCTCAGTAAGCATGCACTATATTAAGGAATAATGAAAAACTGCCGTACCCCCAAAAGGCAGATCTGATAAGTCAGATCCTTCGAGAATGAGAGTTACAGTTATCCTGTCATGTTGAGAACCCTGATTACATGAGGTTCTGATTGAAGACAAAGGAAATATGGGATGGGAAATGGAGAAAGAAAGTTATGGATACTATCTATGACCTCATGACCAGGTACAGAAATGAGAATTGTAGTGATTTATCATATTTTTTCTTTGTTACCTCTATATGTTTAACTTTTATTTTTCTCCTTCCCCTTATTTTATATAGAAATTGTTGTGAGTTAATTTGACAGTTTAGTCTTTAGAGAGGAGAATATTTAGCGGGGCTGTACAGAATTTAAGAAGTAATTAATATAGGGGCACCAGGGTGGCTCAGTCAGTTAAGCGTCTGACTCTTGATCTCAGCTCAGGTCTTGATCCCAGGGTTGTGAATTCAAGCCTTGCATGGAGCCTACTTAAAAAAAAAAAAGGTGATTAATATAGTCAGTGACGTATACAGTGGCTGTTAGGACTATGGCTTCTTATTTTGGGGAGAAGGTGAGAGCATCATTATTTATAAGAAGATAGCTGCATGCTGTTAGGTGGAAACAGAGTTCTTTGGTGCTTTATACGAGTTCAGATGTGTGTAGAGGACATATATGGAAGCTAAGTAGCCAAAAGGGTAGACTGCCAATTACTGATTAGTCCCCCATTGTCCAGTCTATGTAAATCCAAACCCATCTTTGCCTGGCCTTGTGATAATGGAGCTGGCCACTTGTAAACATTTCCCTTTGGCTAGTTGGCTTCATGTTAGTCTTTTTTTTTTTTTTTTTTTAAGATTTTATTTATTTATTTGACATAGCAAGAGAGAGCACAAGCAGGAAGAGCAGCAGAGGGTGAAGCAGGCTCCCTGCTGAGCAAGGAGCCCGATGCGGGACTCGATCCCAGGACCCTGGGATCATGACCTGAGCCGAAGGCAGACGCTTAACCGACTGAGCCACCCAGGCATCCTGGCTTCATGTTAGTTTTTATCAACAGAGGGCACTGGAGAGAGAATGTAAGGAGGAAGAGAGGGACAAAGGGACTTCTGGTTCAGGTGTGCTGCCTTTTTTTTTTTTTTTTTTTTTTGGTGCGCTAGCAGTCAGTAGACTGGCATCTGGGAGTTCTTATCTCAGTGGTACTTAGGGAGCAGTTTGGTCCACTCGTACCTTTGGGAAGATGATCCGCCATTCAGTAGGGCCCTCCTGTGGACCATCTCTGACCTGAGCCCTCTGTTAGGTTTGCTACTGATCGCCTGTGTGTTCTCTGGTAGCCACACCCTTTCTAGTCCATGTGGAGATAGGTCTGCTTCTAAATTCTTAGCCCATTATTCACATACCCTCAGACTAGAGATAGTAGACTTGCTTCTTCTGGATTCCGTAAAGACCTCCTAAAAGTAAGGCAACTTGTACTAGTTAAGAGATCTTTCCATTAAGCCCACCCTGTTCAAATTACTGGTATGGTTCCTCACTCCACCTATCCCTGACTGCTAAGACTCACTAACATTATTATCTAGTCTGATCTAACATTGCCATCTAAGTTTCTGCCAGTTAAATAAGATAGGAGTGTTAGTTTCTTATTGCTACATAACAAATTACCACAAATCTAGTGGCTTCAAAGAACCACCAGTGTTAGTTTATAGTTCTGCAAGCCAGAAGTTCTGGCATGGCTTGACTGGGGTCTCTAATCAGGGTCTCACAGGCTAACCTCAAGGTGTCAGCCAAGGCAAGTTCTTCTGTGGAGGCTCTGGAGAAAAAAATCTGCTTCCAGGCTCATTCTTCTTGTGGCAGAATTCAGTCGCTTATAGTTGTAGGACTGAGGTCCTAGCCTCCTTGCTGGCTGTCAGTGGGGGTAACTCTCAGCTCTGAGAGGTAGCTGTGTTCCCCTCCATGTGCCCTTCACTTCAAACCAGCAACTGTGTGTTCAGTCCTTCTCATACTTCGAACTTCTGACTTCCTCTGTCTCTGACCTTTAAACCTAAAGGGTTCCTATGATTAGCTCAGGCCCACCTGGATATTAAGGTAAACTGATTTGGGACTTTAATTACATCTGCAAACCCCCTTCACAGCAGTGCTTACATTCGTGCTTGATTGAATAACTGGGAGAAGCTATGTGTACAGCAGGAGCCAAAATCTTTTTTTTTTTTTTTTTAAAGAGAGACACAGCGAGAGAGGGAATACAAGCAGGGGGAGTGGGAGAGGGAGAAACAGGCTTCCCGCTGACCATGGAGCCCGATGATGCGGGACTCAATCCTAGGAGCCTGGGATCATGACCTGAGCTGAAGGCAGACGCTTAACGACTGAGCCACCCAGGCGCCCCCAGGAGCCAAAATCTTGGCAGGGGTAGGTGGGTCTTAGAATTCTGCCTAGCACAGGGTCGCCTGGGTGACTCAGTTGGTTAAGCGACTGCCTTCGGCTCAGGTCATGATCCCGGAGTTCCGGGATCGAGCCCCGCATCGGGCTCCCGGCTCAGCGGGGAGCCTGCTTCTCCCTCTGACCCTCTCCCCTCTCATGCTGTTTCTCTCTTGCTCGCTGTCTAATAAATAAATAAATAAAATCTTTTTTTTTTTTTAAAGATTTTATTTCTTTATTTGACAGAGAGAGAGAGCACAAACAGGGGGAGTGGCAGGCAGAGGCAGAGAGAGAAGCAGGCTCCCCCCAGAGCAAAGGAAGCCCGATGTGGGACTCCATCCCAGGACCCCGGGACCATGACCTGAGCCGAAGGCAGTCGCTTAACCAACTGAGCCACCCAGGCGCCCCTAAATAAATAAAATCTTAAAAAAAAAAAAAAAGAATTGTGCCTAGCACAATATGGAATAGAAATAAGAAATAAAAAGGTGAAAAGATGGTTGTTTACAGATTGTATACCCAGGAAACCCAAGATGATCAACTGAAAAGTTATTTGATGCAATAGAGATAGATCAGTAACCTGACTAGACACCTACCATCAGTAACCATGTAGGACATCCATAGAGTGTTTGAGCCTATACATGCTATACAACAATAAGATATCATAAAATACCTAGAAATGACCTTAATATATTATAGGAAGTAGGAAGAAAGTAACAATTTCACTGAAAGAGGAAAGATTTTTTCAAATAAGAAAATTAAATCCTACAGAGCTTTCAGATCAATTGATTGGTAGGTTTAAAGCAATTCCTAAGATTTTATTTATTGATTTATTTTTAAAGATTTTATTTTTTTGACAGAGAGAGCAGGAGAGCACACGCAGGAGGAGAGAGGTAGAGGGAGACCAAGAAGCAGGCTCTCTCCTGAGCAGGAAGCCTGATGCGGGACTCGATCCCAGGAGTCTGGGATCATGACCTGAGCCAAAGGCAGTTGCTTAACTAACTCAGCCACCCAGGCGCCCCAGAAATTCTAACTTTTAAAAATTACATATTTTCCTTTTGGAACATGATAAAATGATGGTAAATTTCATCTGGAAGGACAAAAGCATAATTGAGTAATTTCTTTTAGTATTTTTTAAGTAATCTCTACTCCCAGCATGGGGCTCAAACTTACAACCCCGAGATCAAGAGTGACATGTTCCACCTACTAAGCCAGACAGGTGCCCTGAGTAACTTTTAAAAGAGTAATGAGGAGGGGCGCCTGGGTGGCTCAGTCAGTTAGGCATCTGCCTTCAGTTCAGGTCATGATCCTAGGGTCCTGGGATTGAGCCCCGCATTGGGCTCTCTGCTTGGTGGGGAGCCTGCTTTTCCCTCTGCCTGCCGCTATGCCTACTTGTGATCTCTCTCTCTCTCTCTCTCTGTCTCTGTCAAAAAAAAAAAGTAATGAGGAAGACTAGTGGTAGCAGATGAGCAAAATTTTATGAAACTGGAATAACTAAAATAGTGTGGTCCTGGCAGAAACACCCGGTTATTAATGGAGCAAAATGGTCTTCAGGTCCATCTGTTATATGTGACTTTGATATATGAAGATTCAGTGTTACAGATGAGTTGAATAAGGAGGGGTCATTTAGTCCTGGGGCACTAAATGATGCCCAGGCACTCTGTTAGCTACTTGATTCAAAAAGAAAGCAAGGTAAATCCTAATGTCTGCCATACACCTAAATAAAATTTTTTTCCACCCAAATAAAATTTAAATAAAGCATCATCTGTATAAAAAAACTGAAATCTAGAAAGGAAAACAGCAAATTTAGGGAATGTTTCTGGATTAAAAGTAAAATCTCATGACAGCTTTTTGTGGGATTTTATGGGAATTTGAAATTTCTGAATGTCAAAAATAATTAAAAGGCAAACCAAAAATGGTAGAAATATTTATAGTAACACAATAAATGGTTAATCACTCAGCATATAAAAACTCTTATAAATTGATAAGGAAAAAGCCTACTAAGAAACCAAGGAATAGACCAGAAGATATAAACAGTCAATTCACAGAGCACCTGGTGGCTCAGGTGGTTCAGCATCCAACTCTTGATCTCACCTCAGATCTTGATCTCAGGGTCGTGAGTTCAAGCCTCGGATTGGGCTCCACGCTGGGTGTGGAGCCTACTTAAAAAAACAACCAAAAAAAAGAAAGGAAAAAAAACCAGTCAATTCACAGAAAATAAAGTTCATGCAGATTAACAAATATAGGGGAAAATATTCAGTAATAATCAAGGAATTATAAATTAAGGCCAGTGAGATACTTTATTTGATTAGCAAAGATTAAAAATTATAATACTCTGTGCTTGTGAGAGTGTTTTGAAATAAACACTTATACTCAGCTAATGAAAGTACAGGTTATTAAAATACTTTGGATATTGAAATAATTAATTATACCCTTTTGTTTTAGTAAGTCTGCTTCTGGAAATCTCTCTAAGCCAATAATCAAAAATACAGAATAAACTAGAATAATCACAAATACAGAATAAGCTACACAAAAGGGGATTAGTGATGAAAATAGTATAAAATGGAAACTCCTAAATAAACAACAGGGGAATTGTTAAGAAAATTATGGTCTACCTACACAATGAAGGTATTATGTTGTCATTAAAAATTATATTTATGAAGCTTGTTTAGTGTGAGAATACCTTGTTAAAAATGAAAATAGCAGAATACAAAATTTTATATAAAGGATCATTTCAACCATACCTTTCTTTTAAGTTTGGAAAATTACCTAAAGTGAACTCAGGATTACGGAGAGTGTAAATTAAGACAGTGGTCAGCTGTATACCGAGGCACTATGCTAATTAGCGATATTACCACCTGTGTACTCCTCATCGCATCTTTGCAACATCAGAATTTCTTCTCTGCACTTGCCCGTCTGTGAATTTATTCTCACAGATTGCTCCCGAGCGTTAATGGTTCCTTGGTTAAAAATTCACAGCTCCCTCCCTTTGCTTTTCTCTTTTGAGCATATTTATTTAGAGTCCAAAAGGGTTCAGTTATAATTTAGCATCTTTTCCACAAGTAGGTGCTACTGTACTGTCTGTATTCTTAGACTGTAGAAACTTCTTCAGTGGGATATGAAACTATACAATTGCTTTTCCAGTGTTGGGTGCTAAATGTTTAAATCGATTTTATGGTACATGTGCCTATAAATAAATAACAGTTAATGGGGAAGATAACATTAATTTTCAGGGAAATTTTATCTACTTTGACCTGAGAGACACAGGTGTAGAGATTTAAAATATAAGAGCCACATTCTGGATCATCTTCATTTCAAGTTATTGTGTATTTATTACAGTTTTCTACAATGTAAGCTCTATGAAGGCAGGACACAACATTGGCACATAGTACACTCTCAGTAAGCATATACTGAATGAAAGAAGAAATTGCCACGTGGTGGAAATGTCTACAGCTGTAAAATGTTAGTATAGAGACCTCAGCATATCTCCATTTCTTAGAATTTGTGTCATTTAGCACAGTGTATACTTTTTTGCCTTAAAGCAGTTGTTCTCAACAGGGGTGGTACTAACCCTTTGAGCGGCATTTGGAAATAGGGAGATATGGTAAGGGTATCACATGATTGGGGTCAGCCACAATGGCATTTAGTGGGCAGGAGCCAGGGATCCTGGATGTTCTATAGTGCCTGGACCAGTCCCATACAGTACATACAGTAAAGACTGATATTGCATGCATCCTTTATGACTTGGATATATAGGTAGGTGAAAAACTATTTTAGTGCAGAACCTATTTTACATGTATATATAGTTCTTTGTGCTGTTGTAATAATATGCACTGAATTTCCCAGGAAAGCAACTCTCATTTAAGTTGAGGAAAGACTGTACTTTGTCTGGATCCTTCTCAGTAGTTATTCATTTTGGATATCTCATCACTGATGTTAGGGCCACTCATGGTATTTGAGTCGCAATGCCAATTTTATTTTCTTCATAACACTTAACACAAACTGAAATTGCCTTCTTTATTTACTTTTGTTTTTTATTTGTTTATCTACTGAACTCTAAGCTCCTTAATAAATAGGAGTCTTACATATTTTGTTCGCTGGATATCCTTATACCTAAAACAGAGTGGCACATTGTGGCCAGTTATTAATCAGTAACTGATGCACACATAATGAACGGATGTTTGAATGACTGTCTCATCCGTCTGAACCTGACCTTTTTTTTTTTTTTAAGATTTTATTTATTTATTTGAGAGAGAGAGAATGAGAGACAGAGAGCATGAGAGGGAGGAGGGTCAGAGGGAGAAGCAGACTCCCCGCTGAGCAGGGAGCCCGATGCGGGACTCGATCCTGGGACTCCAGGATCATGACCTGAGCCGAAGGCAGTCGCTTAACCAACTGAGCCACCCAGGCGCCCTGAACCTGACCTTTAAATGCTGATGTTCCTTAAGCCTCTGTCCCAGACCCTCTTTTCTGTTTATTCTAACCCCTTCCCTACTGATCTCAGCTATGGGCATGGCTTTGATTTATATCTCTACACTGACATCTCTCTAGATTTTTCTCCAGCTGAATCTTTCCTCTGAATCCAGAATTACATATCTAGCTGCTATCTTCCTTCCCAGTTTAATGCTCAAGCATCTCAAAGTCAACATGCCCTTCTCCAGTGTTTATCTCAGTGAATGACGCCATCATCTACTTAGTCACACTGGTGGGAAACCTAAGGGTTGTTCTTGATGCCTCCCTCTCCCTTATGCCCATTTGCACTTAATCAGCAAGTCCTGTTCATTCTATCTCCTGAATAATTTTCTTTTCTTTCTTTTTTTTTTTAAAGAGGGAGCTAGCATTTATTATTATTTTTTAAAAATTTTATTTATTTATTTGACAGAGAGAGAGAGCTAGAGAGGGAACACAAGCAGGGGGAGTGGGAGAGGGAGAAGCAGGCTTCCCACTGAGCAGAGAGCCTGAAGTGGGGCTCGATCCTAGGACCCTGGGATCATGACCTGAGCCGAAGGCAGACGCTTAACGACTGAGCCCCCCAGGTACCCCTCTTGAATAATTTTCAAACCCTGCTTTCCATCCCTAAATCCTCTACTGCTCCTCAAGTCTAAAGTACCAAGTCTAAACTCTCTTAGACTGACAGCAGGAGCCTACTTGTTGGTTTCCACTTGTCCACTCTTAGTCTCTTAAAAATCCATTCTCCATAGTAGCCAGAATTGTGCTAGCCATTTCTTCATTGCTCCCATACTTTAAGCCCACTAATCATCTTGCTGTTTCTTAAATATGCCATGTTCCTTCCCACTGTAGAGCTTCTGTCCATGTTGTTTCCCTTGCCGTGGCTGGGTTATCCTTCAGAACTTAGCTCACTTCCATTGGAGACCTTCCATGTTCTCCTGACTCGGCCAGGACACTCCCCCATCATGTGCTATCACAGCACCCCATACTTAGCAAATTGTAATGAATGTGTTATAAGGTAGCTATCTGTCTTTCCCATAGAATTTTTTTTTTTTTAATTCATGATGTATAGGTATGGCCTCAGTATATCTGTTTATATTCTCATCATAAAGAATGGCCTAATAGCAAATATAATAATTTGTCTTCTAAAATTTAATTGGTTTTTAGCCAGTAATTTTATAGGGTAGATCAATTTGATTTATTTTTTCAGGGGCATACTATATGTCATTTGTTCTTTTTTTTTTTTTTTAAGATTTTATTTATTTGAGAGAGAGAATGAGATAGAGAGAGAGAGAGAGCATGAGACAGGGGAGGGTCAGAGGGAGAAGCAGACTCCCTGCCGAGCAGGGAGCCCGATGCTGGACTCGATCCTGGGACTCCAGGATCATGACCTGAGCCAAAGGCAGTAGCTTAACCAACTGAGCCACCCAGGCGCCCTATATGTCATTTGTTCTAAGAAACATTTTTCTGACTTTCAACATCTCTGAAATTGGCATGCATCTTATAGATAATGGCATATCATGGTGTAATTGGCATCAGTGTTTTTAGGGGTGCATAAAATAATGGTGCATCTTATATTTGAAGGCATCTTAGATTAGATAATATTTGGTATTTTATAACATATTCATTGTGGAAGATTTACTGAGAACTTGTATACCCAGTCATTCCATAGAAGCATTACTGAGATTTTCTGTAGCCATTAACAGGTGACTGGTCACATCTTGATCCTTTGAAGAAGTTTCTGCCTAAAGTCATTTTGGTTATATTCTATAGAGTTGAATGTTGGGGACTTGATTTATGTATCATTCGTTCAAGTAACACATAAACTCAAATTTGTGTATGTGTATGTGTACCTGTTTGGTTTTGGAAAAACTTTTTTATCTCCATGTAGAGGTGGGCAGGCCATCCATTGGTTCCAGAGGCTGTTGATTATCCTCCTGGAATGCTTTCTCTCCTTCCTCCTTTTGGAAGAAGTTTTAGATGTGCACATAGAGACATTTTCCCTAGTCTTCCTTGGATATAGATATGGGCATGTGAATAAGTTCTGACTAATTGGATGTGAGCAGAAATAATATGTGAACTTCCAGGTCACAGATCCAAAAAGAAATGGCTTGCTCTCCAGTTCCTCTTTCCCGGAATTTTCTAGTGAGTGAGAAGAACTTTGGGTCCCTAGATGACCTCATGCAACAGTGGTGCCTGGCCAGCCTCTGGAATGCGGGGTGAGAAACATCTTGAGGACATCGTATTTGGGGTCTTTTTTAGTAGTTTTGCCTGTACTGTAAGTAATGATCATCTGAGAGACTGTTTTGGTTGGGCTTTTCTATTTTGAAGAAATGAGGTCAACCTTACCATTAGTTTATCTTAAGTCTGAAGCAGATGGCTCTCACTCTTGGACTACAATAAAGAATATGTGCTCTTTGGGGATGCATGTGGTGTGATGGATGAAGCATACGCTTGAGATTCAGTCAGACCTCTGCTTGAATGACAGCTCTGTCACTTACTGTCTGTATCACACTGGGCTATTCACTGAGATCCCCTGAGCTTTAGATTCCTATCCTTTAAGATGCAGGTGATACCCCTTTCAACAAGATTCTTTTTTTTTTTTTAAGTAATCTCTATGCTTAATATGGGGCTCAAACTCACGACCCCAAGATCAAGAGTCTCATGTTCTACCGACTGAGCCATCTAGGCACCCCTCAACAAGATACTTTTGAGGAATGAATGAGATTGTCTATTCAAAAGGCCTGATCCTAGCCCAGTACTTAGTAAATGACCCCTATTGTCATCATTAGTTCTTCTAAAGACTACAACCTCAAACTATCTGCTGCCCTAGCATTTTTTCAGTTGGACTTGATATTTAGGGAGGATTATTTGGTTTTCTAGGTTATATGTTTGGATTAAGCAAAAACATCAGAAACCTTCATATACTTGGACCGTGTTGCCTTGGTTCCCCAGAGGATTGCTGAGTGTTTCAGAGTCCCCTGAGTTTTCCCATCATGCTTTTGGCTATGAGACATTGTAGTAGTAATGAGTACTAATGTTGTAGTGATGAGTACTCTCATTACTATGAGAGTAAACCATCTCTTGCAACCTATGAGAGGTTGCAAGAGATGGTTTTTTTTTTTTTTTAAAGATTTTATTTATTTATTTCAGAGAGAGAGAATGAGAGAGAGCACATGAGAGGGGGGAGGGGCAGAGAGAGAAGCAGACTCCCTGCCGAGCAGGGAGCCCGATGCGGGACTTGATCCTGGGACTCCAGGATCATGACCTGAGCCGAAGGCAGTCGCCTAACCAACTGAGCCACCCAGGCGCCCGAGAGGTTGCAAGAGATGGTTTAATAAAGCCTGCCCTGTGCATGCTCCAGGGCATGAAAGAGGCTATCCACTGCTTGATTCTGTCGCCTATGTGAGATATACCCTGAAAACCTCATTTTTAGACCTGAGTGCCAGGGAAACTTTTTCTTTCCTTGTAGAACTGGTATGTGTTCTCATGGTTAATGAGAAGCCATAGAAGACAGAGAGAGGAATTGAATCATAAATAGTAACATAATTTGGTAAATTGGTAATTGCTTTCACTATAGGGCAAATTGTAGGTTAGCTTTGAATACTTGTATTAATCCTTACTAGATGTGGTTCCATTAAAATCTTTTAAGGAGGTAAATTCTAGACTTTTTTTTTTTTAATTTATTTATTTGACAGAGAGAAACAGCGAGAGAGGAAACACAAGCAGAGGGAGTGGGAGAAGGAGAAGCAGGTTTCCTGCCGAGCAGGGAGCCCAATGTGGGACTCGATCCCAGGACCCCGGATCATGACCTGAGCCGAAGGCAGACGCATAACAACTGAGCCACCCAGGCGCCCCATTTTTTTTTTTTTTTTTTTTTTAAGAAAGTCAGAATGTTGGCAACTAGCAGTAAGGGGACTTTATGAGAATAATAGGAAACATTTTCTTTTTAAAAAAATTTTTTTATTTTTTATTTTTAAGTAATCTCTACATCCAACGTGAGGCTCAAACTTACAACCCCAAGACTGCATGCTCTGCAGACTGAGCCAGCCAGGCATCCCGGAAACATTTGCTTTTAGAAATTGGTGTATGAACATAATATTGGGTACACAGTTCCTACCAGATTCCAGACTTTGAGTATTAGAATTGCGGGTTTAAGGCAGTAATTCCAAGGCAGCGGTGTAAAGTGCAGGGACAACAGTCATGACTGGTAAATACTTGTTAATGTGCTAAGCATGGGACTGAGCAGGTCAGGGTCTCAGACTGGTTCAGGAAGCAGTTCACTGCTCTGTGTTTGTTGAATGACTAAAGACTAATAAACCTGATTATATATAAGAATAGTACAGCAAATTATAGAACACTTCTTTTTTTTACCCAGGTGGTTCCCCTCACATCTGTCTGGACTTTTTTTTTTTCCCATATGAATTTGGCATGTGTTTATTTATTTTTAAAGATTTTATTTATTTGACAGAGAGAGACACAGCAAGAGAAGGAACACAAGCAAGGGGAGTGAGAGAGGGAGAAGCAGGCTTCCTGCTGAGCAGGGAGCCTGACGCGGGGCTCAATCCCAGGACCCCAGGATCATGACCCAAGCCGAAGGCAGACGCCCAGCAATTGAGCCACCCAGGCGCCCCAGAGATTTTATTTATTTATTTGACAGAGAGACAGCGAGAGAGGGAACACAAGCAGACGGAGTGGGAGAGGGAGAAGCAGGCTTCCTGCTGAGCAGGGAGCCCAATGTGGGGCTCGATCCCAGGACCCTGGGATCATGACCTGAGCCGAAGGCAGACGCTTAATGACTGAGCCATCCAGGCGCCCCTCGGCATGTGTTTAAAAATAATATAGAAATTAAAATTTTTTCTATAACTGATATTTTTCAGGTAGGTTTTCTTGCTCATCATTTCTGAAATATGAGTTTTTATATTTCACATTTTTAATGTGAAATATTAACAATCCTTTTAATACCTGTGGGGTTTTTTTGTACAAATACAATTGGTCAGTCATTTTTTCTACTTATGTTTCATTATAGAAACTGCTTAGGCAGGTATTTGACTCCTTTTATCAGCTTATGACTCCAGTGCATATCCCTGAAACCTTCTTTACTGCTATCCTTACATACAAACCCTGAACTTCACAGATGTTCCCAGATCAGAGGACTGGGTAGATGGTGGTATCATCTCTTTTTATATTTGACTTTTCCCTTGTGCAGATTGTCATAAAGCTATTTCTGCTCAGGTCTTGTGCACTTGCCTGCTCTCCCAAATTAGAATCCAACTTTGAGCACAAGTTAGTTTAATGGCTTCCGAAGCTGAATCTACAGTTAACAGTCTTTTTAGTTCACGGAATTGCAGAATTTCCTAATAGGAAGCTACCCTGGAGATCATGTGCAGCCCAGAGCTCTCATTGATAAATGCCCCGGGCACCCGCTTCATTGCTTTAGTGGCTGGCCTGCGGTCCTATGGCTGGGACTTTGTCCCTTCTTTTTCAAAATCATGGAGAGCCTATTCTAAATCTGCCCAGATGTACCACAAGTTTTAGAGCACAGAAGTGTAATGGAGTTAAAAAAAAATACCAGGCCGGTCATATTAGCCAAATTCAGGCAGATAGAATCTTTTCCCCCCACCTATCAGGTTTCATATTTGAGGTCTGTATGTTATTAATTAAGTTTAACTTGTAGTTTTTTTTTTAAGATTTTATTTATTTATTTGACAGAGACACAGCAAGAGAGGGAACACAAGCAGGGGGAGTGGGAGAGGGAGAAGCAGGCCTCCCGTGGAGCAGGGAGCCTGATGCGGGGCTCAATCCCAGGACCCTGAGATCATGACCTGAGCTGAAGGCAGACGCTTAACGACTGAGCCACCCAGGCGCCCCTAACTTGTAGTTTTATGCTGCGATGTCATCTATTTGTCATTGAGGCACATCTGGGAATTTTATTTACTTGTTGGTGTGACAGTATTAAAAAGTCTCCAGTTTATTGACAGAATTGAAATAGGCTCTAATTTAAGGATTCTTTTATCAGT
Organism: Neomonachus schauinslandi; assembly: GCF_002201575.2. Lineage (NCBI taxonomy): Eukaryota > Metazoa > Chordata > Mammalia > Carnivora > Phocidae > Neomonachus > Neomonachus schauinslandi. The sequence goes on from NC_058417.1 coordinate 56,008,036, forward strand.
CAGAAGAGAGAAACCATACAGCAGTGTGAACAGGGAAAGTTTAATGTAAAGAATTGCTAACTATAGCAGGGATTGAAGTAAAAGGGATTGGCTTGGCAGAAGTAAAGAAAGCTTAAAGAATGTAGGACAAGCGGATACAAGGAGGAGCCACTGCCCCCAGGGCTGAGGTGGGGAACCCTGTGAGAGCCTCCCAGGCTGAGGTCCACACCTCACTGGAGAGGGTGCAGCCATGGCTTGCGGGATGGTGGAGAACTCACTGAGCAGGGGGTAACTGGGGAAGCTGCTGGGAAGTTGCTGGGGGGCTGGGGGCGTTGCAAGGAGCCTGCCAGGAGAAAACACTCTTCTTCTGCTGTATCTCTCCAGCGCCCTCTACTGAACAAGTGTAGCATCGTGCCTGCTGGTGAAGGAAAAATGTTGAAAGGTCCCAGATTGGTTTTCAGAGTGGCCAAAAAGCTGAGTGTGGAGCTCAGAGGCAGTAAATCAATAGCCAGGATGGTTCACTACCTTCAGATTCCTTGTAGTTGCAAGTAGACACTTGGGGAAAGAATGCTTATCACTGGTTACACAGTACATATTTTAAAATTTTTTAGCAAACAATGAAATCCTGGTCATTACTAATAACCACTCTGTAGCTTACCCACCAGGACATGGCAGCAAGCACTGCTGTATCTGAGAGACTGGTTGGAGATTTGCTTCTGTTATTTTAAGCATATTTAAAGTACACATATTCAAGTATCATTATATAAATTGACTGTGAAAGTGGAGCAACGTTAAAAATTATAGTGTCATTTTCAGTTTGAGGCTGCTTCAAACTCAGAAATGAAATAAAGAAAAGGTTTTTACAAAATGACACTTAGAACTCCTATACCTGTAATTGACATGTTAATATAGTAATACTAAAGCAGTTTTTATAGTGGTTAAATTGTTTACTGAACCTGATTAGGTTTGAGACAAAGCATAATTAAATAGTGCTGAATCCAGTCAGCACTTCCTCTTCCTGAATAAGCCTAAATTAAATAGATTATTGAGAAACTGTTTATCAGTATTCTTTGGTTACAAGCAACAGAAAATGACTGTACAGTTTACAGGGGAGGGAAAGAGGGACTTTGGGGATGATAGGAGGCAGCTGACATCATTGAAGGGAACACTGAAAAGCTAGGCTCCGCAGCCTGCAGAATGCGGGTAGCAAGCATGAACGGTCAGGCTTTGTAGGGAACAGTCGGTGAGATGCATCTGCTCCAGCTGTCTCCCATGCAGTTCAGGACTCACATTCCGAGGAGTGTCTAGGAGGGCCAGGCAAGGGCAAGGCACTAAGGTGCCAGGCGGCAGAAACAACCTGTTTCTGGGCTCAAAGGACACAGATCCCTGTCCTGGAGACTCAGTTATCACACTGTTTCTTAGCTTCTCTTCCTTGGCATTGGCTTCATTTTCAGGCCTTCTGTGGTTGAGATAGCTCTAGCAGCTTCCATTCCTCTGATCCTGTTAGGTTCATCCCTGACCCTTAGAGTCATCTCTGAAACTAGTGGATGGCCCAGGGATGCAGTACCCTTTGAATGGAGTCACTTCCCCAAAAGTCCATGGAGTTCAAGTGAGGGAAATTGGAGTACAGTTACCAGTGGAGTAGAGGGAACTAACTGGCAAAAATGGCAGATGGAGGTAATCACCTTGATTGTTCAGAGAAAAGCCAATGGAAGAAGATAACAGAGTGGGGAAAACATGGGTGAAACAGGGAAGTGGATATACCTACGTCAGTGGGTAACCGGCACTGGAAAGGTGAGAAGCAAGAGGTAGTATTTCTTTCTTTTTTGTTTTCTATACGATTTTTATTTTTTTATGCAAGAGAGAGAGCGCCCGTACTGGGTGCTTGAGCAGAGGGAGACGGAGAAGCCAACTCCCTGCTGAGCAGGGAGCCCAACCGGATGCGGGACTCATTCGGAGGACCCTTCGATCAATCATGACCTGAGCCAAAGGCAGTCGATTTGCCTGACTGAGCCACCCAGGTGCCCAAGAGGTACTATTTCTTTTTTTTTTTTAATTTATTTGAGACAGAGAGAATGAGAGAGAGAGAGAGCACATGAGAGGGGGGAGGGTCAGAGGGAGAAGCAGGTTCCTTGCTGAGCAGGGAGCCCGATGCGGGACTCGATCCCGGGACTCCAGGATCATGACCTGAGCCGAAGGCAGTCGCTTAACCAACTGAGCCACCCAGGCGCCCCCAAGAGGTACTATTTCTTAAGAAGTCTGGTCAGTCAGACTGCAGGAGCTGCTACTGAGGCACTTCCGGGTTTTGTTCTGGTTTGGTGGAGTGGACGCAACAGTCTCCAGGGCTGAACTCTGTATTAGTTCTAAAATGAAAATTATGTTGGAGTTCCTTTAAAATACCTTTAGGCCAACTGATTTTGCCATGGTTCTTCTCCATCCTTCCAAAGTAAAGGTCCCTGCGCTCATCTGTTCCTAAGTTTCTTTGTCGTCTTCTCTAAATCTTCCCTCTGTGGGAAGTGAAGACCTTTATCTTTAGCCTTATCGCCCACCCCTCAAGTACCCCCTGGTCCCCCCCCCCCATCCTTTTAATTGAAACCCTTCCTCTCATCAGACCAGGAATGGAGGAGGAGGAGGACACATGAGAGAAGGATTCAACATTCTCCAGAACCGCCCCCCCCATGACCATTTATAAATCATGATTTTTTGCTTTTGATTTTTTTGTTGTTCTTTTTATTCACTTTTTAAAAGTTTACATACAGTCGAATTCACTCTCTGCTGCACAGTTATGTAAGTTTCATCGACTGCATGCAGCACAGACATGCAATCCATATAGGCATGTAACGGCTGTCACAGTCGAGACTTAGGACAATTCCATCACCCTCCAAAAACATTCCCTTGCTCTGCCCCTTTGTAGTCAGTATCTTAACTCCACCCCTGGCCGCGGGTCATCACTGGTCTGTTTCTGTTCCTATAATTTTTCTTTTTCAGAGTGCCCTGTGAATGGAGCCATACGGCACATACCCTTTTGACACTGGCTGCTCGTACTTAGTCTATGCTGTGTCTGGGTATGCTTTTCTTTTAGTTTATCCTAGAGTTCACAGAGCTTTTGGAATCTGTAAATTTATATGTATCTCCAAATTTGGGGAGTTTTCCACCACTATTTCTTCACATGTCTCTTTCTCTTCTGTTTCTGGAAGTCCCATAACATGGATGTTGGACCTTTTGATATAATCCTTAGGGTCCATGAGGCTCTTCATTTTTTTTTTTTTTCCAACGTTTTTTCCTCTCTGTTCTTCAGATTGGATAATTTCTGTTGCTTTATTAAGTTTACAGATTCTTTCCTCTGTCATATCCATTCTTCCATTGGGACCAGCCAGTGAGGTGGCTTACTTCAAGTTTTTATTTTTCAGTTTTAAAATTTCCAGTTGGTTCTGTTTTTATAGTTTCTATTTATCTGCTGTGAAGTCCTAAATTGCCATTTGTTTCAGATGTATTTACCTTCATTGCCTTCTGGAGCAGAGTTATAATAGCTGCTATAAAGTCTTTGATAATTCCAACACCTAGGTCATCTGAGAGGTAGCATCCTTTGTCTTTTGTCTTGGCAGCTGGGTACATTTTCCTGGTTCTTTGTATAAGGAGTAATTTTGGATTTTATTCTGGACATTTTGAGTCCAATTAAACTCCTTTAGAGCATGTTGACTTTTGTTGCTTTTGTTTCTAAAAGCCTTTGCTCTGCTGTTCTGGATCTGTCCCACACATGCATGACCTGGATGAAGGTGAGCCCAGACGTGGGAACATTTATACATAGCATTTAGAAGTCTTCTCCAGGGGCGCCTGGGTGGCTCAGTCATTAAGCGTCTGCCTTCGGCTCAGGTCATGATCCCAGGGTCCTGGGATCGAGCCCCGCATCAGGCTCCCTGCTCGGCGGGAGGCCTGTTTGTCCCTCTCCCACTCCCCCTGCTTGTGTTCCTGCTCTCGCTATCTCTCTCTGTCAAATAAATAAATAAAATTAAAAAAAAAAAAAGAAGAAGAAGTCTTCTCCAGGCAGTTCCTGTCTGGGATTCCCCCACACTCTCTACTCACAAGAGCTTCTTTTCCTAATCGCAGGTTCAGAAGGATGGGGTTCTCTCAGTTGTGGCTGCCTCTGCCACCACGGCCACAGCACAGCTCTGTGACTGCAGGAGCAAAGGGGAAAATGAGAAACTCACCCCCATGCAGGTCACCTCCCCAAGTTTTGAGTCTGCTCCCTACTCTACCAGCGTGTGTTTGCTTTTCAGTATTGTATTTTTGTATTTACATTGTACTTGACATCTAGTTTTCTGTTGTAATCAGCGGCTGAGAGAGACTGTCATGGTCTTTCTCTGTCTTGGTCAGCCCCAGAAGTCTTACATTGCTGCCTGCGTTATTTTTGTATGCTGCATAACAGATTACCACAAACTTAGTGGCTTTAACGCAATATACATTCATTATTTCACAATTTCTGTAGGTCAAGACACTGGGCATGGCTTAGCTGGGCCTGCTGCAGGCTGTAGTCCAGGCCAGGGCTGGGTTTCCATTGCGGGGCTTGACTGGGGAAGGGTGGGCTTCCAAGCTCACTCACGCTATTGACAGAATTCATTTCCTTGCAGGGGTAGGATTCATGGTAGATGTTTCTTCAAAGCCAGCACCCAAGAGGGAGACTAAAGTCATCTGCTAAAAAGATGGAGTCTTACGTAATGTAGTCAGGGGAGCAGCATTCCGTCACCTCTGCCATATTCTAATGGTGAGAAGCAAGTCACAGGTCCCTCCCACACTCACAGGAGGGCATTTATACAAAGGTGTGAACATCAGGAGACCTGAGAGTCTCTATCAACTATATTATCCTTTGATCCTCAAATAAAAACTCTTCCTTCTACCCTCAGCTCTTATTCATTAGAGCCATGGTTCTCTTTTCCACCCCCCAGTCCTGGTGAAACACTGAGTGACTTCATGGTTCTTATAGACAGTCCATCCAATACTCGGACCTGTGAGTTCTTGACCTCCTGTATGCTAGTGACCTTTACTTTAGAACTCTGTCCTGTGATTCTAAATCCCAAGCATATGCTCTTTGCTACATACCTCCATTTATTTCCATAGTCTTTCAGGTATTAAAGGTAATTCAAGTCTTACCTTCACTTTCCTATTAGATTCTCTGTCCCTTCAGGTCCAAGACTGTTTTTATGTCTCCTCCCTTTGTATTGCCTACAGGGCCTCCTGAGTACTTCCTGCACAGAGCAGGTATTCAAGCACATGGTGCAAAATTAAGAACAGTGACAGCTAGACAGGATACCACTTCTTTCTTCTTCCTTTTTAAAGTTTGTCTCTTTAACACTTTACCCTTGCTAACCTAAACACTGTCAGGAAATTCTAATTGAATTACCCAAACTTTCTAAATAATGCACGTAACCAGCCGCCTGGGTGGCTCAGTTGGTTGGGCAACTGCCTTAAGCTCCAGTCATGATCCCAGGGTCCTGGGATCAAGCCCCACATCAGGCTCCCTGCTCAGCAGGCTCAGGAGCCTGCTTCTCCCTCTCCTCACCACTCATGCTCTGTTGCTATCTCTGACTTTCTCAAATAAATAAAATCTTTTTTAAAAAAATAAATAATGCACGTAACACAGACACGCAATGAATTAGTGAATATTTTAATGACATGGCATTGGAGCCTAACTGGGATAACTTCAGAGTATAGGCTGTGGTTTTGTCTTGTAGGTGAAAACGAAGTTAGGATGAAAACCAATTATAATTTCTGGTAACTAAACCTCCAAGGTAGAAACAGGCCTGCCCTCTTTTATTGAATCCTTTCTTTTGCAAAAAGGGCGTAATCAACTAACAAAAACACTGGAAATTTGGAAGATTTCCCAACCAGAATAGTTTTGCATGGGGTGGCTGCATGCCCAGTATACCTATATAATTCTATTTTTTGAATCCTCATTTCTCTGAGACAATGTGTAGTTTAACCAGGAATTCTGAGGTGATTGACAACACGTCGAGGCCTCAGTTATGGGGATTCCCCTACTTCCCAACTCTTCCTTCTTCTGGCTGCTTCCAGAATAAGAGTGTTGCTTCTTCCTCCACCCAAAGTCTCCTAAGCCAGTGATGGCTGAACTATTTGAGAATAAAAGAAACATTAGATTATTAAAACCCAGATTATTAAAAATATTTCTTTCTAACAAAACTCAGTATAGTGGGGACCCATTATAATATGCCTTGCCATACAGAGTATAGAGGATTTATGTCCAGTTTGGCCCTGTGTCTAGTGTGGGGTCCAGAAATTGAGCCCCATATCGGATTTTCTCCTTACCTAGTTTTCACTACTACTGAAACAGAAGCTGTACCATGAATCAAAGCAATGCTGTTTTCTTTAGCAGAAGCTGGATAGGAAAGCTCGAGTTTTTGTAGTGGTAATAAACTGGAGAGGAAGTGCATGTGTACGAATAGAAGAGTGATTGAATGGACTAGGATAACATTCACACTGTGGTATATTACGTAGCCACTAGAAATAATAAATTGGATCGATTAGTTGGGAGCAGGACTGAGGAGAGAGAATCACACACATGTATTGAATGAGAAAAGCAAGATGCAAGAAAGTTTGTATAAGACAATCCCACTTTTACAAAACTGACCAAATAAAATGCTTTGTAAAAATGTATAGGTCTATATGATTCCATACAGTTCCCTGAGCACAAAGACCTGGAAAGGTATGAACAAGGTGGTTAACATGGGTTATCTGGAAGGGCGGTGATGAGGGAGCAGGGGCTTTGCTATGGGTGTGGAGGGAGGAAGAACCCCTGAGGGGACTCGAAGGAAATGAGAAACAAAAATGCAGAGTATACTGGAAAAAAAATATAGGGTTACCTTTACACATGTATATGCAATCATATATTTAAATGTAATTTTAAAAAGAAAAAGTTGAAATTAAAAATAAAATTCTCCCAACCTGGCCCTCCCTTTTCTTTATTCTCCTTGCAGCTCACCTTGTGAGTCTGCCTCATAGCGTCTCCACCAAAAAAAAATACTGACCAACTACCTCTATAGTTAGCCCTTGAACAACAGGCGTCTCGACTTCAGGGCCCCACTTACACATGGGTTCTTGTCCATAAACACAAGATAGTACTGTAAATAGATTCTTGTCTTCCTTATGATTTTCTTAACATTTTATTTTCTCTAGCTTACTTTATTACAATAATACAGTATATAATACATAATAACATACAAATATGTGTTGTCTGTTGATGTGGTAAGTAAGGCTTCTGGTCAATAGCAGATTATTAGTAGTCAGTTTTGGGGGAGTTAAAAGTTGTACGTAGATTTCCGACTGCTTGGGGAGTCAGTGTCCCTAACCTCCAGGATGTTCAAGTGTCAGCTGTAGAGTTGATACACTAGTTTTTTTCTCTTCCAATGGGTCAAGAAACTTCCCAGTCTAAGTGTTTTTTTTTTTTTTTTAAGTAATCTCCGCACCCAATGTGGGCCTCAAACCCACCACCCCAAGATCGAGTCACATGGTCTTCCAACTGAGCCAGCCAGGTGCCCCTCCAAATCTAAGTTTCTAATCTTCTCACTAGCCCTGAAAGGTAGACAGAATTTTATTAAGTATTACTTGATCATTTCAGGGAATAAGGTGTCCCTTCGAAAGAAAGGATGCTTACGGAAGATGTTTTTCTTTTTAAAGTAAAAATGTGATTCGATGTTTATTTTTAAAAAATTATTAGTGAGAAATGGCAGAAACTGTACTGGAAAGTTACTGTCAGTTGGGGGAAATTAGATAAAATTTTATTAAAGAGCATACATCTGAATTGTGCTTTGTCATATAAACATGAGCTCAGACAAGCAAGGCTTAAGATAGCTCATGGCTACATAGTCTTTATTTACAAAATTTTATTTTACTGTATAGTAAAACCTTGACTATACTGCTGGGGGAGTAGCAGCTCTAATTACTTTAATTGTCAGAGCAATAGAATTAAGTGATTATTTTTATTTTATCTTCAATTGAATACCTTTTATTTATTTTGGGGGGGTAATTTTTTTTTCATTTTTTTTTTTAATTTAAATTCAGTTAGCCAACATGTAGTACATCATTAGTTTTTGCAATGGAATGCCTTTTAAAGATGCACCTATACTTGCCTATTTTGTTAAGTTTACTATCTGAGGATAATTTAAGGCTTTCATTGTACTGTAGGTTAAGAAAGTATGACGGTAGAGGAGGGCAGTCACTACTTGGTTTTTATTTATTTGCTTTTTTCCAAGATTTGTGGCAGCAGCATGATGGTTATAGCTCCACTGTGTGTACACCACCCATCACTCACAGGCTTGCCTATGCATTTTAAGAATGTTTAAACGCAGATTTCCTGGGTGAACATATTCCTGGAAAGTGTCTTCTGAGATAATGAGTGATCACCATTTTCCAAACTTGATAAACGTACTGAACTTCTTTAAAAGCAGTGTTCTCAACCTCGGCGAAACATCAGAGCCATCCGGAAGCTTTAAAAACTGCTGACATCTGCATTTTACTCTGAGAGATTGTGCGGGATAGAGTGGCAGCCCTAGCTTGGGAAGTTTTTAAAACTTCTTCGCAGGTAATTCTGATGAAACAGCCAAGACTGAGAACCACTGTTTTTTGTTTTGTTTTTTTAAAGATTTTATTTATTTATTTGACAGAGAGAGACACAGCGAGAGAGGGAACACAAGCAGGGGGAGTGGGAGAGGGAGAAGCAGGCCTCTCACGGAGCAGCGAGCCCGATGCGGGGCTCGATCCCAGGACCCTGGGATCATGACCTGAGCCGAAGGCAGACGCTTAACAGCTGAGCTACCTGGGTGCCCCTGAGAACCACTGTTTTAAAGGAACAATATTCCCTATGTATCCCCCCCCCACACACACACCATATTGATTTAAATTATGTTTATTATGATAGTGTTTAAATATGTACAAACTGACAGCAGGTTGAAATTCCTTATGTGTGTGTAGTTGTATATAAAACACATTTATAAATGAAAAACCTCAAAATCAGTAAATTCAAGACAACATTAATATGTATATGGATGATATTTTCCTGAGGCTTTTGTGCATGCTGTTCCTTCTGTTTAGTCTTTCCCACCTGTATCAGTCTAGGCCCAGGCAGGCGATAAAAGCACACGGTAATGTAAATGGGGAAAGTTTCTTACAAAGAATAAATAGTTAAGCTGTGATAGAAGAGTCACTGCAGAAACTGTGGGATCTAGGGCTGAGGGAGAGTCCCCAAGGAAGGCTGGGGTTCAGACTTGCTGAAGAAGGTGGAGTTGCAGAGCACCTCCGTGATTTGCCCATGTCAGTGAGCCTGCAGTTGCCGGGCAGCAGGAAGCAGTCCTCCAGAGCACAGGACTGGCTCAGGAAAGCCACGGCCAGTGGCCGGTCACAGGGTCACACAGGCGGCAGGTAGCGGGGCTCTGGGGGCAGCCCTCCTGGTGGCAAGCTGCAGCTGATGGTCAGCCCACGTGGATGTGCTGCGGAAGTAGGAGTATCAGCGCAGCAGGAGGTGTGGGGCACTCAGGGTCCCAGTCGGAAGGGCTGTGTCATCAGCAGGACCACAAGAGATGAGTGTAGGGGTAGGGCAAGCAGCAGGAGGCCCGGAGCACACAGTGTCTGTTGAAAGGGTCGCGGGCAGATGACACTAGACCATGTGGTGCAAGGTTGCTGAGGGACTGCCCTTTCTGGCCCATGGCTGGAGTCATCACTGGTGTCCTCACAGCTACATGCTCAGTTGTGCTCCCTGGAAAGGAGAAAGACTTAAAGGAACTGCCTGTTTACCGCAGAGCGTGTGTTGAAGGTTGAATTTGGAGTTGCCCAGCAGTAAATTGGTATCTGACCCACACCACCCCATGCCAGCGAAATGCTCATGTAGTGTTTGAGCCCTAGCTTACAGGCTGCCTGACCCTTCTAAGTGGTGTTACTCTGTGCTGTGCTCCCCGCATCCTTAGAGTAGCTCACCGTGCTATGTAGGAATCTTTGTTTAAAAACTAATTGCTCTTGGGGTGCCTGGATGGGTCAGTTGGTTAAGCGTCCGACTCTTGATTTCAGCCCAGGTCATGATCTCAGAGTCTTGAGATCAAGCCCCGCACTGGGCTCCACACTGAGCGTGAAACCTGCTTAAGATTCTCTCTCTCCCTCTCCTTCTGCCTCTCCCCCCACCCCAATGCTCGCTTGCTCTCTCTCTCAAAAAAAAAACAAACAAAATTAGTTGCTCTTGGAGACACCTGGATGGCTCAGTCGTTTAATGCATCTGACTCTTGATCACAGCTCAAGTCTTGATATCAGGCGTGAATTCAAGCTCTGTGTTGGACTCCACGCTGGTCGTGGAGCCTACTTAAAAAAAATTGCTCTTTCAGGGGCGCCTGGGTGGCTCAGTCGGTTAAGTGACTGCCTTCGGCTCAGGTCATGATCCTGGAGTCCCTGGATCGAGTCCCGCATCGGGCTCCCTGCTCAGTGGGGAGTCTGCTTCTCCCTCTGACCCTCCCCCCTCTCATGTACTCCCTCTCTCTCATTCTCTCTCTCTCAAATAAAAATAAATAAAATCTTTAAAAAAATAAAAATAAAAAAAAATTGCTCTTTCAAACAAACATATCATGTAGGAATCTTTATTTAAAAAATAATTGCTTTCTCTTGGCAAGGATGCCCATTCCCACTGTTAATGGGGAATGCAAACTGGTGCGGCCACTCTGGAAGACAGTGTGGGGGTTCCCCAAAAAGTTAAAAATAGAACTACTCTGCCATCCAGCAATTGCACTACTAGGTATTTACTCAAATACTAGTTTGAAGGGTTACATGCACCCTGATGTTTATAGCAGCATTTTTAGTAGTAGCCAAACCATGGAAAGAGCCCAAATGTCCGTTGAATAAAGAAGTTGCAGTGTGTGTGTACACACACACACACACACACAAAATATGGAATATTACTCAGCCATCAAAAAGAATGAAATCTTGTCATTTGCAACAACGTGGATGGAGCTAGAATATTATGCTAAGCGAAATAAGTCAGAGAAAGACAAATCCCTTATGATTTCAAGAAACAGATGAACATGGGGTGGGTGGGGGTAAGAGGCAAACCAAGAAACAGACTCTTTTTTTTTTTTTTAAGATTTTATTTATTTATTTTAGAGACAGAGCACAAGAGGGGGGAGCGGGAGAGGGAGAAGCAGACTCCCTGCTGAGCAGGGAGCCCGATGCGAGACTCGATCCCGGGACTCCAGGATCATGACCTGAGCCGAAGGCAGTTGCTTAACCAACTGAGCCACCCAGGCGCCCCAAGAAACAGACTCTTAACTATAGAAAACAAACTGAGGGTTGCTGGAGGGAGGTGGCAGGGGATGGGTTAAATGGGTATTGGGGATTAAGGAGGGCACATGCTATGATGAGCACCAGGTTTTGTATGTAAGTGCTGAACCACTAAATCCTACACCTAAAATTAGTATTATACTGGGTGTTAACTAACTGGAATTTAAAACTTGGGGGGAAAAATCTAAAAAAAAAAAAAATTGGTTTTTCAAGCAAACATATAATTATAGAATGCTTGAGAATCACCTCCAAAGATTCTGATTTGGTTGGGCTAGGGCAGAACCCAGGAATCTTTGTGGTTTTTTTTAAAGATTTTATTTATTTATTTGACAGAGAGAGACATAGTGAGAGAGGGAACACAAGCAGGGGGAGTGGGAGAGGGAGAAGCAGGCTTCCCGCCGAGCAGGGAACCGGATGTGGGGCTCGATCCCAGGACCCTTGGATCATAACCTGAGCCGAAGGCAAACACTTAACGCCTGAGCCACCCAGGTGCCCCAGGAATCTGTTTTTAATAGGTAGTCGGGAGGATGCTGACAGTGTGGCCCCTGAGACCACAAGGAGAGATGTGGGTCTGGGGCTGGACTGTAGGAACAGTGTCTTACTCCATTTTGTCCCCTTATTGCCTAACTCGCTCCCTGCTAGAAGCATGGTGTTCGACACGTGGGCGGAATGAGCGACCCCGGAAGCACTGACTCGGTCAGGGCCACCCCGAGAAGTGGTGGCCCTAGAGAAGTGCCCCATGTTTCTTGCCCCTTCTCAGAGTGCCCTTTAGAGTACTTTGCACGAAACCCAACCTGACCTAAAACTCCCTGCAGCTAATGCTTTTTCATTGTTTGATTTTAAATGGACCTTATACCAATGCCACCTTTCTTTGTTTCATAGGGAGAAAGAACAAGAAACACAAAAAGAGGAACGTTTGATGGAAGAAAAGAAAAAGAAAAAGCAGGAAGAAAAGAAAAAGAAGGAAGGTGCTCAGAAAAAGGTTTGGCTGGCATTCCTGCTTCACTGCCTGTGATCATTGTGTGTCTCATTTGCATTGTCACAGCCATTAGGTTAGAGTTCCATTTTATGACCTCAAAATATCAATGTGCTAAAGCTATAATTAGCAAAAAATAGATGTTGTGCTAGCGAAATAAATACAGAGTGACAGCCACAGAATGTCTTTCTTAAGGAACTACAAATAGTAGAGCTGTGTTTTAAAGAAGTCTGATTTTTGTTGTTGGTGATAAAGAATGTCTGTGCTATTCCACTTACTGTGAACTGTCCAGAACAACCATGTCTGAGAAATGAGGAAAAGGGCCATGTAACTGATTTTATTTGGAAAGCTAGAAATAATTTTTGCAGGTTTGGCAAATGTTCTTTTATAAATCCTATTGTTATTAAAAATTAAAAGTCCTTCTGTAAATCTTACCGTCTCACTTAAATCTTACCTCATTTAATATACCAAGTTAGGCAATTTTTTGTTGGTCTTGCCTAGTTTAACATACCTTGTAATTTAAACTGTGTACCTTTTAGTTTATATTAAAATACAGAGCTCTGATGAACTTCCGGATAGATTTTTTTTTTTTTTTGGCCTTTAGATCAATATCAGCATATAATAGCATGTAGACAATTATACATTTTCCCTGTAATAAATTTTAATAAATTGGGCAAAAACTTGTTTTTAAAATTTCCAGTATTAAAATCTGCTTATAAACTTTCATAGATATGCACATTCTACACATTATTATTCCTAAAGAGTTTCTGATTTTTTTTTTTTTCAGGCTGCTGATCAAAAAACCAAAGGTAAGTTTATTTTATTTGGGGGTGGTACATTGTATGGCAGCACCACACTTTTTGTGATGAAGATGACTTTTATTTTAATTGATAGTTAAAAACAAAGAATCTAACCCTGGCTTTGAACCTTTTGAATCTTCTTTTTATCATTCACCGTGCATTTCTTCATTTATCACTGGTTTCACATCTGCACTTCACTGGCATTGGTTTCATCTAAAATGCCTGAAGAATGTTATGTTTGCTTTCTGAACAATGCTTTTTACTTTTCCTTTGCTTTGCTTTCCACCAAACAAGGACTAAACTGATAAAGGTGATCCCATTTGAATAAGAACAGCCAAAAGATACTGAATTTTTTTGAAGCTTCCAATTTCTCTTTGCCGACTGTATAACAAAAAGAGGTATATTCTTTCTGTATTCCCTCTTTGCTTATTGATATATAGAAGATTTTTTTTTTTTTCTAAGTCGAAAATTTACTTGTTAGTGTCTTAGCGGGTGTTGGAAACACAAGTAGTTCCCCCAGGAACAGAGGCGTCCCTGGGGTTTGCTGGAGAAGGGGCACAATGGCAGCAGCATTGGGAGCTTCTTCACCCTGTGCTTGCCCTGGTCAGGGGCTGTGCGGGGAGACGGGGCGTGTGCTCAGGAGCCACGTCCGCCAGCTCTGTTAAATCTGGGGCCAGTTACTTGATTTTTCCAAGCTGCAAGTATCTCCTACTGAAAATGAGAAAGCTGGTGAGTGGGCGGCTCCCACCTCAATAAAGCTCCTGTGAAGATTCAATGAGATCATGTATGAAAAGGGCTTGGTGCCCAGCACATAGTTAGTGCTCAGTAAAAGTGAGCTAGAATTAGTTGTTAGGATTTTCAAGATTCTGCGGGATGCGTGTACACGGTGTGCGTGCAGGCACGAGTGCCAGAGAGACTTAGCAGCGTGCTGTTTGGGTGGTGCCACCACGAGTACTCTGCTTTGGTTTGGCATCTTGGGGTTTCCAAAGTAAAGTTTATGTATGTGACATCATTCGAACTTCATAACTGAGCAGGCCAGGTGTGAGGTGGCTTGAACCGGGCCTTCTGACCCCCATGCAGTGGGCCTCCGGGTGCCGGCACCAGGGTCACAGTAAGGTGGGATTTCGTGTAAAGTAAATATTAAAAGGCAGCCCAGTTCCCAGAAAGGACATTTGTCTCTCACTCTCAGAAGCAGTGTGAATGTATAGCACACTTTTTCAGAAGGTCCAGAGGGTTGTGGTACATAGTTGTGTTAGCAGTTATGATCTTGAATAAGGAAGAATGGTTTCTTCCACTTGCATTTAAAACTACGGGATTGTTGTTCTGAGTCATTTATTTCCTTTTTTTTTTTTTTTTTTAAAACATTCTGAGAAGTTTTTATAACCTGATTCAATACCAGCCATATTCTGTTGTCATTGTCAATGTCTTTGCTTATTATACGACATAATGATCTGCCACACTACACAGAATTATTATTTCCCATTACTGTTCTGATGAGCATTTCCTTGCTTACTCCAAAGTCTACTGGTGTTTTCTCTTCTTTTATCTTCTCTAAATTACTGCTCCTTTGGGTCCAATTTGTCATCAACTGTACTAACTATAACTAGCCTTAGCACACATAATAATAATAATGATTATTAATGTCTCCTAAACAAAAAAAAGCTTTTTAGATTATAAATAATCTAACAGTGCTGCTAGATAATTCATTAATGAATATTAGCAGTATCAAGGTTTAAATTTTTCTCAGATGCTCCATTATTACTGGGTCGAATCAAAATTAACTGCCTGCAGGAAGGTGGTTCTGAATTTCTGACTGGACATGTGTGTTGGACAACACAGGCTGGACCTGCTGCTTCCCTTAATTAACACTCCCCCATCCCCTGCCCCTCAAAGAGCTGCACTGAGCAATTTGAAAGCCTTTGTATGAGCCTTTCCACAAAAAAAATAGTTTCTTGTAATTTCTGCTAAACATTGTCTTTGCATTATCAGGGACTCAAGAAAGAGGTAGCTGAGCACCACTACTTGTTATGCCTTTAGTGAGACTCGAGATGCTCTCACAGTTGTGGGAAGGCAATCAGATGTAATCTCACCTATATATTATATTTCTGCTGTGGAGGATCTGGTATCTGAGTGTTGGACACTGTATAATGGGTTTTGCTTCGGTCATCAGTAATCTCCTTTATTTTGGGCACTGCCCTTAATTTGGGCACAGATAATAGTAGCTTTATATGTGATGTGATGACTGAGCCTAAATTTTCCATATTGTTTTCTGGGTTTTTTATGGATTTAATTTTTTTTAAGGATTAATTATAATACCCATAAACGTGAAGTAATTTAATTCATTGGTTTTGGCTAGATTTTCTAAAGTTCACAAAATAGAAAGATAAGTTTTCATACAAAAAGCTCAAAGTTAATTATATCATGTATGAAAGCAAGTATCTTGATGACCCAATATGTCTCAAACTCCATATGATTAATGCTTTATGATTTTGAGTCATATACTTTTATAAATTCATACATTATGATTAGACTCCTAATCTTGCTTGAAAGGACTATAAGTTTTGCAGTTGGGTATTCAACTTTGCCATGCATTCAATTTGTAATGCTAATTTTAAGAAAATCTTTATGTGCTTTTGTTAATGTAAATGAGTTGAAACCATATTCTTTCAGTAGCCTTACATTGAGTGATAAAGGTTTTGGGGTCACAGATTATTTGCACTGTGCTGTATTCCTGTTAAGGCTCATTCTATACATGGTTTTCTCAGTATGAATGAAGGTGAGCATTGAAGTTTAAAGGGTGCCTTCCCAATTTCATAGTCAGATCTAGATGCGAATGAATACAAGTGAGAACCCACTTCTCTGTACTTCGCCAGTTAGGTGGCACTTTTTTTTCTTTTTAGCAGAGTTGGCTGAGTGCTATTTGCTCAGTCGTGAGCTATTTGCTCAACACAATATTCAGCAGTTAATTTTTATAAGGCATCACATCTCCTGAATTACACTGTGTAATAAAGTTGGCCAGATTCCTTGAGTTTACATGTATCCATGTTCACATCCACATAACCAAAACAAATATTATTTTGACTATATGAGTTACCCTTAGAAGCAATAGCTAAAAGTCTAGTTAGTGTGCTTCGCACAGTGTATTTTATAATATATGGCATTTTGTTTGCCTGTCTGAAAAATTAATAAAATCTTAGCGTTTGAAGCATTCTTAGAGATTCTCCAGTTCCTTCATTGGTTTGGAAGTGAGATTCAGAGAGGTTAGTCTGCACACGTTTTGACAGCTAGACTTAGTGGCAGAACTAGAATCCTCATCTGGTGGCTGTCAGTTAAATATTTTTTCTGCTGTCATATGAAGGAGACATCAATATTGTATATCCATTATCAGTATAATCATTCATCTTAGGAAGTAACTTAGGATCTTTTCAAATAAGGCTGAAAGAAATTCCTAAGAGGTTCATTATGTGAATTCTTTATGGGATGGTATCTTACAGGATTTTAAATATTAGATGTCTTTCTTTAGCCATGTTGCTCTATGTTTAAAGTAATTATTTAATTTTACTGTTAAATCCCTGACAGAAAGAAGATATAATACATTAATATTTTTTCTATGGGAACAAAAGAAAGTATATTAAGATGTGGTATTTTTCCCCTAACACATAGGCAACTTAAAAGGATAAAAATTACTGGAAAAAGAAAACAGCTAAGCAGGTACATACATATAAATTCTTCATTGAATTTTAGAAGGAAGGAAGTATAAATCCACTGGTGGCAGGGAGGCAACATAGTGCTCCTGTTACAAGCCCTTTAACAGCATCTTTTTTTTTTTTTTTTTTAAGATTTTATTTATTTATTTGACAGAGACACAGCAAGAGAGGGAACACAAGCAGGGGGAGTGGGAGAGGGAGAAGCAGGCTTCCCGCAGAGCAGGGAGCCCAATGTGGGGCTCGATCCCAGCACCCTGGGATCATGACCTGAGCCACCCAGGCGCCCCCAACAGCATCTTCTTTTATTTTTTTTTTTTTTAAGGATTTTATTGGGGGGAGAAAAGATTTTTTTTTTTTTTTTAAATACTCTCTACATCCAGTGTGGGGCTTGAACTTACTCCAAGATCAAGATCCACATAGTCCCAACGACTGAGCCAACCAGGTGCCCCTGAAGTTGGATTTTTAAAATTCATTTTTCTTTTTTTTATTGAGGAGTAATTTATAGTCAGAAACGTACAGGTTATTATCTGCACAATTCAGGTATAAATATAAAAAAAATGGCATAAATAAGTGGAGTAGAGTACATTGTTTTGTGTCCAACTTCAAATAATCCAATAGCCCAAGGTGGGTGTCAAGCTTAAGGGATTCTCTTCTTATTTTATTTTTTTGTTATTAACATATAATGTATTATTTGTTTCAGGGATACAGGTCTGTGATTCATCAGTCTTACACAATTCACAGTGCTCACCACAACACAAAACCTCCCCAATGTCCATCACCCAGCCACTCCATCCCTCCCACCCCCCTCTACTCCAGCAACCCTCAGTTTGTTTCCTGAGATTAAGAGTCTCTTATGGTTTGTCTCCCTCTGTGGTTTCTTCTTGTTTCAGTTTTTCCTCTCTTCCCCTATGATCCTCTGCCTTGTTTCTCAGATTCCACATATCAGTGAGATAATATGATAATTGTCTTTCTCTGATTGACTTATTTCGATTAGCATAATACCTTCTAGTTCCATCCACGTCGTTGCAAATAGTAAGATTTCTTTTTTTTTTTTATGGCATAATATTCCATTGTATATATATACCCCATCTTCTTTATCCAGTCATCTGTCGATGGCCATCTGGGCTCTTTCCATAGTTTGGCTATTGTGGACATGGCTGCTATAAATATTGGGGTGCAGGTGCCCCTTCAGATTACTACATTTGTACCTTTGGGGTAAATACCCAGTAGTGCAATTGTAACAGCATCTTCTTGAGGGCCCTTCTGCTAAGTCTCAGATAAAGCAGAAGTCCACGTCTCTGATTAGGTTAACTAAACTGTAATGTTAAATGTAAAGGCAGTTCCAAGTTTAGAGAAAGTTACAATTTATAGCTCTAAAGGAAGCTGATAGTCTGCTCTCTGAGAAATCACTTAACAGATTACTTTCTTTGCTTTGCTTTTTTTAACCACTTTATTGAGTTAAATTGGCACACAGTAAACTACATGTATTTAAAGAGAACAGTTTAGTAAGTCTTGGTATGTGCGTACCTGTGAAACCATCCCCACAGTCAAGACAATAATCCATCACTCCTGGAAGTCTCCCTGCACCCCTGCCAACCCAGTTCTCAGGCCCTCCCCACCTTCATCGGTCCATAGGCAAACACTGATCTGCTTCCCATCACTACAGGTTTTCTTTTCTAGACTCCAGTTAGAGCAGTGGAACCACGCAGGATGCACTCTTGGCTTCTTTCACTCGGAGTAATGCTTTTGAGGTTTGTCCCTGTTGTGTATATCAGCAGTTCACTTCTTTTTATTGCTGAGCGGGGTTCTATGGTTTGGATATATCACAATTTGTTTGTCCTTTTACCTGGTCATGGACATTTGAGTTGTTTCTCATTTTTAGCTCTCGTGAATAAAGCTTCTATGAACTTTGGTATACAAGTCTCCATAAGGATATGTGCTTTGCTTTTTCTGTGGTAAATATGTAGGAATAGAATGGCTGGATCTTAGGGTAGATGTATGTTTAACCTTCAAGAATCTGCAAAACCTTTTCAAAGTGGTTATACCACTTCCCAGTGCTACATCCTTACCAATACTTGGAAAATCAGTCTTGATCCTTGTAGAGGTGTGTGGTGATCTCTCATTGTGCTTTTGATTTGAGTTTCTGTAATGACTGGTGGTGTGGAATGTTATTCTCATGTGCTTTTTTGCTGTGTATCATTGGTGAATATTCAAATATTTTGCTACTTTTTAAAAAGTTGAGTTACTTGCTTTCTTATTCCAGATTGGTTTCTAATACTACATTGACCTCTAGAGTCAGGCAGAAAGACTCATCACTGCAGCTTAGCTTCCTTCGTAATCCATCATTTCCCTTTCTCTCTATGTGCACAGCTATTTGTAATACAGTAATTTCAGAAAATGCGCACTTTTAACTGCGATCACATTTTGTCTTGCTTTTAACACACCTAAAGATTGCATTAATAAATGAGCTGTTAGTCACATTTTGCTATCTAGAGTTGTCAAGTTAGTTCATTAATTAAACAAACAATTAACAAATACCTATCAGACAGCAGAGGTAAGTTCCCTGTTCTCAAAGAGATGTATTAGGAGGAAGAGTTAGATATATAAGAAAATGAATGCACTAAAGTGTTCTGAGGGTTGTGATACATTTATCCCACATCTTCTACCTGAAAGGATTTAAGTACATTCACTTGGTCATGTTTCTATTCACTGTTTATGTCCCTGTAAGAAAAGATGGCCTGTTTTTAAAAATAAATGAGAAAACTGGGAGAAAGGCAAAAACTGCTTTAGAATGAGATGAATGCACGCCAGAGTTGGCCACTTTCCCGGTTGTCCCCAAGTTAGCCATGAAAATGAGATTGGGGGGGTACCTTATCCCAGCCGTTCTGAACCCACCCATGAGGCCAGTAGAATTGAGCACTCTTAACAGCCTATCTGACCAAAAAAAAGGAGTTGAAACTGGAGAGGTGGAGGGCAGGGAGACCAGCTCATAGAGTCCATCTTAGGACTTCAGATTTGACCTTTCAGACCAGAGGGAGCCACTGGAGATTTTAAGTGGGAGTGACTTCATGAGATTTATATTTTAGAAAGATCATGGAACATGCCAGATTGAAGATGAATCAGACAGTTGGAGAGGGAGCTGGTTGCAGCTGGTACAGTTAGACTGCTCCACACTTCACACTCGAGATGACAGCTCCGTGGTGAGGGTGCACAGGAAGGGTCGTGTGGTAGAGCCGGCAGAACTTGGGAGACCAACTGGGTTACTCATGTGATCCAGCAGATACTTATCAAACACCGGTTTGCCTGGCACTGTTTGGTATGGGGAGAAAAAGATTAAAAAAAAAAAAACAAAACAGATATGCTTTGCACCCCCTTGTAGCTTCGAGTCTTATGGAGAATGGGCAGAAACATCAGTCACGATGCTGTGTGTGTCAGAACTGACTGGGATGGCTACTGTGAAGGAAAGGAACATTGTCTCATGAATGCGTAGAACATAAAAACTGGAACCAGGCTGCAGTGAGCGAAGGCATCCCAAGTGATGCTGAATCAAGGTCCGAAGGATGGAGAGAAGGCAGCTAGGCCAGTTGGGGTTAGGCCAGGGAAAGTAGAGAGAGGACTCACGGGCTTCCACATTCGGAGGGAACAGCATTTGCAAAGGCTAGCTGGCCCGTGTGGCATTCTCCAGGAACTAAAACAAAAAGTTGGCATAGAAGGTGAGTTGTCAGCAAGGGGGAGAGTGGTGTCAGTGAGGCTAAGGGAGGTGGGGACCTAGTGTGCACAGGGCATGTAGAGGTGGAATATTCCTTTTTTTTTTTTTAAGATTGTATTTATTTGACAGAGCAAGAGCGCACAAGCAGGGCGGGCAGCAGAGGGAGAGAGAGAAACGGGCTCCCCGCTGAGCAGGGAGCCCGACACAGGGCTTGATCCCAGGACCCTGGGATCATGACCTGAGCAGAAGGCAGACACTTAACCATCTGAGCCACCCAGGCGCCCCTGGAATATTCCCTCTCTTTTCTTTTTTTTTTTTTTTTTAGATTTTATTTATTTATTTGACAGAGACACAGCGAGAGAGGGAACACAAGTGGGGGAGTGGGAGAGGGAGAAGCAGGCTTCCCGCTGAGCAGGCAGCCTGATGCGGGGCTCGATCCCAGGACCCTGGGATCATGACCTGAGCCGAAGGCAGATGCTTAACGACTGAGCCACCCAGGCGCCCCTGGAATATTCCTTTTCAAAATCAGATTGCAGCATGGCCGATTCCCCTCGCCTTCCCCATCCCTCTTGGACTAAATGTTGGCATAGTCTGACTCGGGCTCCCTCTTCTGGCAGGCTCTTGGATTCTGCACTTTTGGAGGACAAACATCCCAGGATTATTGCTGGTCCACGATTTTTACATTTATTAAAGAAAACACACACACAATCCTACCACACAGGGCAGTATGCATGCCCTGAGAGAACACATTTCAGACATGATTCCACTTAAACCCTCTGTGTTTCATGAGATTTAGGATTTGCTGTTTTTCAAGAGCTTGTTCAGTTACGGATGATTGAGCGTGGAAAGAGACGAGGTTAGGCTGGAGGGGAGAAAGCTGAGAAGCTGTGCACTCAGTGGACTCTGTTCACCCTCCATGTCTGTCCAGTGTGCCTCGTTTGGGGAGTATTTCTAGTTAATGTTACATATTGAAAAGATGACAGAAAAGCCAATATGTACTAGTGCTGTATTTGTTACTTGGCTTTAACATACGCTGTTATCAAAAGTTTCTATTTTGATCTTCTAAATCTGCCGGCTGTTGCTTAAAAGAACTTAGAAATATTTGCCTGTATGATAAATAGTACATTTTTTTAAAGTAGAAGAATCCAAGGCCCAAAACGAAGTAATCTTCTAATAAAATGATTCTTACTGTTAGTAGTCATTATTAAAGTAAATTTACTTTAACATTCATATTATACAGTCTGATATACTAAGAGTAGCATTTAATGTAATTTCATGCTTTTTAGAGAGGTAACTGTAGTACATTAGAATAGAAAATATCTCTGAACAGCATTCTCTCATTAGCAACAGGCACTAAGATAATGTAGTTTAGTAGTTAATGAGTTTGTGCTTATTTTGAGTTGAGCTCCCGAAGTTGCCATGGTGACAGATCAGCCAGAAGCCGTCAACAGAACACACAGAAGGCCACTGCTTGGTACCCCTCCGGAACTGCCAATAAACACAGCAGATGGACCCTCCTGCGCATCGCTGTCTTCCCCTCGCCTCTAGTTGTTCTAAGGAGCTTCTCACTACAGCGTTGGCTGCTTTGTAGGTTACAGAAGAGATTGTAATAATGAAAATCTTCCTTGGAATCACAGATTATTTTAGCCCAGGAAAATAGTTCTCTTTTATAGTTGTTTAAGTAAGTGTAAATTTTAAATTTTAAGAAACTCTGAATCTTTGAGCATATATTCTGAAATAGCTAGAATTAATGCATGATTTTTGAATATTTTTCTTCTGTCATTGTGTGGTATCTGTACAGAAGAGAAATTCTATGTTTTATCATACAAAAACTTCTATTTCTTAACTTCTAAGATGCCACCAGTTAAAGAACATCATTGTTCTAATGTCTGACCTACAGATGCAGTTGGAGGGCCAATGAGGAAATTGTGTTAAATTTATACACTAATTGTAAGATGCATGCAAATTTCAGAAATAAGACACGTTAACATGTCCCTCTAGGTTGGCATTTATCTATAAAGAATTACTTTTAAAATGCCTATAGCTGTCAGTGTGCTTTAGGCTTTATCGTGGTAGCCCAGGAGATTCTGATGGAGGGCATGTGTAAGGAAGTCCCATTATGGTAAACGCCATTACAAGGAAACCGTTGTTGAATATCTAGGTCATGACCACACACCATGATGTTGTCTAGGTGAGTGAAAGAGCTGAATATTCTACTTGCTAAAAAAGGATCTGTGCTCTTAATCAGAGTTTAGTTGAAGTGTATAGAAACCACTCTAGCTTTTTTTAAGTACAGGGAATTGAGTGCTTATAAAACCATTGCGAGGCCAGAGGGAGGGGGCACCCCCTGAGCTGGGCCTCTAGAAATGATTCCCCACAGAGTCATCCCAAAGAGCTGCTCCTTGGGAAAGGATCAGGAGGCCTCACTGGCACTGTTGACTCCAGTGCACAGTTGTCACTGCCGCAGTCCAGTGACCGGGAAGCTGCCGGCAGCACTGTCTCCCACCGCCACTAAGGCAGTGAATGGGAACTAGGACCCTGCCCAGAAACATCCACCATTTCTAGGGCTATGCATACAGTCAGTGCTGGGGTAGCAGACAGAGAGCAGCGAGGTCACTGCCTGCCAGATCGCATGGGGTCTGATCCACAACTGGGGCCTCCTTGCAGCTAGGAGCCGGACCCGTCAGTCCTGCCCCTGGTGTGCATGTTGGGGAGTGGGGGGCAGGGAGAGACAGCTTTGACTACTGCCCTGGAACATTTTTAAAAATGATGGAATGGATGACTGCTCATTAACTTTTGTATAGTGTTTGACACTTTCCAGACGGTAGAAATGTGAGACCCAAATTAAATGGGGAGGTTTAGGGCCAGACGAGAGATGTAATTCTCCAGTCCTGAGTACAGCTGTCAGTATCTGTGCTAAGTTACCACATCGCTTCTGTCAAGACTCTCTGCCTACCTGCCTCCCTTCTTTAGTTAGTTCACTAATTGCAGTTCATGTCTCATGTGACTTAGAGTTTTGTTCATCAGCCTAAAATCCTTCCCATTGCTTCCGAGAGGGGAAAAGGAGTGAGGAGGATTATTAAGACTGGCCAAGACTTGACCAAACTTCAGTCAGGCTCCTAGACCATCTCCTAGGCCCGTCCATGCACTTCCTTATAAAATCCAGT
Source organism: Neomonachus schauinslandi (assembly GCF_002201575.2). Classification (NCBI taxonomy): domain Eukaryota; kingdom Metazoa; phylum Chordata; class Mammalia; order Carnivora; family Phocidae; genus Neomonachus; species Neomonachus schauinslandi. Next base: position 56,031,699 of record NC_058417.1, read on the forward strand.
TTTAGCAAGAACCCTGCTACATCATGGGCGCCTGGGTGGCTCAGTCGTTAAGCGTCTGCCTTCGGCTCAGGTCATGATCCCAGGGTCCTGGGATCGAGTCCCACATCGGACTCCCTGCTCGGCGGGAAGCCTGCTTCTCCCTCTCCCACTCCCCCTGCTTGCGTTCCTGCTCTCGCTGTCTCTCTCTGTGTCAAATAAATAAATAAAATCTTTAAAAAAAAAAAAAAAGAACCCTGCTACGTCAGCTTCACCAGAAGCCCCCTCTGCTTCCTGGATGTCTGACCAGGTTCCTCATCCTCCACTGGCCCCCGGGTGATGCCTGACACCCTGGCTGGCCTTCAGCGAGAATCCTGCTAGATCAGTTTAGCCAGGAGCCCCCTTACCCTCTACGTTTCCTCTTAGTGGTTTTCCATTCGCTGCTCCACTCCCGTGCTCCCTGGCTATAAATTCCTGCCTGTCCCCGCTGCACTCGGAGTCGAGCCCAATCTCTCTCCCCCACTGTAAATCCCAGCACACGGTCCCTACGTGCATCAGTCCATCGTGAGGGTCCTGGATGGAGCTGCGTCACCATCCTTAACAAGTGTCCTTGCATGTTTTTCCTTTACCGTAATAAACATTTATAGTGCACTTATGTGCTAGATATTGTTCTGAACAGTTCTTTACATATATTAACATTCACTCCTCAAAGAACCTTCTCAGTAAGGTACTCTGACCCCCGTTTTATCCCCCACTTACCCACATTTTACAGATGGTACAACTGAGTGACAGGTTAAGTAACTTACCCAGGGTCACCAGCCAGTAAGGGGCAGAGCTGAAATTTAAACCCCAAGTCCGTACCCACAGCCACTACACTGTATCTCTAGAGAGGTGCTTGGGAATGATAAAGCTCAAGTTGCTCGTGGGGAGAATTTCTTGAGTATACAGTCAGGGAGGGATGGGAAGATGGGGCTTTGGTGGAATCGGTGACATTTTATGTCTAAGCTGGAGATTGGGTACGTGAAGGTTTGTTGATCATTTGGAATTTATGCCTTTTGTACATCTTAAGTATTTCCAAATAAATTTTTTTTAAAGATTTTATTTATTTGAGAGAGAGCATGCGCATGCACACAAGCGGGGGGGGGGGGGGGCGGGGGGGGGGGGGGGAGGGAGAAGCAGAATCCCCACTGAGCAGGGAGCCTGATGCGGGGCTCCATCCCAGGACCCTGGGATCACGACCTGAGCCGAAGGCAGACACTTAACAGACTGAGCCACCTAGGCGCCCTTCCAAATAAATTTTTAAAGAAAAGAATGTCATGGTAGTATGACTTGGGTAATAAGATGGAAATGTCTTGGTGCACCGGGCACCTCTGCTCCCTGCTCTGTTAAGTCCCTGGTGAGGAAGGGAAGGTGGACCTTGATGGGAACTTAACATCCCAAGGGTGCCCCCGCAGGATTTGTGGAGTGGAGCAAGGAGGGGGCCTGCTGCTGGGGGCCGTGGCTACCATGTTGTTTCCTTTACCTGTGAAGGTGACAAGGGGCATGCAGATAGGACCCCCTGGCTCTAGAGCCTGCACAGACAGGCTGTTGATCAAGGTCAGCTGCTTGTTGAGTTTAACCAACTGAGCCACCCAGGCACCCTCTGCTTGTTGAGTTTACATAGCAGTGAAAGAGTATGTCAACTCTCCATGAACTTATAATCAGAGGAGCCTGTTCCTGGAGAATTTCTCCCCGAAACCAAAGGCTCCAGACTCCTCTGTGTGCTACAGCCAGAACAGGAACATCCTGGGGGCTCTCCCAGCTACTGGCCACCAGGTAGATTCCATACTCCTTACAGAGCCTACACCTGCCTCTCCAGCCTCAGGCCCAGCCGCTCTCCCTTGAGGCACCAAACTCCAGCCACAATGGCATGGTTTCAGCCCGTGACAGCACGAAAGCTCCTTCTCAGGTCAGGACCTTCCCCACACTGTGCCAGCTGGCGGGTGTGAGCTCGAGTAGCCCGCACATGCACACGAGCTTGGGTGTGCACGCACACACGCTTCACCTGGCCGGCGGTTCTCTAGGCCCAGCCTCATTGTCACTTCCTCACCAGAATTAGCTTCTTTGGCCCACTGTTACTCTTGTCATGCTTACCACAGCGAGTGTGTATTTGTGTATTTGTGGAATCATAATCTCTTACTAGATTATAAACTACAAGGACAGGAACCGTATGTTTTCCACTGTATACCCAGTGTCTGGCACAAAACTGGCATCCATTAAACATGACCTAAATACATAAATACGGAGAGGGTACATGAGGGTACAGGCGGTAAAAAGAATGCTAGACAGAGAAAGCCAGCAGACAGTGATTTGACCCCTGACTCCTGTGCCCTGCGCCCCTGGTTTTCCAGAGCGCCTAACCTCTGCAGTTTCGTATCTCACCATGCGGCCTTTCTTTCCTTCTTGCCCTGCTGAGATGTGAGCTCCATGGGCGGGAGTCTGCCTTTTCTGTTCTCGGGCATTGCCCCAGCGCCCAGAAGAGCGGCTGGCTCTAGGAGGGCTTAGTGTGCGCAGGCGAGGGACCGCCTCTGCCTCTGTAGGAGGGAGCTGGCTGGTGTCAGGGTTTCGAAGCGTGTAGGAAAAGTTTCCAGCAGTTCAAATAAGGGAATTTTGGCATACCATGTTAGATTATCAGAGGGCTGCTGGGCAGCAGTGGGGGCTTAGAGCAGCATTGGTGGGTGGTAGGTCTCGTTCCTTGAGCCTGCAGCGTCGGGCGGTCTGCAGACCACACCGGAGGTTGGGATGGTGCAAAGGTGTGGGTGGCAGAGGGAAAGGCCACTGTCCCAGGGGGTGCCGGGTGGTGGAACTGAAGCTCAGACACTGAGACGTGTTGACCAGTGGGATAAAACTTAAGGAGGCTGGGGCAACAAGGGAAGTTCCTGCTCTTGGTCTCCTTGTCAAAGTTTGAAGAGGAGCTCCTTCTAAATCTGCCTTCCAGAGCCCTGAAAGGCCAGTTTGAACTTCCTGCCCACACCGTAGCCTGCTGTTTGAGGAGAGCAGTAGTAGGAATTTAGAAGCTCTGTGGGCCCTGTTGTGACAGTGCCCTCTGAAAATTTTAACTGAAAGCAGAAAATTGTTTTAAAGAAGCCTTGGTTTCTCAGAGGATGGTTTCATGTCTGCCTTTTCCCCAGCAGGTGTCGCTGTCATTTGGTAGTTTACTGGGGAGAGGCGAGATCTGGGAGAGTTGGCCCACACACCAGTAAACTGGCTGCTGTCTTCATGTTCTCTGAGTCAGTGACTTGTTGACGGTCCCTAAATAAAATCAAGCTGAAATTCTCAGCCTGACTGTGTTCTGCTGCTCTATTAAAACAGTGATGTGTAGGATAGACTCGTCTGTGAGCCTCTGTTGTTGAGGGATAGGCTTAGACGCAGGTGAGTTTGAGAAGAGCAGTGTCACGATGACTCGGATACCTACTCTTTGGGCGGTGAGAGATGGAGTAATTTGTATCTGAAGAGAGTAGATGGCTGGTCAGAAACTGCCCATTTGGTTTATCTATATTATTATACGAACATACCAGATTTTGAGATCCTCCACTTAAAATTGAGATTATGTGAGTTAGCTGTTAGTTTTCAAAGATCTGAAACATACTGGTTTACACCAGAGAAGCTTTATCACTCTCTCATATAAAAGAGGCTCAACAGGGTCAGAATTCTTGGTTCCTTCTACCTCATCACTCTGCTATGTGAGGCTTCTCTTCCCTTTCCTTCAAACTTTTCCTACAAAGGACCAGAAAGCAACTGTTTTAGACTTTGCTGGCCTTGTCTGGTCTCTGTCACATATTCCCCATTGTTCTTTCCCCACCTTTCAAAAACGTGAGAAACATTTAGTTCACCGGCTGGCTCCTGCCCTATGCAGCCCTCTCCCCTTCAGAGGGGAGACTGGTTTGGGATTCTTTGACTCTTAAAATGAGACTATAAAAGTGACCACACATCATGTAGTGCAGACGACATGAGGAAAATGGAGTATTCCATATTCAGATATCTTAGGATTGGTGCTTTATATTCAAAACTAGTTACCTATTGATAACATTTATTTATTATACTTCTTTAAAACCAGCGACTGATAGCGTTCATTTATTATATTAGCCTTCTTCATTTCTGTAGCACGAACTCCTTTTCCCCTAAATATTTTGAAGAGAGACAGCCCTGCGTTTGTCTTCTGATGTTTTTGAGAAGATGACAGCGGTGTAGTGGAAGAGTGTGGCTGGCGCTCAGAGACGAGGCGCCAGTGCATCTTGGTCAGCTCACTTGGGCCCTGGAGTCTGTGTGGAGGAGGGCGGGACAGGGTGATTTCTTAGGTCCTTGCCAGTTGTTTCCATCGGATTCTGAGTTCAGGCAGGTTTTCTGCATTTCCATTCTTTGAAAAGGCTGGGTGACAGTCGACGGAAGTACTTGACTCTTGTGGGCGCTGGCCTCCAGGGTCAGTTACTACAAAAGAGAAGGAGGGTTTTCCACAGCAAGGGTAGGTAGAGCTCTGTAGCTTACTAATAGTTCTCTTTCCTCATTCTGTCCCTCTTGCTTCTCCTTCTCTTCCTCCTTTTCTTCTGCGGCTGCTGCTTTTGAATTTTGTAGTAAAAGAACCAATTGTGTTCATACTCTGAGCTTCCTAAGAGGCAGTAGCTGGGTCTAGAGTAAAACCTTTGGGCCAGATACATTAAAATGTGTAATAAAGCAAAATGGTAGCATGCTGATCACATATTTTTATTTTTTTAAAAAAGACTTTATTTAGAGAGAGTGTGAGCTGGGGGAGGGGCAGAAGAAGAGGGAGAGAGAGAGAGAATCACAGACTCCGCGCCGAGCGCAGAGACCAACTTGGGGCTCGATTCCATGACCCCAAGATCATGACCAGACCCGAAATCAAGAATCAGAGCCTTAACTGACTGAGCCACCCAGGTGCCTCCATGCTAATCACATATTTTTAAATAAATTTAGTGGTGGTGTTTCCCAGACAGATGTACTTCTGCTCTGCTCTCAATTTCATTTGCGGAGTTGTAATGGAAAGTTGCTGTTGAGAGAGATACAGCAAGTTTGCTTTAATTAATAGATTTGGGTTTTTTTAATCAAAGTATAATTAGTGTTCTATTAGTTTTCAGGTGTACAGTCTAGTGATTACTCCATGCTCATCATGCTAAGTGTACTCCTAATCCCTTTCACATGTTTCACTCATCCCCCACCCCTCTCCCCTCCAGGAACCTCCAGTTTGTGTTCTGTATTTTAGAGTCTGTTTTTTTGTCTCTTTATTTTCTTTATTTGCTCGTTTGTTTTGTTTCTTAAATTCCACATATGAGTGAAATCATATGGTATTTGTCTTTCTCTGACTGACTTCTTTCACTTAGCATTATACCCTCTAGGTCCATCCATGTTGTCACAAATGGCAAGATCTAATTCTTTACTGTGGCTGAGTAATATTCCAGTGTCATATGTGTTTGTGTGTGTGTGTGTGTGTGTGTGTGTGTGTGTACCACATCTTCTTTATCTGTTTATCAGTGAACACTTGGGCTGCTTCCATATCTTGGCTATTGTAAATAATGCTGCAGTAAGCATAGGGGTTCATATATCTTTCCAAGTGAGTGTTTCCATTTTCTTTGGGTAATTCCCAGTAGTGGAATTACTGGATCATATGGTCATTCTATTTTTATTTATTTATTTTTTTAGAGAGAGGGAGAAAGGGGAGGGAGAGAGAGAATCTTAAGCAGACTCTATGCCCGTGCAGAGTCTGACATGGGGCTCCATCTCACCACCCTGAGATCATGACCTGAAATCAAGAGTCAGACGCTTAACTGACTGAGCCACCCAAGTGCCCCTATTTTTAATTTTTTGAGGAACATCCATACTCTTTTCCACAGTGGCTGCACCAGTTTGCATTCCCGCCAACAGTGCACGAGAGTTCCTAATAGACTTTTTTTTTTTTAGAGCAGTTTTTGGTTGACGGAAAGATTGCGCAGAAAGTATAGAGTTCCCACAATACTTCCTCTCCCCACCCCTAACACATCCTCAGTTTCTCCCATTATGAACTTTGGCCTTGGTGTGGTGCATTTGTTGCAATCAATGAACCAATATTGATACATTATTATTAACTAAAGTCCACAGTTTACATTTGAGTTAACTTTGTATTATGCAGTTCTAATGGGTTTTGACAAGTGCTAATGTCATATATTCACAATTAAAGTATCAAACCGATTTACTGCCCTGAATGTCCTCTGTGCTGTACCTCTTCCGCCCTCCCCAAGCCCTTGTCAACCACTGATGGTTTCACTGTCTCCATAGTTTTGCCTTTTCCACAGTATTACATAGTAGGAAGCATAGACTATGAAGCCTTTTCAGACTGGCTTCTTTTACTTAGCAGTAGGCATGTAAGATTCCTTCATTTCTTGTCGGGACTTGATAGCTCATTTTTTTTAAATGTGAATTTTCCATTGTACAGATGTTCCAGTTCCTTTATCCATCACCTATAGAAGGACATTTCAGTTGCTTCCCATTTTGGGCAACTAGGAATAAAACTGTTCTAAACACTCCTGTGAAGGTTTGTGTAGATAGAAGTTTTCAACTCACTGGGGTAAATACTTAGGAACTTCTGCTATTTTAATTAGCTAAAGGCCAGTGTCAGAAAAAAATACATTTGAAAGCCCCTGTGTTTAAAAATCAACCTATAATAGGTTTTATAGGTTTTTGGTTTTTTTTTTAAGGAAAGATAGAATGGATGTTCATTTCCTGTGCCTTTGAGTTGAAGGTGAATAACCATCAAATCTAAGTAAATTATAAAAAATGTTCCACGTCTGTAGCAAGGCCAGGGAAATAGGAGCGGAGAGGCAGAACATGGGTAAGAGAAACTCTGCGCTCGGAAGGGATAGCCATCACAGAACTAAAGCTGCGTGCCACATCCGTTGTTCTTCCCTTAGAAAATCCTAGGTATTCAGAGTTGGAAGGAACCCCAGGGAGTCAGCTGTTGATTGTGAGATCATATATCATATACCATATCATACACCATATACCATCATATTCATATACCAAGAAAGAAAAAACACTGCCAATTGACTGACGTGTCCTCAATGGTAGGACACATCCTGATGTAAATGCTATTAACATATGAAGAAATGTAAGTCTTAGAACTGGTAAAATACAGTATTCACCACAGATGGAGTAACAGGCATGGGACAAAGAACAGTATGATGCTCACGTATTTGGAGTGGCAGAAACTTGAAGGTTTTGCCTAATGGCTTTTATTCCTTCTGAAAGTAGTCAGAGTTCATCTTCTGAGGAGGAGGAGCTAAAGGAAGGCCTTAGTGGCTCCAGAGTGGAAGGTCTTTGAGTGAGTCATTGACAGCAGTGGAACCCAGCAGACCCAGGAAATGGTAGAATGGCTGGGAAGCACTGAGGGTGCCCTGGGTTAGGGACACAAACTCATAGTGACACCAGACTACATGGCTGTGATCTGAGTCAGGAGTGGAGAGAGTGGACAGTGGCTTCATCTAGGATTAAGGGTTTGCTGGGCAGGGCGACAGAAGAACAGTGGGCAGAGGCCTTGCAGACGCAGACTGTGAGATAGTGCAGAGCCCATGCTGGAAGACGAGAAATGCAGGCCAACAGTAACATTTTGTGTTCCCCCCAGGATTGACTGGAAATACTTTTATAATGTTACTTACACTTTTTAGATATACACTGAACTAGGTATAAACTCATTTTACATAAAGACATTTACAAATTAAGTAGAAAAAAAAACCATTTTTTCAAACAATAAGGTAGGGGCACCTGGGTGGCACATTTGATTGAGCAGTCAACTCTTGGTTTTGGCTCAGGTCATGATCTCAGGGTCGTGGGATCAAGCCCTGCATTGGGTTCCACACTCAGTGCGGAGTCTGCTTGAGATTCTCTCTCCCTCTCCCTCAACCCCACCCCCGCCCCCACACCTCAAATAAATAAATCAATCCTTTGGGGGCACCTGGGTGATTCAGTCAGTTAACCATCTGCCTTTGGCTCAGGTCATGATCTCAGGGTCTTGGGATCGAGCCCCGCATTGGGCTCCCTGCTGAGCTGCTTTCTCTCCCTCTGACACCATCACCTCCTGCTCATGTGCTCTCTCTCAAATAAATAAATAAAATCTTTTTTTAAAAAAAGGTAAATGTTATGCCCTGGATGTTCATGTTTCAAGTTCAAGATGGGAACAACTTGAGGCTCAAATTCTTTGCATTTCATGTGTCTGTGTTCCCTTAGGAATGCAGGGTTACTATTCAAATCACCTTCGCATTTGGCATGCTTATTAGTAATAATACAGCCCTATCAAGGCTACCACTCAGCTCCCCTGCTCCTCCTTTCTGTTGAAATTGCTGTGGAACTTTTGCTTATGCAACACTCAGATGGCATTTTGGCTTTCACTTAATTCAAGTGCATCGTTTGCAAGTTAGCCCACCTGTATGCTTTTCCAGCAAATCTGTAACGGAGTAGTGCTAGCGACGTGCCACCATGGGTGCTTTAATCGGATAACACAGAATGCACGTGTGTGTATTGTCATCAGAATTAAAACAAAAATAGATATAAATTGATGGGCATCTAAGATCCCTTAATTTGAGAAAACACTGGCCAAGAGCAGTGGTTCTCAAAGTGTGGTCCAGGGACTGCCAGCATCATCAGATCAGTCACCTGGGAACTTGCTGAGTGCGTCTGCTGTAAGCCAAAGTGTGAACTGCTGCGAACTGCTGCTCTAAGCTAACTGAATCACTCATTTTACGGATGAGGAAACTGTGGCCCAAAACCTGCTGCTCAGAATTGCAGTTAGTGTCCATGAAAACGGGGTCTCAAACCTGAACCTCTGGACTTCAGTCCATTTCTGTTTCCAAAGCACTACATTGTCATTTCTTTCTCAGTTTTTATTTTGTTTTCCTTGGTTGGGGCTGGGTTTTAAGGAGTGTTCCTAAAGTTTTGGGTTCTTGTCTTTTGTTCCTTACAGTGCCAGAACCTACTAAGACCTGTTCAAGCCAGCCCCAACCTGCCGGTAACAGTACCAGCACCTGCACCAGCACTCTGTCCAGCAGCAGCAATGGCAAGCGTGCATCTGCCAGCAGCCAGCAGCCAGCTGCGTCCCGTTACCTGCCTCGCGAGGTGCCTCCACGCTTCCGCCAGCAAGAACAGAAGCAGCTGTTAAAGAGAGGCCAGCCATTGCCTGCAGGGGCTCTGGCCAGTGTGAGCCCAACCCAGGGTGCTGGGCCCGCAGGGGTAAGCCCTCCTCCCCTCCCTGGAGCCGGCGCACAGCAGCATCCCAGTAAGCTCCAACCAGGTAAAAACACATAGAATGAGGCATTCCTTTTATCAGAACCGGTGTGCCATTTTCAACTTTGCCGTACGGTGATACAAATAGACATACTTGGTCCATGTTCACTATATGCATATAATGGAGGGAGCTCGCTAGCTAGATGGTGGTTAGATTCATTTCAATTGAATTTTATTTTATTTTTTTAAAGATTTTATTTAAGGGAGAGAGAGAGCGCACGAGTGGTGTGGGGGACAGAGGGAGAGGGAGAAGCAGGCTTCCCGCTAAGCAGGGAGCCTGATGCGGGGCTCCCTCCCAGGACTCCAAGATCATGACCTGAGCCGAAAGCAGATGCTTAACTGACTGAACCATGCAGGCACCCCTCAATTGAATTTTAAAATTCAGTTCTGTTTCCTCCTCCTTCTATATTTTATTTCTCATCGGTTTTCTGATGGCATTAGCTCCTTCAGCTAAGTTTGTTTCTCACCAGAAACTAGAGGTCTGCACAAGAGTACATGTGCATCTGTCATGGCAGATGCCATAGAATCCTGCAGTGAGAATTCTTAATAAAACCTTCCTGCCCGTTTCCAAGGCTGGCCCGTGACTGTGCCTGCGCTCTCTGCGGGGAGGTCACAGCGTTTGATCGGGAGTGGGTGCTTCTAACTGTCACTTGTTCAGACACGTTGAGCCAAACCTGCCAGGTCTCGTGCTCAGCCCCTGCGTGTCTGGGGTTCTGATCCCCCTGCTTCTTGCTGGCATCCTTGCCTGCAGTTGGACACCAGCTTTCTCTTGACTCCTGAGAGAAATCACCCCACTCGTTCGTTTACTTTCCAGCTCCTAGACTGCTTGCTGACAGCTCTCCTGTCCTCTCCTCTCTCCCCTCTTCCTATCTTCTTGACCTTACTGATGGACTCCTACTTTAAACAATTGCTTTACCAAAGTGTTAGAGAAATTTTTGGAAGAGAGCAAAGTACATGTGTTCAACTGCTGTGTTTCCCTGTTATTTTCTTAAATCGTTCCATTTCGAATGATTTCACAATCAGCATTGGTGCTGGCATGGTCACCGTCTTTGGTCATGGTAGTGAGACTCAGGCCTCAGAAGCAAGGAGGCTTCTTACATTAGATCGGGATCTAAAAGAAACCTGCCCCAAGTTATATTAATATTTCTTTCATGTGCTGCTTTCTAACATAGAGAATAATTCCAACATGGCTTAAGAGTTGTTTTTTGTTTTTTTTTTTTAAAGATTTTATGTATTTATTTGACAGAGAGAGAGACCGCAAGAGAGAGAGCACAAGCAGGGGGAGTGGAAGAGGGAGAGAGAGAAGCAGGCTCTCCTGCTGAGCATGGAGCCCGATGTGGGGCTCGATCCCAGGATCCTGGGATCACAACCTGAGCCGAAGGCAGACGCTTAACAACTGAGCCACCCAGGCACCTGTGGCTTAAGAGTATTAATAGCAGTATTTCTCAAAACTCCCAACTTTGTGGTATATTTGAAACAAATATTTTTAGCTTGGCCATATGTCTTTAAATAGTCTTGACTCTCATCTGCTGAATTCCTGGTAGAGGGTATGTAGGTCAATGGTTGTCAGCAAAAAGCAAGGGAAAAAAAAAAGAAATGATCAAATATAGTCATTGACCAAGAATATAGTCCGTCTACTTCACCGTAAGCAGTTATTATCAAACACAGTTACTTTCTACACTGAAACATGGTCCTCAGGAAAATCTTAACACAGACAAGGAGTGTGTAGTCATCCCTAAATAGCTTGGTGTTTTAACTTCAGATGCTTGTTTTGAAAAACTGGAAAAGAACTGTAACAACCCTGCTTTTTTCAGGCCTTATGCCATTGTTACATGATTAGTTGGCAGGACCACATCAGGGTTCCCATCAGATGCTGTTGGTGCAGGACGTTACCAGGACTTTCTTAGATAAGTAGAAAATAAGGAGTTGCTTCAAATTTGGGGGTTGGAAATAATATCCTTTATTAAAATATTGGTCTCTGTAAATAGCCTCCGGAAAACTATTTCTAGTTTATTATAGTTAAAAATAGATAGATAGAGATACAGGGGGAGACTAATCAGCATTTTCTGTATAAACATCTCAGGAAATGGAATCAATCTATATTATATTAATAAAATAAGAAATGACTGATTTTTGGCTCCCAAACAAAAGTCTTCATTTTATACCAGTTTCATCTCTTTCCCAACAGTTGCTGGTATCATAGCCAGATGAACCTTTCTGATTCAGGTCCCCTCGAAACCTGTCCTGCCTTACTAGTTCCTACTGCACAAAGTCTCTCTTTCTCTGCCTGGCTGTCAAGACAGCCTTGTCTAGTCAGCGTTTTCCCTTCTATTCTATTTGGCTTACTTTCCATTCTGCCAGCACTGTTTCCTCACTGTGTCACAAATACGCCAGGCTCGGTGTCATCTGTCTCAGTCCGTGCATGCACCTGATGGCCTCCCCCTTCCTTTCTGTCCAGGTCATCACGGCCCCGCCCCACGAAGCCCCTTCCTTGCTTCCACTCTCTGCTCCTCTTGCTGTAGGAAGGTGCTCAGTCTGCAAATACATCTTCACCTTCATGGCACACTGTGCAGGCTACGTTGTTTGCTGATTAATTTTAAGAGTCTCAGCTCTTGATTAAATTGAAAGTATCCTATAAAGAGTCTCACTTTCCTATGGTATGACCAGCCTAGAGGGGTGGAATGAGCTCTACACTGGGGGTGGGGGTGGGGGGGATGATGTCCTGGCAGCTATAGGACTCACTCGTCATACCCCTCACCTAGGACTTCATTCTCATCCAAAATCAGAGGTCTGAACCTCTCAGGACCTCTAATCTCTAAGGTCTCTTCCCTTTAATTTCTGAGTCAAATACTGTTCCAAAGAGCTTGTTTGATTTTTGTCCATGGAGACGTTGCGGGAACTCCGTCTGGTGTTGTTCGGGAGTCAGCACAGGGATTGCAGGGGGCAGCAACGCGCATGGAGGCAGCATGGCTGAGGGGTCAGGAGACAGGCTGGTGGAGCCACGGCCTGCCCTCTAGAGTTCTCACCTGTGACATGGGGGGATTCCTACGCTACAGGACTCTGAGGGTGAGATTATTTGTTTGGTACTCAGCAGAGGGCCTTGCATACAGTAAGTGCTCCATAAGTGCATCAAATATGTGCCCGTCTTTGACATGCTATTATGGAGCAGCAGTTGTTTCTTAAACTTGCAAAATTTTTAAATGAATAAATTCCTCACAGTGCAATAAAGCTTTCTCATCCTAGGGGTGCTGGGTGGCTCAGTCGGCTAAGCGTCTGCCTTTAGCTCAGGTCACGATTCCAGGGTTCTGGGATCAGGCCCCGCATCGGGCTCCCTGCTCAGTGGGGAGCCTGCTTCTCCCTCTCTGCCTGCCGTTCCCCCTGCTTGTGTGCTCGCTCTCTCTCTCTCTCAAATAAATAAATCTTCAAAAAAAAAAAAAGCTTTCTCATCTTTCTCTGACCTGTGTACATTTTGAAATTTCAGCTATCCTTCCTAGAGTTGAAGCATTCTGTGAACTTTTTCATGGTGCAAGTTACTTACTAAATTCATATCCAGGTGAAATCCGGAAGAGTAGCCACATTTTCTTGTTACATTGAAACTTTTCTAGATACTGCTTCAAGTAAAAGCTCGCATAATTTTTTTTTTTTTTAATAATACATAGATTGTCATTGAGCTTGATTCTGGGTCAGCAGGTTTCCACTCCTGTAGCCACACCTGAAAAATGCAGTTTTGCTCATGATTCCATTCCTCTGACAGTAAGGTTAAGTTAAAAAGTAGGAATGTTCGGTCACTGAACTAAGATTGAATTACCCAAGCCGGGAGTAGGTAAATGACTCATCCTTAAGATTTTAGCAGCAGACTATTTCTCGTGAAAAGAAAAGTGGAAAGGGATTATTTCAGACCAGCACATTAATTTCTATTTTTCCCAAGTGTATCAGCATGTGGACTCTTTTTTCACCCACCAAAGGCATAGTGTGATTGGCAAAGATTAAAGAAGGTTAAATATCCCTGGAAAGAATCAGTGGACTTTGAATCACCTTTATCATAGCTTTAAGAAGTTATAGTGAAAACCTGCTAAAATTAATGAGCATCCTGGTTCCCTCCCATCTGAGTGCAGGGCCGTTTGCCTTCCTTCCTCCTCCCTGTGGAGGGATTGTCACAGTGTTTGCTGGAGTAAGGGAAAGCGATCTTGTCCACCTCAGTGTATACAGAAAGGACTTATAGATACCAGTGAACAGTGTCGGTGTAGAAACGGGAACGTGTGTAAAGAATTGAAAACTGAAGTCATACTCGTTTTAGCGCAGCAAGCGTAGCTACGTTTTCTATACTGTTACATAAGGCAGTGGTAGCATATGCAAAGAGACCCAGACTGACAGTCATTTCTGTATTCGTTCATTTCCTTTATGTCCCACATGCTTTGGAAAAGGATATGTCAGTAGATCAGTCTGGCTGTTACAGAGTTTTATTATGATTCACCTTGTAATTTACAGTAATCTGTCAAACTTGTTCATATGGAAAAATTGCATTGCCAGTTTTTGCCATTTTTTGACAAGCTGATACGCTAGCTTAATACTTACGCACCGTCTCTTTCCTCTGGTTACTCCATCAGAATGCCTAGGCAGCAGTCCCACACACAGCTTGCATACCTTTGACAGGAGGAGAGGCTAACCCGCCAGAACTGTGGTCTCTTCAAGCATGTCTGCATTAAGTCACCAAGCAAAACATTTCTTGAATGCCTACTAAGTATAGGGATACATAGTCATGCCTAAGTGGGTTGGGGTGCCACTAAGAGATAACGGGGGGGGGGCACGTGCCCATTAACCCAGACCGAGGATGGGGAACTGCCAAGGAAGGCTTTCCCATGGAGACACCCTGAGCTGAGTTTTGGATTAGCTGTGAAAGGCAGGTGATAGAGCAGCCTCCGTGGGTGATGAAGGTGGTTCAGCGTGGCTGAAATAAATAAAGCAATAAACTAGCACAAAAACTTACTGTGATTACCCAGTCACATCAAATTCATATTCAAAGCTATCCCAGCACATTGCTTTTGGAACTTGGTAGGCTAATTCTAAAGTTCATCTAGAAGAGTAAAGGTACATAAATAGAATAGTCAAGAAAAAAAAATTTTTTTTTTAAAGATTTTATTTATTTTTTTGACAGAGAGAGACATAGCGAGAGCAGGAACACAAGCAGGGGGAGTGGGAGAGGGAGAAGCAGGCTTCCCGCAGAGCAGGGAGCCCGATGTGGGACTCGATCCCAGGACTCTGGGATCATGACCTGAGCCGAAGGCAGACGCTTAACGACTGAGCCACCCAGGCGCCCTCAAGAAAATTTTTTAAAAGAGTAATGAGCTATCAAATAGAGCCATGATCCTCCAGTAATTAATTACAACTGCATGTTACTGGGTCAAGAGTAAACAAACAAATTGATGAGATACACTGGAGGACCAGGGAAAACACACACACACACACACACAAACGGAGGTTTAGGTTAGTATGGCCTCCCGAACTACTGGGAAAGTGGCAGCTCCCATCAACACAGTGCTAGAAAACCATACACGAAACAAACGTGAAAACTGTTGCAGGTGACACAGGAGAACATTTCCAGATTGTGGCCTGAAATTTTCTCTTAGGCAAGAAGACGTGAAAAGAAAGCCTGACAATGTTGAGTGTATGAAAGTTATAGACTTTTTTGTACAATCCCATAAATAAAACCTGAGAGGAAATACCAAGCCTTTCTATAAATCAACAAGGAAAAAAAAAACAGTCCAGTAGGAGAATGGGCAAAGAATGTGAACAGGCAGATTGTAAAGCTACTACGAATGAGTCCTAAACATTTTGAGAGAGAGTATTATTTGTGACCAAGAGGAAATAAGTGAAAATGAAAACAACAGTGATACACCATTTTTCACTTACCAAACTGCCAAAACTTGAAAATCTATTGTAATACCAGCAGTACTGTTGATTGAGTGCTTACTATGTGCTAGTTCCAAGTGCTTCACACATTAATTTTTTAGTCTTCACAGCAAGACTCCAGAACAACTCCACCGGACTGGTGAGGGCGTGGGAAGGGGCAACTCTGATTTGCTGCAGGTAGGGATGTAACTAGTGTGGCCACTAGGGAGGGCAGTTTGGTAGAATTTATAAAAATTTTAGGTGGTCCTATCTCCTGACCCAACTATTCTTTTTATTTTGTTTATTTATTTTTAAGTAGGCTCCATACCCAGCATGGAGCCCAACTCAGGGCTTGAACACACAACCCTGAGATCCAGACCTGAGCTGAGATCAAGAGTCAGGGGTTAACCAACTGAGCCACCTAGGCGCCCCTCCTGACCCAGCTATTCTAACTGGGAATACATCTCTTTTGCCCTCCCAGTCCCTATTGCTCAGCGGTTATCGCTTGCCCTGTGGCATGAGCTAGTGGTAGGTGAGTTGAGAATGTCAAAAGGCAGGATGGACAAACTGTCAACTGTTGTCTCTTTGAAACAGTTACAAATGTAGGAACATTATGAACCTTCCAGTGACTGACATCGTGCTTTGCCCCACACGGAGAGAAAGCATGACCTGTGTTTGGGAACCAGTGGAACTTCTGCTGGGTTTCAGGTCTTCTGTCACTGCAGTATCCAAAGAGACGTACTCAAGAGTTGTCAGGGGTGGAGAGGGGCTCCTGCAAAATGAGATGGAGAGGCCAGGGTTCCTCCCAGCCCCGGTCCAGGTTCCCTATTTAAGCAACATTTGTCTTGAAATAAAACATTGGCTTTCTAAAAAAATAATGCAGGGGAAAATGGATTTTTTAATTCATGTATGAATTTGTGGAGGGGAGCTCATGTAGCCAATTGGCAAACACTTGTAACTGGTAAGATAAGTGGTAGTATATAAATGTAGTGAATCACACAATTCAGGTTCCAGAAAAATGTCATTTTGTCTTGTGATTTTCTAGGCAAGATTTGCAAGTCTGCTGCGTAGCTCTAGCTCCAAACACTTGAGAGCTTTTTGTCTTTAAAAAAAAAAAAGGGGGAGTGCCTGGGTGGCTCAGTCAGTTAAGCGGCTGCCTTCGGCTCAGGTCATGATCCTGGGGTCCTGGGATCAAGCCCCACGTCTGGCTCCCTGCTCAGCGGAGAGCCTGCTTCTCCCTCTCCCTCTGCCTGCCACTCTGCCTACTTGTGCTCTCTCTCTCTCTCTGTCAAATAAATAAATAAAATCTTTAAAAAAAAAGAAAGAAAGAAAAAACACCTTTTTCATTGTGCTAAAGGCAGAACAATGTATTGTTTTAGTGACTGCTTTGTACATTTATAAACAGGCTTTGATTAATATGCAGTAGGGTAGTGTTTGCTTCTTAGATCTTTTTTAGATAGAGGCAGGAAAGTAATTAAGAAGTTGGACACTTGCCAGTTTACATATGGGGCTCGTTTAGAATATTATCGCCAGTGTTGGTATGCCAAATGTTTCAGGGTTGTTTAGGAAAAGCGAGAAGGAAGAAGGAACGCACAACAAAGGCGGTATGAAAGAGCAGCATTTATTTGCATGCAGCCAGTAGGCATTATGCCCTTATTCTTTTGGCTGACTTTCAGGACAGCAGAAGAGGGGCCCTGGCGCTCCCTGCAGCTGGTCCTGAAGTGCAAACGTTGGTGACAATCGAAAGAATTTAAAGAGGAAGGAAGATCGGTTTAGTGTCAGCTGCAATTAGATAATCAGAGCTTTCAGATCCCCTCCGTGGACGCCTCCCCCTCGCTGAAGGGGATGAATCGGATACCTCCCGGAGCGGAAAGGGCACGGCCGGCCCCTGCTCCGCGGGCGCCCGCAGGTTGCCGGGGCGCAGGCCGGCGCGGGAGTCTGCTGGCGGCGCCACAGCGGGAGGCTCCTGCGGCGCGCGGCCGACATGGTGGAGCTGCGCGCCCCGGCCGGCTCGCCAGGTGGCCGGCTCGCCAGGTAGCGTCTCCCGGGGCTGGGGCGGTCCCTGCCCGCAGGTACCCCACCCCCGGCGGCGCGGAGCAGGAGAGGGAGCGCGGCGGCGGGGGCGGCAGCTCTGCGCCCTGGGCCCTTGGCTGCGACTCCGACTGGATAAAATGGCGTCTTGGAAGGGAGCCGCCGGCCAGCGCGGTGCGGCACCTCCGCCGCCTGGGCGCCCACTACCCTGACCGCGACCGTGACCCCTGCTCTTCCCGCCGCTCTCCCCCGCTTCGCGAGCTCCCGGCGCGCCCTCCCCAAGCGCCAAGCAGCGCCTTCTGCCCCGCGTTTTGTCGCCGTGCTAATAGGTTCTTAACCTGGAGGAAGCAAGCTTGTCCCACTGCTGCTTCGCAGAAAACACAGGCCCGAAAGCGGAGTCTTGTGCACACTCAGAGTATTGTTCCCAGTAAATCTTTTACTCCGGTCTGCATTTCGTAATTCCTTGCATTTGTGGAAGTTGACAGATGAAATGTTTAGAGTCTGTCCAGCGATGGAATTCTGAATTCAAAGCGCTTTCTCCGTGAGATTCTCGCACACAGTAAATGCAGTGGATGGGGAGGCATCTTTGCCTCTCAAAAGCTGAAAACAGTTGTTAACATTTATCCTGCGTCTTGAAAGACAAGTGGCAGGGAACTTGTGCTACCAGTAAGCATTAGGAAACATTTTCCACTAGGGGAAAGCATTTGGAATTACTTCGTTTAATGTATGGTTTACTCTTTTGTCATTTTAGTTCCAGGGACTGTGGTCATGAAGCCTGAACTCTGTGCTCTTGTCGGTGTTAGTACTGATTAAGCATTATGCACACTTCTGAGTAAATCTTGTCCACACTTCCCTATCTGATGAATTTGATACCTCATTAAAATTTTGCTTACTCTAGCTCCTGGAAGCTCTTCGTTAAATACTTTTCCTTGAAAATTTTATCTTTATATGGTAACATTTTGGAGCTTAAAAAAAAAGTTTTTCTCTTTAAATCATGCTATTGTGTAATCCTTTTTAAATTAATCACTTAAGACAGTTATGTTACTTAGATTTTTATAGAGATATCTAGTTTTAGAATGTGTAGACCATTCAAACAGCAGAAGAAAAGAGAATTTAACATAATACACAAACTTCATTACTTTTTTCTTTTTAAGGCTTTTTTTAGGGGGGATTATTTTGATAGTAGAATGGTGGAGCGGAAGGAGCACTAGATGCAGCTTTCAGTTCCATCTTTACTGCTTATTAGTTATAACACCGTCTCCAAGTTTGACCTCTCTGAGCCTCTGTTTCCCCATCTGTCAAATGGACATAATTTGTTAAGGTTCAGTTAATTCAGTGTGGGTGGAGGTACTTCAGAATTTCAAAGTGTTATGTGATGGATATGACAACCCCTAGTTATAAACTCTCTCAGACTTGTTGTATATTACAGGTATGGATTTTAGCCTTTCAGAGCTCCTGGGCTATACAAGAGAGTCTAGAATACCTATAAGAGAATTCAGTCTTTTATTTCAGAGCTTTCATTCATTTCAAAATGCTTGCTCCTACAAGTCGGTCATTTCACAAAATTTCTTCCCCATAGTTCTCTCTTTTAGACTAGAACTAAAACAGATTTGTGAATTGATAACACAGTCAAGAGACTTTGGTTTATGCAAAGTGTGTTATTCAAATATTGTCGAAGCCATAAAGTTCTCTTAAGAATAATGGTGTGCCTTGAACATAAAGAGAATAATGAATGGTCTTTTAAATTGTCATTTTTGGAATAAATTCTCGTATCAGAATATGTTGTGATGATGGTAGGCGGTGGCAGCGGCAGTGGTGCTGGAGGTGACGGTGGTGCTGGTGATGAACGTGGTGGCAATGGTGGTGAGGAGGAGGAGGGGGAGAGACATTTAGGGATTCCCTGGAACAGAGTCGCTCAAACCGTGCTCCTCAGAGACCCGCAGAAGACTTGAAAGGAGTCTGAGTGGGGAGGAGACAGCGGGGAGTGGATGCAGCCTAATTTTCCAGGCTCTAGGGTTAACACCTCCGTGTGTTGGCAATATCAGCTCCACTGTTTGTGTTTTGTTGCTTGTGTTGTTTTTACCTGTGTGCTGAGAAGACTGTGGTGAGTGGTATTTTCAAATCCACTTGAGTCTATAGTCAAAAACCATAACCGTTGTGTTAAAATCATAACTTTTTGCTTTAGCATATGAGACCTTTCAAGCGTTTAAAAAGATTTTTATGTTTAAGCTATTATTTCTTTTTAAGATTTTATTTATTTCTTTGAGAGAGAGAGCACAAGCAGGGGGCGGAGCAGAGGAGGGGGAGAAGCAGGCTCCCCACTGAGCAGGGAGCCTGATGTGGGGCTCCATCCCAGGACCCTGGGATCACGACCCGAGCCGAAGGCAGACACTTAACCGACTGAGCCACCCAGGTGCCCCTCAAACTATTATTTTTTTAAATATTAGAATAATAGGACACAGTTGTTTGTCATTGTCAAACTTCTTGAGCAGGAAAAATAAATGACAAAACAAGATACAAGTGAAAGAAGGGGACTAAGGAAAAACTAAGGCACGGAGCGAAGCCTGTCATGCCTGTGTCGATCGTGGCCTGGGGTTCTCTTTGCAAAGAGCGTTCCTGAGGCACTGAGAATGTATCAGAACTGGGAACACCAAGGAGTAGGGCCAAAAATCAGAAGTATAGCACCACACAGTGTAGAAGTAGTTTTACTATTCATCCTTAGCTTTTTGGTTCCTATATATTTAAATAGTGCCCACAAAAGTACTTTTCTTAGGTAAATGCTTATATGATTTTGGATGTCTGAGAGTTTAATCACAATGAAAACCATCATAGTAATTGTCTCTTTCACATTTTTCCTTACCTACTGTTTTCGTTACAACTGAAAACATTTAAGTAGAAAACTAGTTTTAGTGACTTACATAGTAAGTAATAAACCATTGATAAATGAGTAGCAAATTACCTTGTTAGCCTCCTCTCAGCCCCTCCAAAGAGTTCCATGTATAAGGATCTCCAGTCTTTGCAGTCTTGAGGACAAAAGCCCTTGTTTCAGAGTGGATGCAGGCATTTCCGTGCAGCGGTGAGGACCGAGCCTCTTGGGACCCCCGTGGTAGCGGTGTCACCTCCCCTTTGTTGCCTCCGTGCCAGAGCACAGGGCCACGTGCCGTTCAGCAGAACACTCTTCCAAGTCGCTTTACTGAGACCTTTCTTCATCTGCTTTCATCTCTTCCGTCCTTTTGCTCTTCTCCCCTAGTCTTCTCACTCCTTTTTGCCCCTTCCCACCGTTCATCCCTAGTTTCAGAACGTTCAGCTCACCTCTGAATTCCAAGCACTTGTCTCCTGGTGCGATCCACTTGCAAACATGTTCTTGCTTTTGAGGAAGAGGGTACTGCTCAGTGACAGCACCTAGATTTCTCAGCTACAGCTGTTAGCTACAGCTCCCACTTGACCGGGCTGTTGAGGAGGGTGACAGGCCTGGAGAGGAGACAGGAGTGGCAGCGAGGGCCTTTTAAGGAGCTAGATAAAGCACCTGCAGTGTTGGGCTAGTCCCCATGGAGACTGGAGGGGACACGGGCACACCCTACGCTAATGAGCTGAAACACTCACATCTGAACTTCTGGCTTATTTCTCCCAGGACGTTGGGGCATATCTGCTTGGATGTCTTGCAACCACCCCAGACTCACCTGGCCAAGTGTGCACCCATCGCCTCCCTTCCCCAGCCTTCCCTTCCCAGAACTACTCTTATTCTAGTACTCCCAAGCTCAGTGGTTGGCAATATCATCCACTCAGGACCCAAACCCCACATCTGGACATCACTCTTGAATCCTCCTCTCCTGCTCCCCACATGTCCAGTCTTTCACCAGGTCCTGTGAATTCTGCCATCTTAAATATAACTCCATCTCTCCATCTCCCATAACAAGGCCTTCAGATTAGATTATTACCATCTTAGCCTCAACTACGGCCACCAAAGTGGGGAATAGAGAAAAATTAGCATTTGTTTTTATTTTTTAATATAAAAAGTAAGGAAGGAATTCTGATGTTCTAATTCTAATATTAGTTCTACAGCCTGATGCACGTATCTTGTCATCCAGTCCTGGGTCCCAGGTGTCATATATATGCACGGTGCAGTCTCCTGGGGTGGGGGTAGGAGTGTGGTCTCACGGCGGGAAGGACTGTCTCACGGCCAGAGTCATTCCTTCTTGCCCTCTGTGTTCTGTGCCAGGGGCAGCTCATGTGGGCTCTCAGTTATGTTTTCGTAGACCTGACTGCCCTAAACTTGGCAGTCTTAGCATTGCTGTCATCTGGGGAAATGGGGACTAAAGGCAAACATCTTTGGTACCATACAGATTTCTGGCTATCTCCTGGCAAATTAATTGGCATTCTGTCAAAGATAACTCAGTTATTGGGGCGCCTGGGTGGCTCAGATGGTTAAGCATCTGCCTTCGGCTCAGGTCATGATTCCAGGGTCCTGGGATCACGCCCCACATCGGGCTCCTGGCTCAGCAGGGAGCCTGCTTCTCCTTCCCTCTGCCTCTCTCCCTGCTCATGCTCTCTCTCTCTGTATCTCTGTGTCTTAAATGAATAAATTAAAAAAAAAAATCTTAAAAAAAAAAAGATAACTCAGTTATTGGGACGCCTGGGTGGCTCAGTCAGTGAAGCGTCTGCCTTCGGCTCAGGTTATGATCCCAAGGTCCTGGGATCGAGTCCCACATCGGGCTCCTTGCTCGTCGGGGAGCCTGCTTCTCCCTCTGCCTGCCGCTCCCCCTACTTGTGCGCTCACACACTCTCTCTCTCTCACAAATAAATAAATAAAATCTTAAAAAAAAAAAAAAAAGGTAACTCCGGTATCTTTGACAAGGGGCTACGTGTTCCAAACATAATAATGTGTAGAAAATGAAAACTTTTATTTTTAACATAAAAAATACAGGAAGGATGCTTTACTAATCTTTGCTGTATATAATCTGGGCTTTCTGTTGGTCATCCTGCGTGGGTCTCATCCCACACGTGTGCTCATTTGTTTGTTTTGTTGGAGCAGCATTTGAAAGTAAATTGCAGATATCATAACCCTTAAATATCCCCTATATACAAAGATGTATGGTTGTAGTATGGTTATATAAGAGAACAAATTTAGGAAATTTAACTTTGGTATAATCCTATTATCTAATATATCTAAATTTAATACATTTAAATTTCACCAGTTGTCCCAAATAATGCCATTGAAGCAGTTCAATTGTCTATATATATGTGTATAGAGAGAGAGAGAGAGAGAAAGAGATGTATCTATATATACTTTTTTAAGTTTTATTTTTTTAGTAATCTCTGCACCCAAGGTGAGGCTCAAAGTCACAACCCCAAGATAAGAGTCGAATGCTCTTCCAACTGAACCAGCCAGGCGCCGCTATGTTTGTTGATGCCCACCTCCACAAATAATGATAGGGTGCTCTACTTCGGAATTGTTTCTGACGATAAACTAATAGCTCAGTGTGATGTATAGTCCCTGGCTTTTTAATTTTTTTTTTCATTCATAATTTTCAGAGAAATACCTAGAACCTGCCCTTGGAAAAAGAGTTTTTATTTATTTATTTATTTTTAAAAATATTTTATTTATTTATTTGACAGAGAGACAGCGAGAGAGGGAACACAAGCAGGGGGAGTGGGAGAGGGAGAAGCAGACTCCCCCCTGAGCAGGGAGCCCAATGCGGGGCTCGATCCCAAGACCCTGGGATCATGACCTGAGCTGAAGGCAGATGCTTAACGACTGGGCCACCCAGGCGCCCAGAAAGAGAGCTTTTAAATGGTAGAATAAACACAAGAATACCCTCTGTTTACTTTTTATTTACTTTTTATGTACTTTCTGTTTCCATGTACTGCCCCTGAATTAATTTTTGGAGACCTAGTTTATTTTGATGTTGCTGAAGAACCAAAGAAGTAAGAAACAGAAGAACAGTTGAGATAGGGAAAGGAGGAGGAAGGCGTAGCGGTGTGCCCAGTAATGGCAGGACAGACATTAAATGTCAGCAGCAGGTGAAACCAGCGTGGGGACAGATGTGGCTGGCTGCGAGGTTGCCCGGGACCTGCAGCATCTTCAGGAACCTGGAAGAGATCGCGCAGGTGGAGCCGGTGAAGCACACGACTGCTCAGCAGTTTGCTTTGTTTTAAGTAAAATGTCTTGCTACAGACCGACTTCTCTGGTTCTGGAATTTATCTTTGAAGGAAACTGTGTTTCACTTGTAGATTTGTAGTGCCAGTTATAACTTTGACTGAATGTGAACTTTATCTAAACTTTTTCACTGACGATTGTGTGTCAGGTGCCCTGCTGAACGCTGGAGAAGAAAAATGGGCGGTCCTTGCCTCGTCAGAGTTTACAGCCTAGAGGGAGAGACAGACTGCCACATGGACGGATACTGCACACCAAGATGTGTGCTCTAGGAGGGAAGGAACTCGTCTGTCTTGTTCGGCACTGTGTCCCCAGCCCGCGCGTAGGAGGCACTCCATAATCGTTATCATCTAAATCAGGGCTTGGCAAGCCATGGCCCGCGAGCCAAATCTAGCCTGCCACCTGCTTTTGTGAATAAAGTTTTGTTGGGACACAGCCATATTCATTCATTTACGTATTCTCTATGGCGGCTTTTGCCCCACAGTGACAGGATTGAGTAGTTGTTTCAGAGACCATCTGGCCCACAGAGCCTAAAATATTTACTATCTGGCCCTTTACAGAAAATGTTTGCCAACCCCTGGTCTAAATGAATTAAAAGGAGAGGCAGACTGTTAGGATGAATGTGTCCAGGGGCACCAGAGGGGGGGGGGGGGGGGAGTTTCTCAGATGAAGTGTCCGCCAAGTTGAGATAAAAGAGCAGATGCTGAGTCCAGGTCAGGGACAGCTTCTTCTGAGGCCCTGTTGTTGGGGTTGTTGGGGTAGCAGAGTGCAGATAGCGCCTTGAGGAACTAGCTTGAGCACTGAGCAAGGGAAAGAATTGTGGGAAATGAGGTCCCAAGAGAGAATCAAGCCTAGTAGGCTGCTTAAAGACTTCGGGTCTTTATGTTAAGAAGCCTTTGAAGTGTTCAAGTAAGCATTGTGATCTGTTGGATGTCCTTTTGGAAAGAATGCTTGGTGTAGAGCACCCTGGAGAGGAGCAGGGGTGGGTATGGGGGAGGCTGCTGGAGAGCTGTTATAATATTCCAGTCAAGGAATGAGGGAGCTTGAATGGGGGCTATTCACGGGGAGGTTTTTGTTTCTCTCTTTAAGTTTTATTTATTCATTTAAGTAATCTCTACACCCAACATGGGGCTCAAACTCACAGCCCTGAGATCAAGAGTTGCGTACTCTTCAGACTGAGCCAGCCAGGTGCCCTTCTGTTTCTCATTTTTAAATGGAAGATTCTAGAGATATTCAATATGTAAACTGACAGGATGACTTGATCCTGCCCTTCTGTTGTTTCAGATATTGGGCATGTTTGTAGAAGTGACTTTTCTTCCTGCCCATACTGCCACATTGGTGTTGATCCTGCTCTGCTATTCTGGAGCTCTTTATCTCAAACCCCGGGAAGGAATGAACATCAGCGGGAGCTTTCTCATTGTGCTGATCATTTCTTGAGAGGATGGACATACTTGTTAGAAACAGTCCACGCTGTGCTGGCACCTCTGATGCCCTAGATACATCTTGGTGGTGTTACTGTTTTTTATCCTAATGATTGGCGTGTTTTTGAAATTTGATATTTTTAAATTTATGTAAATGAAAAAAATTATCTTTCTCACGTGATTATCTCCTTAATTCCAGTGTTAGCCTTTGACCCTTGGCCCTTTGCTGCTCTTTTAAAGATCTAAAGGGAGAGAACTACCTGTGAAAGTACAGAATTTAAGTACTTATCAGCATTAGCCTCTCACTACCCCAGAGAGGTTCATAAATTGCTTTTTCTTACAGAATATTATGTAGCTCCGAATGTAAAGATCTAGGTTTATTTATTTTTCTCATAAGCAACAGCATTGCCCTATATTTTATCATCTCATAGTGTCTAAAATTAAGTGTTTTGGGGGCACCTGAGTGGCTCCGTCTGTTAAGTGTCCGACTCTTGGTTTTGGCTCAGGTTATGATCTCGGGGTCCTGGGACTGAGCCCCATGCGTCAGGCTCTGCGCTCAATGGGGAGTCTGCTTGAGATTCTCTCTCTCTCTCCATCTGCCCCTCCCCCCAATCAATCAATAAATCTAAAAAAATAAATGTTTTGAAAATTAAATGTTTTGGCTTGTTTTTGTATTCATGTTTCTTACTTACAGTTTCAGATTTGGTTATAAATATTTATAGAAAATGCCAAAACATAATCATCTGAGTAGCAGGGTGGCATATGTTGGAATTGTCCTACAATATTTATTGAAAACTCATTGGGTTTTATGGTTTTTTATTTCCAGACAATGTAGTTCTTTGTCTTTTACTCTGTTCATTTCAAACAGAATAAATTAAACAGTTTGATTATTAAAATATCTTTGCTTTACATGTGAAAAGAAGCTCAACATTACTAATTATTAAGGAGATGCAAATCCAAATCCCAGTGAGATACCACTTGACAGCCATTAGGGTGGCTGCTATTCAAACAGAAGTTAACAGGTGTGGTCAAGGGTGTGGAGCAAACGGAGCCCTTGTGTCCTGCTGGTAGGAATGTTTACCGTGGTGCAGCCATTGTGGAAGACAGTATGGCAGTTCCTCAAAAAATTAAACTTAGGAGCGCCTGGGTGGCTCAGTCAGTTAAGCCGCTGCCTTCGGCTCAGGTCATGATCCCGGGGTCCTGGGATCGAGCCCCGCATCGGGCTCCCTGCTCAGCGGGAAGCCTGCTTCTCCCTCTCCCTCTGTCTGCCTCTCTGCCTACTTGTTCTCTCTCTCTCTCTGTCAAATAAATGAATAAAATCTTTAAAAAAAAAAACAAACCTAGATTGATGATCTGGCTGTATGATCCAGCTGTACCACCTCTGGGGACGCACCCAAAGAATTGAAAGCAGGGACTGGAACAGATACTTGTATACTCCTATTTATAGCAGCATTATTCACAACAGCCAAAAGGTGAAGCAGCGCACATTGTCCATGGATGGACGAGTGGGTAAACACAGTGTGGTGTATGCATACAGTGGAATATTATTCAGCCTTAAAAAGGAGGAAGGAGGTTCTGACACCTGCTACAATGTGGATGGACCTCGAGAACATGATGCTCAGAGAAATAAGCCAGACAGAAAAGGACAAATACCGTACGATTCTATTTATAGGAAGTACATGGAATAGTCAGGGTCACAGTGGTTACCAGAGCCTGGGGAGAGGGGCGAGAGGACTTCTTGTGTGATAGGTTACACTTTCAGGTTGGGATGGTGGATAGTGCTCATGCTTGTAGAGCATGAATGTACTTAAGCCACTGAATTGTGTACTCAAAAAGGGCTAAGATGGGAAATGTGTTATTTTACCACAATAAAAAGAAATCTTTGCTTTGATACTGGGGTTGAGACTGAACATGCGAGCTATGTGGCTCGGTACTTTCGTGTGTGATTCTCCTGTTACCGTGGAAAGTACGGCAGCTCTACAAATCATCCGGTTTTCGGCTGAGAACCTGAGGGATTATGTAGCCCGTCCTCGACTTTGTGGAGTGGAGAAGGGACGTGGCTTGCTCAGATGGTGAGCGCCTTTAGCTGGCACTCAGCTTGGGTTCTATACGTACATTCCTTGGTTGGTCCGGGAAACCTGTATGGTTGGTTATCATGAAGCAGGCGCGATGGCTGTAAAACTGTGCTCCAGGATTCACCTTCAGAATCAGACTTCATTCAGTGCCAGACTGGTGGGGTAATCACACCGAGTCTCTAGAAATCTTCACACAGATTTCTAACCCTGCAGGTTTGACCGCTTCTCTTCGTCACATCCCCGTGGCTAGTAGCACTGGCTGCTTAGCCTGGGTCCCTTTTGGATTTCCATTTATGTCACTTCGTTTGATACCACAATCAAGCGTTCAATTTTTTTTTCAATTTTTCTCATCTATTTTTAAAATAGAAGAAAGTATACAAAAAATAATATAACTGTATCCATAGTACAGATGTAACAATCTTTTGCTGTATTTGCTTCAGTTCTCTATTTTAGAAATGATACAGATGTTGCTCAATCGCATTTTCATCTCTCCCGAAAGGAATCACAGTCCTCTTGTTTCCGTGTGAAATGACATCTCTCGGTGTTCACGTGCGTTTCTTGATTACTGATGAGATCGGTTATTACTTCACGTGGTAGCGGCTGTCGAGGGCCTCCTCTTCTCTGGATTGCCTCTTCTGTCGTTTTCCCACCTTTGTTGGGTTGTTGGTCTTTTTCTTACTGAGTTTTAGGGATTCTTCATTCTTTATTCTGTTCTCTCTTCTTCCTGTCCGTGGCTTATTTTTTTAGCTTCCTTTACATGATATCTGCTGTCATACAGTTGTTTCTAATATTAAGAGTCAAAGTTATCAACTCGTTAGGAAGATGAGTGTCCCAGGTCATAGAGACGGCCTCCTGTATTTCCTTATTGAGCTTTAAAAAGTTTTGCTTTTTGTAACTAGGTCTTTAATCCATCTAGAGCTGATTTTTCTATATGATAGAAAAGCAGGGATCTTATTTTGTCCGTATGGCTAGCCACATGTCCCAACAGCATTTATTAGCTGGTGCTTCCTTTCTCCACTGGCTTATGATGCTATCCTTCTTATCCAAGGATGCAAACACATTTTTCAAATCTGATGTATAACTGAGTATGAGTCCAGCAGATTGGGGGCTGAGCAGTAGACAAAAGGCATTCCACACAAACCCTCTAGACCATTAAGAGAGAGCTGATTCTTTTGCATTGTGACCTATTATGGAATAGAAAAAAATAATATTATGTATTCAAAAGGTACTCCAGGTATCGGAAAGAGTGCATTGGTAAGCCAGGTTGGTGACCTCCTGCCGCCTGCTGGGTGTGGGTTGCAGTGAGTACTGTCCTGGTCCTGGTATATCCTGTCCCTGAGGGAAGCAAGACTGATGGGAGAGTGAACTGTGGGAGATTTGCTGATAATAAGCAGTAATCTCTGGTTTTTTTTTAACTTGGTCTTATTTTCTGCCTTAAATGATGATTGGCTCATTTATCTCTTTAAATTAGTTATTACGAAAGCCAGTTTTTGTAGCACATGCGATACCAGTGGGGGAAATTGCCATAAACCAAGGTTGCAGAGTCAGCCCCTAGTATTTGGCAATAAAAAATTTATTTTCATAGTAATTTAGGTCCTAAAGTTTTCTGTTGCCTAGCATTGTTTTTCCTTTGTAGTTTCACCTGGAATTACCTACTTCAGATTCACCTAGGGCATAATTAATGTGTTTTAATGCTGTACTTTTCATCCCTGTGACTTATTTTCATTTGGACCTCTTATTCCCCTTCCCCGATTTCATCCATCTCCCAGTCCCCCTCCCCTCTGGCAACCACCAGTTTATTCTCTGTATTTATGAGTCTGTTACTGTCTTTGTTTATTTGTTCATTTGCATTTTAGGTTCCATATGTAAGTGGATTCATATGTTAACTGTCTTTGAAATCTGTCTCTGATTCATTTAGCTGACTTAGTTCATTTAGTGTAAGACCCTCTAGGTCCATCCATGTTTCTAGGAATGGCAAGATCCCATCCTTTCTTTCTTTTTTTTTCGTTTTTAAGATTTTATTTATTTATTTGAGAGAGGGAGAGAGAGATCATGAGTAGGGGGAGGGGCAGAGGGAGAAGCAGACTCCCTGCTAAGCAGGGATCCCAATGTGGGACTCGATCCCAGCATCCTGGGATCATGACCTGAGCCGAAGGCAGATGCTTAACCGACTGAGCCACACAGGTGCCCCAAGATCTCAATCCTTTCTTACGGCTGAGTAATATTCCATTATGTGTGTATGTGTGTGTATATATACCACATCTTTATCCATTCATCTATTGATGGACACTTGGATTGCTTATATATTTTAGCTATCATGAATAATGCTGTAGTAAACTAAGGGGTTCATCTGCCTTTGAATTAGTGTTTTTGTTTTCTTAGGGTAAATACCCAGAAGTAGAATTATTGGATTCTGTGGTACTTCTATTTTTAGTTTTTTGGGGAGCCTCCGTACTGTTTTCTGGAGTGGCTGCACCAGTTTGCATTCTGACCCAACAGTGTATGTGGATTCCCTTTTCTCCACATCCTCATCAACATTTGTTGCTTCTTGTCTTTTTGATTGGTATAAGGTGATGTCGCATTGTGGTTTTGACTTGCGTTTCCCTGATGATAAGCGATGTTGAGTATCTTCCCATGTATCTGTTGGCCACCTGTGTGTCTTCTTTGGAAAAATGTCTGTTCAGGTCCTCTGCCCGTGTTTTTTTCCAAAGGTTTTACTTAACTATTTTATTTGAGAGAGAGAGCATGGGGGGGGAGGGGCAGAGGGAGAGGAAGAGCGAGAATCTCAAGCATACTCCACGCTGAGCACAAGCCTGACGCAGGGCTTGATCTCACAGCCCTGAGATCATGACCTGAGCTGAAACCAAGAGTCGATGCTTAATTGACTGAGCCACCCAGGCACCCCTCTTCTGCACATTTTTAATCAGATTATTTGGATTTCTTGGTGTTGAGTTGTACTAGTTCTACATATATTTTAAATATTAATCCCTTGTCATATACGTCATTTGCAAATATTTTCTCTCATTCTGTAGCTTGCCTTTTCGTCTTATTGGTGGTTTCCTTTGCTGAGCACCAAGAGCAAAATTCTGAATTCATTACATCTCTTTTAAATCAGACAACGAAACCTTTTTTTTTTTTTAATAGGTTGAAGTTGTCTCTAGGATGTTCTTTGTAGCGATAGTGATCATTCTTTACACACTTCCCCTGTTTTTCTTTTAGCTCCATTAAACTTTAAAAGAGGTTTTCTGTGGGAAACCCAGTTTTACTTCCCAGGAGTAAAATTTTTCTTGTTAAAATTTTGAAGAAAACATAATGAAGAAAAAGTTCTAAAAGAGAAGAAATATTTTATTGCAGTTATCTGTACATCATACTGTTTGAAGAAACCGTCAAGGATCTCTAAGTTGTGTGAGTTTGTTGTATGCATAGGTTAAATAAATTTTTTTATATTACTTTTATTTAATTTTAAATGACCCATACTTCAGATAGAGTCTGCTGGAAAAATTCATTGGAGCATAAGTTGGATTGCAATGTTAGAAATAGTCAAATAACTAGAAATCCTAGGAAATAAAATGCCGATGGCAAATACTGGATTCTTTAAAAGGATCTAAGGGTGAAACGAGATGAATGCTAGAATGGAAGATAGCGCATCACGTTATCCTGGGGTCTCCAGTGCAAAGACTGTGATTCAAGGAGATGGAGGGCAAGGGGAGAAAGTCCTCAGAGAGTTCTTATTTGTGTTTAATAATGGCAAACCGTAATTGCTGGTGATAACAGATAAGTAATATAAATGTAATGAACTGTTTCTAACCCTCCATACCCCCGATAACATAAGATAGCATTTTCTAACGCCTCTTCTCTCTCTCCCTCTGTCCCTCACCCCCAAAATATCGGTTCTGTTTCATGGTTCTGCACTGTATTTACAGTTGTTTTCTACTGAGTGAGCCGTGTAGCCTCTGTATCGTACCATAGCTCCAGTTGGAGGTCTTGAAGAGAACTGCGGACTGTATTCAAGAACCCATGTGAACGTGTTGTCACCACAGTCCGAGTGTGTTCAGGTGTGGCGTGGTCGCATCCGTGTCCCACCTGCCACATTCCTCTCCTGGTTACTGTCAGAGACGCTCATGTGCTCATGTGCACTGTGAGTCCCCTCAAGAGAGAGAATGGTGTCGGGTAGTGGTGAGGATTAATATCATTTTAGAAACATTGGCTCATTTTAGAAACATGGAACTTACTATGAAGACAGGTAGCTTTTTTCTAAAGTCATTTTTTAGCACTTGTCTTTCAACGTTGAAACTGGAAATAAGGAGCTTCCCCCAAAGACTAGTTCACAGTGGATTCATTGACGGATGAGAGGAAGCTCTAATTCTGAATGTATTTCTTGTTTTTCAGATCTCAGTCACGGTGGATTGGCAGATCACTATGAAAGTTCCCACTGGGGACAGCAGCCCACGTACAGAGGTGAAGCCAGCAGCAGCTGGGATAAAGTGATAATAGACAGGACTGACAAGGAGGCGTGGCCTTCCATCACAGGAGCAGAGACTGAATCTGCCTCAGAATGTACCACAGACACTGACTCTGCCTCCAACTGTGGCTCAGAGAACAGTAGCATGGCTACGGGGAGTGCCCAGGGCACCTTCACTGGACATACCAAGAAGACTAATGGCAATAATGGCACCAACGGTGCGCTCGTCCAAAGCCCTTCTAATCAGAGTGCCCTTGGAGCAGGGGGCGCCAGCGGTAATGGAAATGGAGCCAGAGTGTGGGCCGTAGCCACAGGCTCCAGCTCCGGCCCAGCTCACTGCTCTCTCAGCGGTGGGGATGGAAAAATGGACAACATGATCGGAGATGGGAGAAGTCAGAATTGCTGGGGGGCTTCCAACTCCAACGCTGGCATTAATCTTAACCTTAATCCTAATGCCAACCCAGCTGCCTGGCCTGTACTTGGACATGAAGGAACTGTGGCGACAGGCAACCCTTCCAGTATTTGCAGTCCGGTCAGTGCCATAGGTCAAAATACGGGCAACCAGAACGGGAACCCAACAGGCACTTTAGGTGCTTGGGGAAACTTGCTGCCGCAAGAGAGCACAGAACCACAAACGTCCACTTCTCAGAATGTGTCTTTCAGCGTACAACCTCAGAACCTTAACACTGATGGACCAAATAACACTAACCCCATGAACTCTTCACCAAACCCTGTCAATGCAATGCAGACAAACGGACTGCCAAACTGGGGCATGGCTGTCGGTATGGGGGCCATCATCCCGCCCCACCTGCAGGGCCTTCCTGGTGCTAACGGATCATCAGTTTCTCAAGTCAGTGGGAGCGGTGGTGAAGGAATCAGCAGTTCTGTGTGGGGACTGTCCCCAGGTAACCCTGCCACAGGAAGTAGCAATTCTGGGTTCAGTCAGGGGAATGGAGACACTGTGAACTCAGCGTTGAGTGCTAAGCAGAATGGATCCAGCAATGCTGTGCAGAAGGAAGGAAGTGGAGGAAGCGCCTGGGACTCCGGCCCCCCTGCTGGTCCTGGACTCCTCGCCTGGGGACGGGGCAGTGGCAACAGCAGCAGCGTCAGTCATATCCATTCGGGAGCTTGGGGCCACCCCAGCAGGAGCACCTCTAACGGTGTGAATGGGGAATGGGGCAAGCCCCCAAACCAGCATTCCAACAGTGACATCAATGGGAAAGGATCAACAGGGTGGGACAGTCCGAGTGTTAGCAGCCAGAATCCTGCCATGCAGCCTGGCAGTGAACACATGAACTCTTGGGCCAAAGCTGCGTCTTCTGGAACGACAGCAAGTGAAGGAAGTAGCGACGGTTCTGGCAGTCACAATGAAGGAAGCTCCGGGAGGGAAGGAGCAGAATGCCGAAGGCGAGATAAAGGGGTGATAGACCAAGGGCACATCCAATTGCCAAGGAACGATCTTGACCCAAGAGTTCTGTCTAATACTGGCTGGGGACAGACTCCAGTAAAGCAAAACACTGCCTGGGAATTTGAAGAGTCCCCTAGGTCTGAGAGAAAAAATGACAATGGGACAGAGGCCTGGGGCTGTGCCGCTACTCAGCCTTCAAACTCAGGGGGGAAGAGTGATGGGTCCATCGTGAACAGTACAAATACCTCTTCAGTGTCCGGGTGGGCCAGTGCACCGCCGGCTGCTGGGCCAGCAAACACAGGCTGGGGAGACAGCAGCAACAAAGCGCCAAATGGCCCAGGGGTTTGGGGGGACTCGATAAGCTCTACTGCTGTTAATAATGCTGCTGCTGCCGCCAAGAGTGGCCATGCTTGGAGTGGGACCGTAAATCAGGAGGACAAGTCGCCCACCTGGGGGGAGCCTCAGAAACCCAAATCTCAAAACTGGGGAGACGGACAAAAATCTAATCCAGCCTGGAATGCAGGAGGGGGAGATTGGGCAGATTCGTCTTCTGTCCTCGGACACTTGGGGGATGGGAAAAAAAATGCCTCTGGATGGGATGCTGACAGTAATCGGTCAGGGTCTGGTTGGAATGATCCTACCAGGTCTGGGACCAGTGGCTGGGGTAATGGCACAAATTCAAAGGTGAATCCAGGGACAAACTGGGGAGAGTCTTTAAAACCCGGCCCCCAACAGAACTGGGCGGGCAAACCCCAAGACAGCAATGTGAGTAACTGGGGAGGAGCCGCTTCCGTTAAACAGACAGGAACTGGGTGGATCGGGGGGCCAGTCCCTGTCAAACAAAAGGACAGCAGTGAGGCCACGGGCTGGGAGGAACCTTCTCCACCATCCATTCGACGCAAAATGGAAATTGATGATGGTACCTCAGCTTGGGGTGACCCGAGCAACTACAACAATAAAACTGTAAACATGTGGGATAGAAACAACCCGGGCATGCAGAGCAGTACCACGGCCGCCGCCGCCGCCACCCCCACCACCACGAGCAGCAGCTCGGACGTGGTCGAGACGCCACCGCCGCACCAGGCCGGCGCCCCGCTGAGTCGGTCGCCGCTGCTCGGTCCAGGTATGGAGGGCACTGAGGTCACTTTAGAAGTTAAAAAAGTCATTCATTCTCGTTACCTATGTGTACACACTCTGATGGTGTTTTCACATAGCAAAGGACACTGATTTAAGTGTCTTTCACCGTGTAGCGTTGTACTTAAATACTGTCCCCAGAGAATAAAGAAAGTAGGATTCTCTGATAGCTTTCTACCCAGGAAGCAAAGATTTTTGACACTTTCAGTTTAGGGAGAGTAGAGAAGAAATAGATCCTCCTCAGGAAAGATGGGGGACCATTGTGTTAGCTGGTGTTTCCTTAGAAAAGTTTCCATTTCCTTATGGGATGAGCCAGTGGTCCTCAAGCCCAGCCTCGGTTAGAAGTGCTTGGGAGCTTGGGGGCTGGGGGACCAATCGCCAAGATCTCTGGTGTCACCGGCCTGTGGGGCAGTCCGTGCACGGGGGGCTTCCGAGCTCCACAGCATTCCTGACGTGTGGTTGGCACCGAAACGGAATCGTCCGTGTAGTGGCATTCTACAATACGAGTCGTGTTGTGATTCCAGCTGGAAGAAAAATTGTAAAATTAGACTAAAACTTGGGTTTTGAGTTCCTGCTTTGTGCAAGGCACTCTGCTGGACACTGTGGCGGCAAAGAGTCTTGCCGGACCGGACCAGAATCTTCCCACAGGGGTCATGAATTGTGACGAAATACACACGCGGCGCGCCCCAGCTGGCCTGTGTAGTGGGAGCTGACAGTGGCCCCACTTTCTTACTAGGGTTTCGGCTCTTGGCGCACGGTCTCGCTGTGCTCCAGGCGCGGAGTCGGCCTGAGCGGTGAGAACTGGGCTCCCCAAATCGCAGAGCCCCTGGGTGCAGAGGGACCAGAAGGAGAATCCAGTCCAAGTCAGGGCATCACACTTAGGGCCTTCCTCCCCCTTCTGCATTGTCCCCACGCAGCTAGAGGCCTCTGCAGCAAGTGCCAGGGAGGCCACCTCCCACCCAGTGCCCTTCCAGTCTGGCTGTCCTGTCTTTTTAGACTGAGCCTCTGTCAGCCTCTCTCCAGTTTCTGTAGTTGCTCGTGTACCATTGTCCTCTGGGACTCTACAAAGCAAGGCTGAGCTTCTTGTCCCATCTACCCATTCTCCAGGAAATACTCCTGGGTCCTTACCACTGTTCCTCATAGTCCTGGTTTTAAATCCTTTCTGTTGTCGTCTAGAAAAGCTGTAGCTTGTTGAGAGTCTTTGTGCCCAGAACTAAATGTCACTGGTTTACAAGTATGGTTTTAACAAGTGCAGAATTTGTTGAGACTGTAAGTTCCCGCACTCCTAAAAATCCTACTTCTGGTGATGAAGTCTAAGTTTCATTTAGCCCTTTTGAGCCACGTCACACTATTTGTCCTAAATTCAGTTTAGAATCTGAAGTTTTTCTTTTATAGTTAAGAAAACTATAAAGCCCTTCCTCACTCAGGATTATTTGTGTGCATTTGGTCGCTTCGTCCCAAATGTAGAACTTGGGCCCTGGTAAAGCTTTGGATTCCAGTCCCCCAGCCTGTTGAGATCTTTCTGTACCCTGATTCTGTAATCAGCATATTAGTTATTCCTTCCAGTTTTCTACCATCCCTAAATTTTCATAAACATGCCCTAAAGACAAGACTAAGGATAGAGTTCTTTCTCCATGGTCACTCAATCACCTTACATATGGAACCAAATTTGAATCCCAAATCCGACCTACAAGGGAGTCTGGTGAGTGATGTGTTTTAGCTGTGGGCGTCTAATACGGGAAGGCTCATAGAAGGCAGTAGAATGAATGCTGAGTGCTTGTTGCCTCTGTCATGCACTGAGATATGGGTTAAAAAAAGATCGTTTCTCACCATCAAACATCATTCAAACAGGCATGAATAAAGAACCATTGGTGCACCCCCACTGCCCGGTTCCAGAGCTCTGTCGGAAACCCAGTTGAGGCTGGTTACTTCCATTCCCCTGGCTCCTACCTCCCAACCTCCTCAATCCAAGAATTCTGACCACCCAGCAGAGCCCCATAGTTAGTAAGGTTTAGTAAGTAACTACAGGGCTCTTGTACCCATCTACGTTAATGCTTCTGGAACTGGTACCTTCATCCTTTTATTTGGTATACACTCGTTCAAAATAAATCATTGAACACTATTATGTGCCAGGCATAGCACACAGAGGCTCAGGATATAATAGCGTGGAGGACAGGAGCTCTGCCCTCTTTAAACCTCCATGTGGACAGAAGACAAGTACCTGGACAAAAAGTTCAGAGGAGGATCAGTGGTTGGGATAAGTGTTAGGGTGATAGGAAGGCCTTGCGAAGAGAAGCTAGAGATCGGGAAAGGCCTTTAAAAGAGCTGGATTATATCCAGAGGACTGAGAGGCTGGTGAGAAGGTTTTGTGGTTTTGGTTTTTTGTTTTTTAGATTGATTTATTTGAGAGAGAAAGCGTGTGCGCGAGCAGTGGGGAGAGAGGCAGGGGGAAAGGGAAAGAGAGTCTCAAACATACTCTGCACAGAGCCTGACACAGAGCTCGATCTTTTTTTTTTTTTTTAAGAGAGATTTTATTTATTTATTTATGAGACACAGAGAGACAGAGAAAGAGAGGCAGGCTTCCCACAGAACAGGGAGCCCGATGCGGGACTCAGTCCCGCATCCTGACTCAGTCCCAGGACCCCAGGATCATGACCCGAGCCGAAGGCAGACGCTTAACCGACCGAGCCACCCAGGTGCCCCACAGAGCTTGATCTTAAGACCCTGAGATCACGACCCGAGCTAAAACCAAGAGTCACAGAGTCACATGCTTAACCGCCTGAGTCACCCAGGCGCCCCCGGGGCAGGAGTTTTAAACAGAGATTGAACAATCAGACTGACTTGTAGAATCATTCCAACCATAAAATTAAGAATGGGTCAGTGGGAAGCAAAGCTGTAGAGGAGGATCCAGGTTCGGCCAATGTCTTGATGGTGATGGTGGCCCTGGATTGGGACAGTGGTGGGCCGTGGAGACAGAGGTGGCAGCAAGGCTGGGAAACTGGTTGCGGAAGCAAAGAAAAAAGGTGAGCAGAGAGGGTTCAGAGCTGGGGAGAGTGGGCCTGTGAGCAGGTCACTCACTGACTCCCCCAGGAGCACAGCAGGGGGCACCTGTCCCGTGGAGGTGGAGCAAAGGTGGATGTAGAAGCCAGCCCCAGCCAGAGCTCAAGCTGGAGGTGCAGCTCTGGGAGAACAGCGGGGATTAGAGGGCTAGGTCAGGAGTAGAGACTTTGTTTAAGACAGTAGAGTTTGGAGCCTGTTTGAAGACTGCTGGAGGGGCACCTAGGTGGCTCAGTCGATTTAGAGTCTAACTCTTGGTTTCAGTTTGGGCCATGATCTCAGGGTCGTGAACTCAAGCCCCGTATCAGGCTCCCTGCTCAGTGTGAAGTCTGCCCTTCCCCCACTGCCCTCTGTGCATGCTTGCTCTCTCTCTCAAAAAAAAAAAAAAAAAAGAGACTGCTAGAAAGGAGCCAATTGAGAGGGAGAATGGACGCAAAGGAAAGGGATCCCTGCATCTAGCCGAGAGGAGTGTTCTCCCCAATTTGTAGAGGAGGCCAGGGTGTCTGTGGCCAGAGGGTGACAGGCACCTGCTGGGGTTCTTTTTCTCCGAGTGTCAAGGACACCAGTCTTCAGTACAGAGGGGGCGGGTAGGAGCAGAGGTGAAGTTTGGAATAGCCGCATACAAAATGGAGCAGAGGGCTTACCAGGGACCCCCGAAGGGCTGCTGGACAGTGTTCAGGATCCAGATGTCACAGTTGCATAGGAAATGAACATTCATTTATCCAGCATGTGTTTATTAGGACCCACTATGTGCCGGGCAGCATTCTGGTTTGGGGGACAGCAGGGAACAGAGGAGGCAGAAACCCTGTCCTGGTGGGGGTGCATTCCAGCCAGGGGGGGCCAAGACTTCGTGGGTCAGCAAGCATGTATGCAGCGTGTCTGGTGGTGAGGGTGCTGCGGAGAAGGAAGCTGGGCAGGGGCGTCGGGGGCAGAGATGGTCATCTTGTGTAGGACAGCCTGAGCATGTGAGTAGCTGTTTGGTCTTCACTGTGAGCATCGAGCAGCTAGAGCAAAAGGAGGGCTGTCCTCCCTTTTGAGTTCAGTGCAAATACCACTGCCCTCCAAAGCCTCCCCTGGTCTACCCCGCTGGACATGACCCTTCCAGCCTCCTTAGATTCCTTGGCAATTAATTCACTTTTACCTCTCTGAGCCACCATGTCCGGAATCCGTTATGGAGCTCAAGACTCTTGCAGCCTCTACATACACTTCTCTGTCCCTAAACCAGAGGTCAGAAACCTGGTGGTCTATGGACTGCACCATATCCCACAAATGTGCCTCATTGGCCCACATTTTTCATGTCAATCAACATTTTTAATGAAAATGTTTTATGTAAAATTCCAGATTCCTGGCTTCTTTTGGAAACCGGGAAGGTCTGACGCATTGGATTTGGATGGCAGCAGTCAACTGGAGTGGCCTGTGCTTTCTAGTCTGCCACATCCTGCCACTGAGGTCAGATCAGCAGCTGCGGGTCGTACCAGGCTTGTGTTCTTGTTCTTTTCACGTGGGCCTGTTTGCATTACTTGGCTGGTTCCCTGGAGTATTTGAATTTGTGACTCCTGTTTTTTTACTAATACATGACTAACATTTCTAAGCACTTTAAATTTTTATAAAGTGCTTGAGGGAATGAGGGGAAGCGAGAATGAAGAAAGGTAATTGATGCCAAAAACGAAGGGATATGGACACTGAGACATGGCACCGTCCAGTGGGAGGGATGGTAACATAGAACTTAGTGGTTTGATTAACATTGTAGTAAAGGTATGCACAAGGCCCTCTGAGGAGAACGGATGGTTAAAAATAGCCATTATGTCCCACCTACCCAAGACTGTCTTCTGGAAATCCTCATGCCCAGTGCTGTTCCTCATAGGTCATAGTTTGAGCCCCTCGTGCTGCTCGTAGTCTTCTGGAAAAGTTCCAGCCGAAATGTGCCCTTGTGCACTGGGGTCCGGGTGATGAATGTGGCCTGACAGTGCTTGGTGACCACACGCGGTGTATCTTCACACATCCTCTCGGGTAATCCTTACGCCCCTGGGCCTCCGCTTACAGAGGCCAGGTGGCTCACAGAGGGTGCACACATGGCGAGGTCTCAGATGTGTGATATACACCTTGCCCGCTGCCATCTCTGCCATCTTACAGCCGTGACACCCCACAGAGATTGGAACCGTGTCGTGTTAGTGATTTTTTTCCCTCTTTGATATGTTACTCTTAGAATCCACTCTTACTGGTTTTTGTTTTTTTTAAGATTTTATTTATTTGAGAGAGAGAATGAGAGAGAGAGAGCACATGAGAGGGGGGAGGGTCAGAGGGAGAAGCAGACTCCCTGCCAAGCAGGGAGCCCGATGTGGGACTCGATCCCGGGACTCCAGGATCATGACCTGAGCTGAAGGCAGTCACTTAACCGACTGAGCCACCCAGGCGCCCATTGTTTTTTTTTTTTTTTTAAGATTTTATTTATTTGAGAGAGAGAGAATGAGAGAGAGCATAAAAGGGAGGAGGGTGAGAGGGAGAAGCAGACTCCCCACTGAGCAGGGAGCCCGATGCGGGACTCGATCCCGGGACTCCAGGATCACGACCTGAGTCGAAGGCAGCCGCCCAACCGAGCCACCCAGGCACCCCACTCTCTTACTGGTTTTTAGTGGACAAAGAATGTGAGCTTTACCCTGGATAAAGGCATTCTTGTTTAGTTAGAAGGGCCAAAATCATTCTCTTTTATATGAAAAATATTTATAGATGATTTTTTAACAAATTACACATCTTATCACCGAGTGGAAAAGAAGGGAAATGTGCTCCATCCAACCATGGCAACTGTTTTCCTTGCCTCCCCTCCAGACCTCGGGCCTTATGCATGCGTGTGATCTATGTGATTGGAGCAGTGGTGTGGAAGCAGCTGGGAACTTGGTTTTACAAAACACTTAACAGAGGCAAAAAAGTGAGACAGATGTTTTCCATGGAGTCAGCCCACATGCAAAGACTGCCGAGTTGAGTGTATGGCGCCATAATGATGGGGTCGCTGCCCCATGGCTCCACTTAGAGCGGTAGTCCCTTTCCCTCCCGGACACCGAGCAGCCGCACCGAGACGTGCTTCCTGCCCCATGTCACCTGCGATGTTCACGTCCCAGGCCTGAAGCAGGCACCCTGTGCAGTGAGAACAGAGCTCCTCGCTCTCGGGGGTTACAGGTGTTAGAAGCCTGGCACTTTCCCAGCCTGGCGGACTGAGCCGTTCTTTGAGCTGATAGAAGGAGCAGTCACACTGTCACACCAGCTCCCTCCTAGCGATGGCGGCACGCTGGTTCCTTTCAGTCCTCTCCATTCAGCAGTGCAAACATCAGCTCATGGCCCTCCTCGTGGGGTTGGGGACATCTGGGCAGCAGCAGTCACAGCGCCCGCTAGGTTGTGGCTTAGCTCATCGTGGCTTGAAGACTTGCCCGGACTGGTTTTCATAAATCTGCTGGGTTTCTGCACTCCCAGCAAAGCCATGCACCCGACTAACTGATGAAGTTTCTGATCTTGGTGAAGTTGTTCTTTTACAGGTGTTCTGCAGTTTTGCTATTGGCCTGCTGGCTTCACACAAATTTGCACTTTTGTCAGAGTTCAGGTGCTAAGTTGTTGGTCGTCACCACTTCAGAGTGTTGATCTGTGGGGGCACCTGGATGGCTCAGTCGGTTAAGCATCCGACTCTTGGTCTCAGCAAGGGTCTTGACCTCAGAGTCATGAGTTCAGGCCCCGCATTGGGCTCCATGGGCATAGAACCTACTTCAAACAAACAAAAAACAGAACTCCTCTCTAAGAGTATGGCTCTCTGTCTTACAAAATATGTTTCCTCAATTACTTTTTTTTATGTGTGTCTGGTTTTATAGAAGTAAATGCTACAGGACAGTTATTTTTGTCCCATTCCTGTTACATTGATATCAATTCATTTTCTGATAAGCCTGAGGAAAACTGATAGTAATTTAGGAAATGCAGTATAGCTTCATAAACTGGATTATTTGGACCTGCTTCGAACCCATTCAGGAGATGGAGCACAGTAATCTAGAGAAATGTCCCTGTGCCTGTCTTTTGGTCAGAGAGGGTAAGCTGCCTGAGAGGGACTCAACGAGGCTGTTCCTTAACATGGGGTGTCGGGTCGTATATGACGGTGCCACACAGTACCTGCTCCTTAACGTTGCCCCAGTGACTTCGTGTGAACGTGGGCCAGACGCGCAGGACCCGCTGACTTGTGGCCTAATGTGGCAAGGAGCTATCAAGTCTTGGAGAACCAGTCTGTTGTTTTGACAGTTACTGGAGGTGTGGCCAAACGTGAGGAAGTGCAAGCATAGCATTTACTTCTGTTCCTGAGGGAATGAAAGTGGATCCTAAAAATACTAACCAGCCTGATTAGTACACTTAGAAATAAATATCCTGACACTTAACAATCAGTTTGCAGATACAGGAGAACACTAAATATTAAATAATACAACTTTTGATGAAAACCAGATCCTCCCTGCAGGCTCTGAATCGAACAGTGAGATTGAGGCAGAACCTCACGGTGAACTCTGTCAGGTTTCACTGAGACGTTGAGGTAGATAACTTTGAAAGCGACTGAGGGGTCGGAGAGTAGAGAGCACTACACATACAGTTAATTTAGAGTCACATAGGAAGGCCATTATAGACGAGATCCGAGCTAAACCAGCAGCATAGTGTGGTCATAAAAATAAAATCCTGCCTGAGGTTGTGTCTTCCAATGATGACCGAAGTGAGAGCATCACTTTCATAGGCCAGTCGGTACACTGGGACTGTGCTGCTAATGTTGACCTGACTCCGGAATATCGTTTTATCCATTTTACTACCTCTTCTCCCCAGCTTCTCAGGCATGTATCGCCTCCACTGGGCATTGCAGCAGTGCCAAGGTAATCACTGTGGTCGCCCTGTGCGGGTTAGAGAAAGCTCCAACCAGAGGCAGACTTCACTTTACATTTGGGTACTTAATCCACTGATACTATGTTTGCTCTTCACTTAGTTTTCTGGCACAAATAATATAACCAAAGGCAGAGATTATGTGAGTTAATCATGGAAGAGGCATATCACCCATCTGATTAACTGAATCCTCTGCCTAGGTTGATAAAACACGTATGTTGTTTCTCCAAGTCTCCTTAAGAGCAGGAGCTGGAGAACATTGTCCTACCTGCAGGACTTAATGTCTTAGCAGCTC
This sequence comes from Neomonachus schauinslandi, assembly GCF_002201575.2. Lineage (NCBI taxonomy): Eukaryota > Metazoa > Chordata > Mammalia > Carnivora > Phocidae > Neomonachus > Neomonachus schauinslandi. The sequence goes on from NC_058417.1 coordinate 56,073,794, forward strand.
CCCTGCTCCTTTATCATTCTTTGGTACAAAAACGATACCAAAAAATGGAGTCACCTGCAGACAGAGTGAATCAGCAAGATGCTGCCAAGAGCTCAACTGTTCTCACACTGCAACTTCAGAAATAGATCTCCCAGACCTCTCCAGTCGGAGTAATTCTATTTTAAGCACCACACAGTAGTTACTAAGAGGAGTCATCTGAGCAGCCTGCTTTTTGTGGATATGGGAACGCGGGTGGGGGGCGGGGGTTGATTAGAGTGTTTTTACTTTCCTCTGTTTTGGGGGACTTGGTAAGAGGGGCTGGAGTGGAAAGAGAACCAGAGCATCCTAAGTGTCCTGCTGGAGAGATGTCCCTGTGCCTGTCTTTTGGTCAGGGTAAGCTGCCTGAGAGGGACTCAATGAGGCTGTTCTTAACATGGGGTGTCGGGTCGTATACGATGGCGCCACACAGTACCTGCTCCTTAACGTTGCCCCGTTATCAGTGCATCTCCTGAGGATGCACGTGGAAGTTTTTGCTGTAGGCAAAAACCTTCAGTTCAAAATGAATAAATAAGACCATTAAAAATACAGTTTGGCTCCCCCATATATCAATAAGAAAGGGCACATTTAAAATCTCTATTAGTGCGCTCAAATAAAAACTAAAAAAATGTGTTCTTTCTAATACTGACCGTCTGTGATGGGCCCATAAGACAGGCAAAAGCAGCTCTTCTGAGCAGTTGCTGTGTAGCTTGAGGCCACAGGGCCCGCTTTTGAAAAAGGACCTTATCTGTAACCCTCCTGTAGAGTCCCCTGAGTTTGGAAGAGAAGCTTCAAATAAATGCTCACAAAACGAGGCATTCTGAAAAGTAGGGGACTTGATCATCTGAGAAAAACTACTCTGTATAAAGCTTCACTAGATAAATACTGCTCTTGCTTTCGAATATGAAAAAGTAATTATTGCTACAGCTCCCAGTTCTGCTCTGTCCCTCCATAAGCCAGTAGTCAACCACACATGAAAGCATGATAATAAGTGTACATTAGGCATAAAGGCCATTGGTAGGAACAAAATCCCATCCCATTACTATTTCAGTCAGTATGGAAGATGCCAAGCACACAGGCGGCACTCAGATGCCTTGTCGATGCCGTGTCAGACTTTTCTCTTTCCTGCACTCAGTTATGATTGGCCATTGTCTGACCAAACTTTTCTTCCCAGCAAGGACTGCCTGTCACACTTATAAAACTATACAGGTAGCATCCATGGAACAAGCTAAAATTGATTTCTTATTTCACAAAAGAAAGAACTCCATCCATGAACTTGACCGTCTGGAGTGTTTAAGATGGGGATCACGGGTGAGGTGGAGCCTCTTGACGTCAGTCCTATTTCCTGGCCTTAGAACTGCTTTGTGTTCATTTTTATACTGATCTTCATGGTGTCTACCACCTAGGTACTTTGTTTTCTCCGTTCTGATAAATAAAGTGTATTTAAAATTGAATGAAAACTACATATTCTAGTGGCATTTCATTGTTACTGTTATTTTAGTCCTAGTACGGTATTTGTTCAGTTGGAGAAGGGAGACAAGAATTCCTGGACCGACCCCCAGGCCACAGAAACATTTTGTCAAAAGCAGTAGCATTTGAAGGGCCATTTAAAAAGTGTTGATATCACTGTTTTAAATGTAAGGTAGAATTTTTTTTCTGCCTCATTAAGCCCATCTTTAACAAAAAGCTTACTAAAATCCACGCCAGCAATAAACATTAAACGTTGTAGATTATTTTAATAGTACGTATTTTACAGTTATTTTCTACCTACTGGAAGTACTTGCTTGGAATCAGAATTAGCTGTTGTGCCTCAAGGTTGTAGCATCTCCTCTTCTAGGGCCTTCCGAATACCTGCGGTGCACACGTTCTGATGTGTGCGTGTTCGGCATCATCGGTAAATTATATACTTGCCAGAGATCAACTTAAAATGGAAATGTTGTCGGGGAAATAGTCTTTGAGACACTAGTCCACTGGCTTCCTGGTGTTGGCGTCACTGAAATAAATTCCTTTCTTGTTTCACCACACACACACACACAAAAAGAAATACTGTTCTTTTGATTTGGGGGTAAAAGTTATTCTTCCATTTGTAAAATTTTGAAACATGCTGCTTGCAGATCATTTGCCTTGTAGATAGACATACTCTGTAGACATTTCCATTGCTTTAACAGGAATTGAAAATGCTTTATAAAAATCGATTAACTATAATTACCGTAGTCTTAATATTTATTCTTAATTTTGACTTACTTAAATCATTTGTAGTATTGCCTTTCAAAAAGGTGGAAGTATAAGGATGACAGATTTTAAGTGAGTATGTTATTTAATTACCTGCAATAAATTAGTATTTTTACAGCTTATTGACCATTAGCAACATGTTATTTTATCTTCTTAAAACATCCGTAATTTTTGTCAGCCATGTTAATTTTCCTGATTTAATTTTGTCCCTTAAATTTATAAAACTACTTTCCCCAATATATATTATTGTTTTCTGTGTAATTATAGGGAATATTATAGTTAGCTATTGCTGACAATAACTGATTAGGGCTAACTTTCCTGTTATTGGCAATGATTTATTGCTCAGCACGGAGCTTGTAATTTAAAATGATTCATAGGTTGCATGGTCTTTTGCCATTAATCAATATTACTGCATTTTATTAGAATAAAGAGCATCAGGGGAGCTGATTCCATACTATTTTTAATCAGAAAAGTAATAAATTTCATAATTGATGGTAATAACCATTTTGCAACCAAATTATTTAAAATTTACAGTTAACTGTATTGTATGTTCTCTATTCTTTAGTTAGTATTTAAAATGTTCACATTTCCATCTCTGAGAAACTGTATCCATATGAAAATTACAACTGATGTGAGCTGTCAGCACAGTTATCAGTAGTGTCGAGTAAGCTTATAGGCAGAAGCAAAGTGAAGTATGGAATGATTTGGGAAGATGAAGTGTACGTATGTAACGTAAAATGTTTCTCTTGCTGAAGTGTAAAGATATTGGTGAGATGCTTCTTGTTGCCTGGCCCCATGACCTCTCCTGTGCGTGTTGAGAGCAATGCCATGACCTTCCGGACCCCATTGTGCACCCTCATCAGGTGCCAGCCCCGGGGGTCAGGATGCTCTGGCCACAGCACTTGGCAGACGAGGGAAGGAAGTGTTCCAGGACCCGGGCAGTCCTCCTGCCCGATCCTCTCGTCTTTCCCATCCTGAAGACTCCCTCCGCTCCTTCGCAGCTACTGGGTGCTGCCTGAGAACCGTCTGGATTTCCTGTCACTGCTTTCCTATACATGTTTCATCTGCCCTCTTCTCGTGGCCTTGCCCAGATCTCTGTCTTTGACGGTCATAGATAAGCTAGGATGATTTTCAGTATATATTTGCAACTTATAAATTTTTCTTATAAGAGAATAATGTAACATAAAATTTCTTCTAGGTTACATGTAATACTAGAAGTGTAAAAGCTGCTTCTTAAATATGAGTCTTAAAATATTCTTTTAAGCCCTGTTATGTTGCAGATACTGTGAGTTCAGTAGTCTTCGATGTTTAAGGGGCTCTCGATTTTAAGTGGGTGGCGGTCAGGAGTGAAAACACTGGGAATTTAATAAGCTAAACAAATCTAATTAGAGATGATACTGCCTCCTTTCTGCTTTCCCCCAAAGCCATCCTAAAGACAGATCATCTCGAAATTATTTTGAACTTGAAACGCCCATTTCTACTTCTCCTCTGTTTCACTCTTACTATGTTCTCTCTCGGTCGGTGCCCTTTGCAGTCTCGGCGGGCTGGGGAGAGATGCCTAATGTCCACTCAAAGGCTGAGAGCTCTTGGGGAGAGCCGTCCTCCCCCTCCGCCCTGGTTGACAACGGCACCGCAGCATGGGGCAAGCCACCCAGCAGCGGCAGCGGATGGGGGGACCAGCCCACGGAGCCACCGGTGACGTTTGGGAGAGCCAGCGCCCCCGCCCCCACCCCAGCCCTGTGCAAACCAGGTAAGCCTGACTCGGTGCTTGAGAAGTGGGTCAGGCTCTTCTTGAGAGGGATACTTTCTGTTGAATTTTAAGAATTCAAGGTTTAGGACACTTTACTCCTTTTGTTTGTACTTTAAGACTAACACATTTGCCACGTCTGGTACAGGGACACAGAGGAGCTCTTAACAGAAGCCCATGATCTCCTTAAAAAAAAAAAAAAAAAAATTAGTTACCAGAATCCAAACCACACCGTGTGTGCCAGACACCGGGAGTAGTACGTGCGCCGCAGTGGCGTTCTTGGGCCTGCCCTCCGCTCCTGCCTCCCTGAGCGGCGGGGTGGAAGAAAGCGTGCCAGTGGTCCTTCCTGAGACCCAACAGTGCTCCACAGCGCTCGGCCCTTCCTGCCTCGCTTGCGTCTTGTGAGCACCGTTCTACTTCGGGTGCTCCAGGCTGACGCTTTTTCTTTTCTTTCTTCCTTTCCTTTTCCTTTTCCTTTCCTTTCCTTTCTTTTTAGAAGAAAAGGAAACAGCCATTTGGTTGCATTGTCCTCCCATTCTCTGGAAGTGTAATAAGTACACCTGTGAAATATCTGTTCTCACAAATGTCCACATTGCATTCACCGAGTGGAACTCTGTGACATATGGGAATTTGACAATGCTATACGTAGGACATTAGCATGAACCTAAGATTGTGATTTAAGTCTAATAATAAGATCAGTTGTTCACATGGCTGCAAAAGCTTCGTATTTTCTTTGGACAACATTAAGTGTCTTAGATCTAAAATGCAACTTTATGCGTTTGATATTTTTGCTATTGCATTTTGCATTAGTTTTGTGTTTGTTACTTTGCTAACACCGGATAGTGTGTTCTGTAGATCTACCATTCTGCTGGATTATTATTCCATTCATTCACTTTCTTGTTGCAAATCTAAAGAATAAGAAGGTACTTAGATTCACATGCTATCTTGAGGGGCTATATTTGTTTTTATAATTTGAACTTGGAGGCATTATTATACACGTGTCTGCCTTGAAAAAGCATCATATCTTCATAGTCTTACAGACTCCGGCTAACTGTACTATCACTTAATCTTTGGCCTTCTTCACCTTCTCCCAGGAAGTGAAAATTTGGGTTAACTTTTATATCCAAAATCACTTTACATCTTCAAAAAGTAGAAAAAATAATATCCTGAAATCAAAACTCAGTAGTCAGCTTGGGCTCCATCTGCCCATGGCCTCAGCTGTCTCCATCCTGTTGTTCTGAGAGTATCTCCTGGGAGCTTGTCAGAAACAGACTATAGGGCCCAACCACAGATCTGTGCGTTTCTCGTGATCCCCAGGTGACTCCTAGCTGGTCACATTGAAGGAGCACTAGTCTGAATACTGCTGCAGGTTTGGATCAAGTGGTAATCAAAAACCACATGGACGGGCGCCTGGGTGGCTCATTTGTTAAGCATCTACCTTCTGGCTCAGGTCATGATCCCAGGGTCCTGGGATTGAGCCCCGCATCAGGCTCCCTGCTCTTTGGGGAGCCTGCTTCTCCCTCTCCCACTCCCCCTGCTTGTGTTCCCTCTCTCACTCTCTCTCTCTCTCTCTCTGCCAAATAAATAAATAAATCTTTAAAAAAAAAAAAAAACACATGGAGGACAGTGGTATTTTTTAGGACTCTGCATTTTACCGGCTGTTTCATACCATGCAGACATTGCCACCTTCTCCTGTAGTCCCCAGGATTTATTGTTAGGAAGTCCATGCTTCAAAATCACCTCTAGCCGGTTAAGGGAGTTTGTAACAGCACAGACGACAAATAGCTGGAGTTTGAAGAAAAAAACATATACACATTTGCATATGTATTCTGTAACTAGCTCAGGAAATTCAATTCTTAGGTCTTGGGGAAACAAAGTAGTAAAAAGGTAGATTACAATACACCCCTTTTGTCCCCCCTTCCCCTAAATGATGTTATAGTATAGCATCTGCTTTAGGAGAGGTGAGTTTGGTAAGTTCATGTTTGCTCTCTTTCTAGCTTCAAAATCTATGCAAGAAGGCTGGGGCAGTGGTGGGGACGACATGAACCTTGGCACCAGTCAGTGGGAAGATGAAGAAGGGGGCATGTGGAATAATGCTGCTTCCCAAGAAAGCACCTCCTCCTGCAGTTCCTGGGGGAACGCCCCCAAAAAAGGACTCCCAAAGGTGTGTGCAACACTAAAGAAAGGAAACTCTAAAAATCAGTGGTACTTAAAAACACATTCAGGGTAGAGGTTGTATCTCCAGTTAATGATGACTGGTAGACCAGGAGTTTTTTGCGTGCTGTGGGTACTTCTGGAAGACCCTGAGATTTTGTCAGGGGTCTCGCCTGAGTGAAGGCTGGAGTTTTCCAGAGACTACCTGGCATTGCTGTGACAGCAAAGCAAAGGCAGAGACAGACATGAGAATCCAGCCGCTTCTAAGAAGCCAGACAGTAAGGAGATTTGCAGGTATGTACAACAGTGCCACTCTTCTCACTAAAAGTTCTTGTTTTAGAAAACGTAATTTTCCATTAAAAAAAAATGTTATTGGTGTTAACACAGAATGGGTTTATTATTGTAATTTTTAAACAAATTATTTTTAAATTTATCAGTTTTAATTTCTAATACAGTAAATATTGATAAATACAACCCATATAACCAGAATTTCTTTAGAATCCTCAATCTTTAAGAGAGGGTAATGGGGTTGGTCCTCAGACCGTTAAGTCTGAAACTCCTGAGGTAGACCATTAAGTCGTCTTGTAGCAAACAGGCAGCCATCTGGAAAAATTAAGTGAGATCCACAACTCATATATGCACCAAGATAAAATCCAAGTAGGTCACAAATTTAAGTATGATAAATAAAAATATAAAATGGGAAAGAATTTGAGAAACAGTCTTGGAGTGGGACCAAAATCTAACAGCCATCAAATGAAAGACTTACAAATCAGTAGATACACGTGAAAACTGTGCACGACAGAAAATACCAAAAAGTCAAAAGACAACAAGCTGGAAAAAAAAAATTTGTATGCTAGCATGGAGAGAGGTGATCTCCCGAATATATAAAGAAAGGTCCTAGAAACTGATTTTTTAAAAAATCAATTAGTAACCCACTAGAAAAAGGTGCAAAGAATATAAATAGATGGTCCCTGGAAAAGGAATGCATACAGCTCTTACACATATGAAAGGGTGTTCAGCCTGTTTTCTTATGGAAAGAAACTACACTGCGAGGGGTGCCTGGGTGGCTCAGTCGGTTCAGTGTCTGACTCTTGATTTCAGTTCAGGTCACCATCTCAGGATCATAGGATCCAGCCCCATGTCAGGCTCTGCACTCAGTGCGGAGTCTGCTTGTCCCTCTCCCTCTGCTCTTCTCCCCTCCCCCCATGCTCTCTCTCAAATAAATAAATCTTTTTTTCTTTTTTTAAGATTTTATTTACTTATTTGGGAGACAGCACAAGCAGGGGGTGAGGCTGGGGGAGAGGTGGAGGGAGTGGGAGAAGCAGACTCCCTACTGAGCAGGGAGCCTGATGTGGGACTCGATCCCAGGACTCTGAGATCATGACCTGAGCCGAAGGCAGTCCCAATAAAATCTTCTTAAAAAACAAATAAAACAACACTGAAGATGCCAGTTTTCATCTCTCAGACCAGCGGAAATCCACACGTCTCACAAACAGGCTGTGTTGACAAAGCTGTGAGAAAACCAGCACCTGGTCTGTTGCTGAATGTGAAGCAGTGTAAGCCGCACGGAGGGCAGCTTGGCGTCCTCTGTCCTGATTGCAGATATGTTGGCACGTGGGTGTGGCGCTTCCACTTGTCACGGGTGCAGCAGATGGCATTTGTACACAGCTCTCTGTTGCAGCGTGTCTGTAGTCAAAACGATGATTTAAATGCACATCAGTGGGGTGACTAGTTAGATTGTACCACATCCACACTGGGGAGAGCCAAACAGATTTTTAAACAGAAATTCTGTGTATATTCATATGAAAAGATCACCAAACTATATTGTTAAATGAAAAGGCAAGGTACAGAAAACTGTGCAGTACACTCCTCCTCTGGGGGCAGGGCACGGGTGTGAAGGGGGGGAGTTCCTCTTGGGGAGAGCAAGAGCTAAGCGGATGGAGGAGGGGGTAGGAAGAAGATGCTTTGGTGTATACCCTTTTTCTACTTTCAAATGCTCTGAAGGTATTATGAAGGTATTATCTGTTCAAAAAAAAAATTAGTTGAACAAAGCATTCAATTAGCTGTAAGCAGAACCCAGAAACTAAAATCATTAGGAGTAGAAGTGATTACGGACTTCAAAAAGGAATCTTTTTACAATCGGGCTGGCAAATAATCCAGTTAATGATGGGACCCGAAATACCAAATTGGAAAATTAAAATATTGTGTAATGCCAGCAACTCCGGCCCAGGCAGCGCAGCAGTGGTTCCCGCAGCCTCCGAATAAGCTGCTTCCTCGAGGAGAGAGCGCCTGCTAGTTTAATATTGCCCCATCTGCTCCATTCTGTAGTTAAGGGCAGGCTCAACTCCGAAAAGCACTGTGAAGGATAATTTTAGAGGAGGATGTTTTTCCTACTACATTAACGCATGGTTGGAATCTTTGTGGCTGTGAGAGTAGAAGGGAAATTACTGGAAAATGGTTCACATCCCCGCTCAGCCCTTCTGCACTGCCCTGCGCTCCCCTCCTCTGCCCTGCGCTTGCTCTCTCCTTTCCTCTTCATCTTGTCCCTCATGATGTTTGCCCATTTACTTTCTTCTCCACCCTAAAGCCTGCAAGCCGTGAGAAGTCAGTAAAATTAACAGGCTTGTTGTTCCTTTTCATTCTGTTGGAACAAAACCTCTGCATTTTGTCATCTTTTACAGTAAAGCTAATAAAAGAGCAGAAAACATAAAAGTTTTTGTAAACTTCCCATAGTATTAGCATAGGGCCATGTTCAGAGGAGCACTTACGATTATTTGATAATGGAAGTGGCACTAATTTGTGATGAACTAAATTCTCTGGGGAAGAAAAATAATTCTCTTGCCTTTTTTTTTTTTTTTAAGCTCTTATTTCAGAGAGAGAGAGAGCATGTAAGCATGAGTGGGGAGAGGGGCAGAGTGAGAAGCTGACTCCCCGCTGAGCAGGGAGCCTATGTGGTACTCGATCCTAGGACCCTGGGATCATGCCCTGAGCCGAAGGCAGATGCTTAACTGACTGAGCCACCCAGGCATCCCTAATTTATGGACTTTAAAAAAGCAAGAGAATTGGGGCACCTAGGTGGCTTAGTGGGTTAAGCGTCTGCCTTCGGCTCGGGTCATGATCCCAGGATCCTAGGATCAAGTCCCACATAGGCTCCCTGCTCAGCGGGGAGTCTGCTTCTCCCTCTTCCTGCTGCTCCCCCTGCTTGTGCATGCACTCTCTCTCTCCTCTCTCTGACAAATAAATAAATAAATAAAATCTTTAAAAAAAAGTCCATAAATTACACACACATGCCAACTTGCAGTGCACCCTAAAGCATTCCATAGTAACTAGCCATGACTTTCTGGCGCACAGCATTATTCAACGTGAGTACAGGAAGGTTCTCTAACTTTTAAGTCACTGGGAATTTTAGGCATCTCCCATTTCTAGAAGAAATGCTTAAAATGTAACCCATAATTCATTCTAGGGCATGAAAACATCTGGCAAGCAGGACGAGGCCTGGATCATGAGCCGGCTGATGAAACAACTCACAGACATGGGCTTCCCGGTGACTGGTGTCTTATTTTACTGCTCACCTCCGTGTGTGCTGCCTTGCATGGCCCCGATTGTGTCCTGCCCACGTTTGTCATGCGTAACAAGGAAGGAAGACTTTTGAGGGAGGAGAGTGTTCATACAACCTAATTTGTAAATTCCCCTTTCACACAAGCACTTCTGTTAAGGGAGCATTGCTTTCAACTACAGCAAGGATCCACACTGTTTCTATCAAGTAAGGTGTGAGAGCCTTTTCCTGGAATAACACATGCTGTGTGATTGTTCTTTTCCTTGGCTTATACAGTTTCATACTTTCCTTTAATTTATAATTAAAAGTGAGTTTTCATTAGTTCATGCAGTAGATTGACAGATGACAAGAGAAAATTTGGTATAAAGTACTAAAGCTCTGTGTCCAGAAAAAGAATCCTCACCAAGCCTATTGAGTAGGACCTGACTCTCAGGTCCTGGGTGGGGAGAGCTCACATTGCAGGATGACCCTCTGAAAATGTGTCATGATGTGTTCAGTTCCTGAGATCGAATGCAGGGGTTCAGATAGTGTGGATATCACCTGCGTCTGTTACATCTTCCCTTCAAAGGTCTTCTTTCCAGATCATTACTCAAGCGAATATTTATCTTTTGATTACTGTGAATGTCCCTAAAGAATGAGTGCAGCATGGCCCAGTCTAGAAACTGTATACTTCATAGCAGGCCCAGGCCCTCTGACACTGGGCAGGGCACAGACCCAGGGGTGGCCCAGCCTCTTCCCGTATGAGAGGACAGGCGGGACACTGGAGGCCTGCCCAGGTGTCCCCATTTCTATTGTGGTGCCTGCACACGCTGACATGCATCTGTTCCCATCATAGGGATAATTACGAAAATGAATCTACTTGTTCGGATTTGATTTGTTTTTACGTTTCTTAGTGAAAAACAGTTGACAGCAAAGCCCAGAGTCCATAAAGTAGAGAATGAAGCTCTGTGCTCTAACTCCTACAGGAACTTTCCCGAAACTGTGCTGGTGGAGATTTCATCTTTGCTGAATGGTTGCTACTTGTACAGAATCAATGACAAGATTCCACGGGCACTGTACATTTTGTTTTTAAAGTGTTAAATGTAAATTCATTAAAAGTCAATTCAATACATGTTCTTATTCTGAGTGCCTTTTACTTAGAAGACCTTTGTCTCTAGCCTCAACAACAAAGAGAAGTATTCCCAGTTCCAAAACCTAGTAATATAGGGTAATATTAGGTCATTGTTAGGTCAACAATAATAATTTCTCTAAGCTAATAGGGATAGAACTCTTTACTAGCTTTTTTGTTATTATAAAAGCATAATCCTAACTAAAACTATTTTCCTACACAGAGAGAGCCAGCTGAAGAGGCCTTGAAGAGTAACAATATGAATCTTGACCAGGCCATGAGTAAGTAATATGATGCACACTTAAAGCACACTTGTTTAAAAGGTACCAGTGTGTGGAGTTTGGATTTCCAGAAACATTTCATTGTAGTCTTGGGTTAATGGTAGAATATGTACTGGGTAGACAGGACCAGGCTTCGGCAAAGGAGTAACCACACAGCAAGTCTCTGGAGACTGGTGATCTCAGGACAAATGGCCAAACCCCACATGGAGGCATGTTTGATTCTTTCATTTTTTTCTAGTACTTCGACAAATAGATAAGGTTTTCCATCCATTCTGAGGAGAGGTCATAGTGACGTTCTTTGAGAAAGACACTAGGACCACAGGCCAGACTTCATTTGACACTGATTGAGCCCATTCTTCACGCCCGGCCCCAGAATGGGCTTGCTCAGGGGCCAGCAGAGATGTCTCTGTGCTGGTGGAGCGCTTACTCTGTGTGAGAGATGAGATTTACCTCAAGAACAAGCCACCCTCATTCTGGAGCTGCTTTAAAAGTAGTAATAACTAAAGGCGATAAATAGTCAGAATTGGAAAACTATCACTGTGTTTTAGAAGGGTATATTAAACTCAACTACAGCATAAAGGTTAAAGGAAAAGAAGATTAAACATAACTATGGCTACTACAACTTGGTAACAAAATCTCAGCACAAAAAAGAGATAATGTGTGACATCAAAATATAAAAGGGGAAGAGCAAAAGTATGGAACTTTTGTAAGCCAACAAAGAGAAATTGCTGTTAGCAGGAAAAGGACTTTCTGTCTCCGAGATGTTTAATGTAGACCTCATGGTAACCACGAAGCAAACATCCAGAACAGAGACACAAAACACAAAAAGGGGAGACAAAGTGGAAAACCACCAATGTACAAAGGTAGACAGGGACAGAAGGAAAAACAGTGAAGAGACAGAATAACCAGAAGGCAAAAGATAAAAGGACAGCAGTAAGTCCTTACATGTCAGTAATCTCTCTCTCTCTTTTTTTAAGATTGATTTATTTTAGAGAACGAGCACTAGCGGGAGGGGCAGAGAGAGATGGAGAGAGGGAATCTCAAGCAGACTCCACACTGAGCGTGGAGCCCAAAGTGGGGCTCGATCCCACAGCCCGAGATCACAACCTGAGCCGAAATCAAGAGTCATACACTTAACCCACTGTACCACCCAGGTGCCCTATCAGTAATCTCTCTTAATGTCAGTGCACTGAACTCACCGATCAGAAGGCACGGAGTGACTAGATGGATTAAAGCCACAAGTCCCAACTCTCTGCTGCCTACTGGAGACTCATTACAGCTCTAAGACACACACAGGCTCATGTTGAAAGGATGGAAAATGATATTCCAAGCAAACAGAAACAAAAAGAAGACAAGCATAGCTATACTCGATACCAGACAAAATAAACTTAAAGCCAGAATGGGTAACAAGAGTCAAAGAAGGTATTTATATGATGAAATGGGTCAATACATCAAGAAGATGTAATGGTTGTAAAAATACATCCATTCTCAACACCTGATCACCAAAGTACATTAAGTAATTAATAACAAATCATAAGGGAGAAATAGACATTACAGTAATTGGAGGGGACGTCAGATACCCTGCTATCAACATTGGATAGATCATAGAGACTGAAAACCAACAAGGAAAAATTGAACTGAACCACACTTTAAAGCAAATGGACTTAAAAGACATACACAGGGCGCCTGGGTGGCTCAGTTGGTTAAGCGACTGCCTTCGGCTCAGGTCATGATCCCGGAGTCCCTGGATCGAGTCCCGCATCGGGCTCCCTGCTCGGCAGGGAGTCTGCTTCTCCCTTTCCCACTCCCCGTTTGTGTTCCCTCTCTCGCTGTGTCTTTCTCTGTCAAATAAATAAATAAAATCTTTAAAAAAAAAAAAAAAAAAAAAAGACATACACAGAGGATGCCTGGGTGGCTCAGTCAGTTAGGCATCTGCCTTCGGCTCAGGTCATGATCCCAGAGTCCGGGGATCGAGTCCCACATCGGGCTCCTTGCTGGGCGGGGAGCCTGCTTCTCCACTCTCCCTCTGCCTCTGCCTGCTGCTCTTCCTTCTCGTGGTCTCTTGCTGTCGCTTACAAATAAATAAAATTTTTAAAAAAAGGTAAAATAGAATCTTAAAAAAACAAAGACATACACAGATATTCCATCCAACAGCTGCAGAATACACGTTTTTCAAGCACACATGGAACATTCTTCAGAATAGATCCCTCCCCCTTTTTCTAAAGGTTTTATTTTTAAGTAATCTCTACACCAAATATGGGACTCGAACTCAGTGCCTCTCCAAAGTAGATCCTGATAGACCATAAAACTAACCTTACTTTTGGGGCACCTGGCTGGCTCAGTCAGTTAAGCGTCTGCCTTTGGCTCAGGTCATGATCCCAGAGTCCTGGGATTGAGCCCTGCGTTGAGCTCCCTCCTCAGTGTGGAGTCTGCTTCTCCCTCTCTCCCTCTGCTACTCCCCCTGCTTGTGCGCTCTCTCTCTCTCTCTTAAGTAAATAAAGTCTTTTGAAAAAGAGAGATTCAGTCAATAAATCTAAACACAGAAAACTCCAGGACCAAATGACTCACTGGCAGAAATTCTACCAAATACTGAAGAAGAAGTAACATCAGTTCTTCTCAAACTCTTCCAAAATATCAAGAAGAGGACACTTCCAGACTCATTCTACCAGGCAGCATTACTTTGATACCAAGACCAGATGAGGATACCACAGGAAAACTACTGACCAATATCCCTGATGAATGTAGATGCAAAAATTCTCCACAAAAATACTAGCAAATTGAGTTCAGCAACACTCAATGAGTAAGATTATATTCCATGACCAAGTGGGATTTATACCTAGGATGCGAGGCTACTTCAGCACACAAATCAATAAATGTAACACATCAACGTCAATAAAATGAAAGATAAAAATCATGTGATCATCTCAATAGATACGGAAGAAACATGGCGAGATACAGCATCCTTTCATGATTTAAAACAAAACAAAAAAACACACTTAGCAGACTGGGTATAGAAGGAATGTCCCTCAACATAATAAAGGCCATACACAACAAACCCACAGCTAACATTATTCTCAGTGGAGAGGAATTAAAAGTTTCCCCTAAAATCAGGAACAAGGCAAGGATGCCCATTCTCTCCACTCCTATTCAATATAGTACCAGAAGTCCTAGCCAGGGCAATTAGGCAGGACAAAGAAAAAGAAAAAAGGCATCCATGTTGGAAAGGAAAAAGTCAAATTCTCATTTTTTGCTGATGATATGATCCTATATAGAGAGAATTCCAAAGAATCAGTCAAAAAACTTAGAATTAACAATTTCAGTGAAGTGGCAGAATACAAAATCAACATCCAGAAATCAATTGCATTCCTTTACAGTAATGATGAAGCATTGAAAAAGAAAGAAAACCATCCCAATCACAATAGCATTAAAAACAAAATACTTAGGAATAAATTTAACCAAGGAAGTAAGAGATCTGCACAGTGAAAACTGCAGGACTTTGCTGAAAGAAATTGAAGAGGATACAAACAAATGGAAGGGCATCTCATGTTCATGGATTGAAAAATCTAGTATTGTAAAGATCAGTTAAATTTCAGTCCCCATCAAAAAACTGAAGGCATTCACAGAAGAAACAATTCCTAAAATGTGTGTGGAACCATAAAATACTCCAAATAGCCAAAACAGTCCTGAGAACAAAGTTGGAAGTATCACACTTCTGGATTTCAAACTGTACGACAGAGCCACAATAATCAAAACAGTGTGGTACTGGAACAAAAATAGACACATCTGGGGCCCCCGGCCGGCTCAGTCAATGGACATGTGACTTGATCTCAGGGTCTTGAGTTCAAGCCCCATGTTGGGCCTAGAGCTTACTTTAAAAAAAAAAGTTAGACACATCAACCAGTGGAATAGAACAGAGCTCAGAATTAAACCCCATCAGATACAGTCAACATAATATTCAACAAAGGAGCCAAGAATACTCAATGGGGAAAGGATAGTGTTTTGACACGTGGTTGGGGAAAAATGGAGAAACTTGCAGAATGACGAAATTGGACCCCTGTTTCACACCACTCATAAAAATTAGCTCATAATGGATCAAAGATTTAAACAAAAGATCTGATACCATAAAACTCCTAGAAAAAAACTTAAAGAAGAGGGCTGTCAATATTGGTCTTAACAGAGGCGCCTGGGTGGCTCAGTCATTAAGCGTCTGCCTTCGACTCAGGTCATGATCCCAGGGTCCTGGGATTGAGCCCTGCATCGGGCCCCCTGATCGTGGGAAGCCTGCTTCTCCTTCTCCCACTCCCCCTGCTTGTGTTCCCTCTTTTGCTGTGTCTCTCTCTGTCAAATGAATAAATAAAATCTTTTTATTTTATTAAATAGCACAGCAGGGGGCAGGGCAGACCTGACCCTCCCCCCAGGCCCTACCAGCCACAGCTTTCTGGAAGGGAGTGTGTGGCTGAGGATCCTGTTCATTTGTGGGCAGAGATGAAGTGTTATCTCTCTCTCCTGTGAGCCTTTCTGCTTTGTTGTGTTTTGTTTCTAAACCTGTCCTTTCTTGCTTCAATTTTATTTTCAAGGTTCAACATTTTGACTGATTTTCATGGGATGCTGTTCTCCCCCTCCTTTTGAAGGCACACCCATCTGGAGAGGGGACATCAGTACATGACTATCCTGAAGGGGCTGAACTGGTGTCTGGACACGTGGAATCACCCCAGGGGCTTCCAGCAGACACCCGCACGCTCTCTGAAGCAGCCAAGCTGGGCCGACTAGACACGGGTGCCTGCGCCCAACCACTTCTAGTTTCTTTTTCTCAGATTAAACATGTAACACATCATTTCCAATGTCTTATAAAATAAGACAGTAAAACAAATTTGATGACCCTTGTTATTGGACAAATTGAAGCAGATAAGCCAGCCAAGTTCACCCACTAAAATGAAAATCAGTTTTCAATTTCGGTACTTTTTAACCCTACCTACATCGTATAACAGTAACACTATTTCTTCTGAGTTAAACGTTCACATATATTTTTAAAAAGTGGGTAAAAGTCACTTAAATATTACATGCAGTCCGGCAAGTATTGAATCCAGCTTGCATTAAGGACAGAGTTAAAATGAAAAATACCTCTTGTTAAAAATGAACAAACAAAACACCCCCTAAATTCATACCTTGTCGAGAAAGGTGGGGCGGTCCCCGGAAGAGTCTTTGGAGACTGGTGGGCGGCAGCCAAGGGCTTTGGTGACCACTCCATTGTAGTCGGTCACTCCCAGTCCACGCTTGTCCACGTCCACCTTCTTTTCCAGCAGGGCGCCTGGAGCAAACAGAAGCAACACTTACACCTAACCGCCCAACGAGTGTCAGGAGTGATGAGCGCCAGCTGGAGCCTCTCAACCCCATGGAAAACAGGGAGGCCATGGTTTTGCTCCTGCGAGCCCACAGTCTATGACCGGGCCCTGCTCTCGTCCCTGTCCCTGCTCCGCCCACTCCAATCCACCTGCCACTCTGCCCCGCAGGGGCAGAAAGCAAGAAAGGACAGGTTTAGAAACAAAACACAACAAAGCAGAAAGGCTCACAGGAGAGAGAGATAACACTTCATCTCTGCCCACAAATGAACAGGATCCTCAGCCACACACTCCCCTCCAGAAAGCTGTGGCTGGGTAGGGCCTGGGGGGAGGGTCAGGTCTGCCCTGCCCCCTGCTGTGCCTCCGGTCACATCCAAGATCCTTAGTGAACTTGGAGTACACATAAACAGCCAGTCATAGGTGGAGCACACTTAGTCTAAAATATTATTTGTTGTTTATGTGCATAAAATTCCAGTTTAATTCGGTATCTTGTATTTAACTTGCTAAGTGCGGGACCCTGACTTATTTCCTTATCTTTAAAATGTAGAATAATACAAAAAAAAAAAAGAAAAGAAAAGAAATGAAGAATAATACTACATGCTGGTTGTGGAGTTAGAGGAGATAAATTTGCAAAGGGCCTGACACATAATATGACCTTAATAATGTAAAAGAGTAAGATCCATCTGCTTTATAACTTACCCTGTTATTGGATTAAACCATATGAAACAGCTGAATGTCGGCAGAATGCAACCAAATGTACCCCTAGAGCCCTGGTACTGAAGGAAGGCAGCCTGTTTATTTGAAAATGGTTGTAAAGTGTTTTCCAAATAAGACTTGCTAATGTTTCTGTGCTTCTCCTGAGCCCTGCACCGGGTGGAGTCAGCAGGGTCTGAGCACATTGTAAGCTAATGTATGTGTGAAGTAATGGTTATGAGAACAGCATCTTAATCCTCTTTCTCTTTTTCTTTTCCCCTCTTCCTTTGGCCCATGTTCTCCATTCTCTTGTTACCCACACTTTTTTGATCTTTTAATTCTTTATCCATCCATACCCCTTTATATGTCCTTGGGAAACTGCTTTGTGCATTGTCTGCGGATGGACACTGCACGCAGCTCACCCTTTCTTTCTCCAATCAGGACGGCGGCCTAGTGGAAGAGCCCACGACTTCACCGTTTTTGCCTTCACCAAGCCTGAAGCTCCCCCTTTCAAACAGTGCACTCCCTAATCAGGCCCTGGGTGGGATTGCCTCAGGGCTGGGCATGCAAAACTTGAATTCTTCTAGACAGGTAAGGCTGTGGGGAGAGAGCCATTGTGGTCTCGGTTTCACCTGCCTCTAACAAATGTGTTTGGGACATACACTTTGATTTTTAACTAATACCTGTACTTTAAAATACAGTCGAGGGCGCCTGGGTGGCTCAGTTGGTTAAGCGACTGCCTTTGGCTCAGGTCATGATCCTGGAGTCCCGGGATCGAGTCCCGCATCGGGCTCCCTGCTCAGCAGGGAGTCTGCTTCTCCCTCTGACCCTCCTCCCTCTCATGCTGTCTCTCATTCTCTCTCTCGCAAATAAATAAAATCTTTAAATAAATAAATAAAATACAATACAATACAGTCGAGTATGTTAAGGTAGCTGAAATAGGAGAAGGATTTCCCTTCAGGTGATGTACAGGTTTGGGAGTTGAGTCCAGTTCTTGAAATTGAACCATGTTGTAGGAAATGCTTCCAAACTTTATTTATTTTTACACATAACGAACACACACGTGAGTTCAGTGCCCTCAGTGCTCAGTACTGCTGGTTTAAATGGTGCGTCCTGCAGGGTGGTCTCCAGCTGCCAGGTCTCTTCATGGATCTGGGTGATGCCATCCTGTGCACCAGCGGTCCAAACCTTCCATACCATGGTCTTTGAGAAAACACCACGTGCTCCCCCTGCTCCCTGAAATAGAGGTGACATCCCTGTGGTTTCCAGAGAGCCATGTTGGTGTTTTCCCTTCTCTGACACTCAGGGGAGGTGAGAGCCCCTGTCAGGCATCACAGAAGGGAGGACTTCGAGTTTGTGTTGACCACGGCTCCATGGCCCTTGTGTCTCCCAGTCCCCCTGGAAGACATGACCCGTCCGTAGGACGTCCTTTTCATGGATTCGCTCGCACGGGAGGCTGACACGCACCCACCTCTGAAGCAGCTCTTTAAGTAGACGCTGTGATGTTTGGGGCGGCCCAGCGGGGCCACGTGCGCGCCTGTAGTCCCAGGGTAGCAGTTGGTGGGGCCTCAGCCCGCGGTCTCACGTGGCTGATGCTGCTGGTGGTTCAGTGCAATGCCTGCTTTCCGGGGGTTCTGCCATCGGACGGCGAACAGGCCGGTGGGCGGGGTGCTGGGAGCAAGCCCACCCGCTGCCGCAGAGCAGAAAGTACGCCTAAAATGCAGTGATGCTATTTAACACAACGGTAACTGCCTGGATTTATCCATTTATTCAGCTTCCGCTTTGGTTGAAATTATACTCCTGTTTCCTACTTGAAAATGTTGCTGGCCCCAGGTTAGCAGTCCGCACCCCACCGCAGATAGCCTGTGAGAAAAGCTTCCGAACCCCATGGCGTGCGTTGCTGTTGTTTGGAACACTGTATTATGATAGTTTCTGTGGACGCGGTAGCCTCGTTTGGGGCCCCTTTCCGACTGGCACTGTCGCGTGAAGACATGGGCAGCCTTCATGGCTGGCGGCCCGTCGTCCACAGCCAGCCTGCCCGGCAGCATCTACTGTGAGTTCACTTGAGTAGAAGTCGTAGAAGTCGACAGCGGTAGGAAGTAGGGAGGATTTTGCTGTCGCACTTAGGAAGGCAGAGCCTCCTCCAGAGCTCCGGGGGCGCCCGGCTCCGTAGCGACCCGGCCCGTGCCATCTCCCCGCAGATGCCGAGTGGCAGCCTGGGTATGTTCGGCAGCAGCGGAGCAGCGCAAGCCAGGACCATGCAGCCGCCGCCGCAGCCCCCCGTGCAGCCTCTGAGCTCCTCCCAGCCCAGCCTCCGTGCTCAAGTGCCTCCGTTTCTATCCCCTCAGGTGGGACCCGCGGCGACTCGGATGGGCGTTGTGTGTGTCTGTGCCGCTCGACGTCACTGTTTGAAAGTGAGAGCCAGTTCATTCACCCACCCCCGAGCGCGGCCTTCCTCTCCGCCCGTCCACCGGTCCCCCGGCCCCCCGGCCGCGGGAGGCGTTTTCAGAACGGCCCCTGGGGGCGCCCCCACCAGCCGCGGCCCGGCTAGGCGTCCACCGGTCAGGAGCCATGCCGCTGGGTGAAAAGATCCACCTCACACGCACTGTAATGCGGTTCTTGTCCGGGTCTTAACAGAATTATTCAGATGAACCCGATGAATTGTCCTAGGTGGGAGAGGAAAATGACAAGCTGAAGCATTGCTTAACCCGTAAGGGGGCACGTAAGAGCACTCAGGGCCTGAAGGATGCTTTGGTGGCCACCTGCATGTGATCATAGATCATATTATATATTAATATATTACTGGCTCCTTAGTTAAGTTTATTACTTAGTATTAGACCATTTTTGCCCAGAGATTCTTTAAAAAAAAAAAAGTGTCAAACAGAAAAGGAAAAGGATATCTTGTTTTGCATAGCTCTAAAGCATATAGATTTTTTCATGTTAATTATGTTTACTTTTAGAACATTCCATAATTTTACACTTTGGACTGAGTTTTTCCTTGCAGTGTTTCAGTCCTCATCCCTTTTAAAAATATTCAGTGATAGATTACTAATGATAAGCTATAGAATTAGTTGGAAGTAGTTAACCCTCCACAATTGGTTGAACCCAGATTTGTGCACTGAGTTGAGATGGCTGAAATGTAGGTGAAACAAGAGTTAAATTCATTCATCAGGATACAGGGTGGGCCGCGATACCAGACACCCCAGAGTGCAGAGGCTTAGACAAGACAGGCATTCGCTTCTCTGGGTGGCCGTGCAGGAGGCAGTGGCTCAGGGCTGTGGGGCGCCTCTGCCACAGCCCTTCCCGATTGCTGGAAGCTGCACAGAACACATCCACTTGTGTCCCACTGCCCGCGCCTGGGGACACAGCCACCCCGCCTGAGGGGCAGAGGGAGAGCTGGGCCTGGGTGACCAGCAGCAGGCTTCCCACACTCAGCAGAGCACGTGTTACCCTTGTGCCCCACATGACCTGTACTGTCACACAGCGTGTTTTCTTTAAATGACTTGCCTGCTTAAATAAGTGTGTTCTTAAAGCAAACTTTACCTACCTGTCATAAGTAGGAAAAAAAAATCACATTTTTCTGATACACATTAGACAACTATTAAAGTGAAAGAAGCCCGTCCATGTTCTACCTAAAATCATCTTCCATAAATGTTGTGATAAACATACATAACCCATGGTGGAGAACATTGAAATCTCCAGCGCCAGGCCCCAGATTGTTTCAGCGCAGTGAATTCCAGTTGAAGAGATCCCCCTGAACGGGAATGCGGATTGACGGTCCGGGGCAGGGCCGGCAGAGGGCGCAGACCACTTCCCGAGCCCATCCTGGGCAGAGACCCTCCTGGGGGTGGCGTGGTGCCTGCCAGCAGGAGCGACTTCTTCCCTGAGACCCCACATTCACTATCTCCCGTCCTTAAATTATGCCCATTTATTTTCACTGTGACAGAATGTGAGATCAGTTTTCGATAGGAGTTACCCAGAGCCCTAGCATCTTAATTCGTGTCTAAAATATTTGGCGGTAGAAGGCTCTTTCTCTCCTTCCTTCCTTATTTTCTACAGAAGCATGTTAACTACTAATGGCAAAACGCCCATGAGTTTTTTAATGGCTTTTGAAGTTCATTCTTGAGACAAGCATAACTGTCATTAATTCATCAGTTCTGCATCTTGAAACACTGCCTGGACAGGTGGCCATTTTGACAGGGACACAGTGCCTGACACTCTGTGTTGTGTTCAACAGGTTCAAGCACAGCTTTTGCAGTTTGCAGCAAAAAACATTGGTCTCAACCCTGCACTATTGACCTCTCCAATCAATCCTCAGCATATGACGATGTTGAACCAGCTCTATCAGCTGCAGCTGGTAAGTGGACAGATCATTCAGCTTCTAGAACTAAGGAAGAGTGCGCACTGACATTCATGAAGCTATGCCAGCAACCTAGCCACTAATAAAAATAGTTAGTTAATGCCTCACTTTCTTCATGTCAGACTGTTGAAAAAATTAGGAAGTTTTTCACTTTAGAGTGTCAATTCTCTGGCCCCATCACAGAGTGTCCCAGACCTTACCAGGAGGCGTGTCCTTCGGCTCAGGGTCTCAGCTAGCCTTTCTCATCCAGAGTTTCCCGTCAGAACCACAGAACGCAGAAACTCGTTTGAGTGACGATTCTCTAAGTTCTTCAAGGGTGGGACACACAAAGACTGTTCTGGAAGCGTGAAAGAGAAGTTACTTCATTACATATAGTAGATGCCATAGAGATTAGGGTTTAATGCCCTCTCACAATCCCTTTTGAGAAAGGCTGATGTAGCCTAATAATTCTTGAAAGTTTTATAATTTAACATACCTTAAATTTTTAATTTTCAACAGTCTTACTGCTTTTACCATAAAATGCCGTGTCACTGTATCTCTAGATGCATACTGGATTTATATACACTAAAAGACCTTTCTTTAATATGTTGACACCTGCTTTATTTCGAAGTCTTGTCCAGTAACTTCATCTCCTTGAAAATGACCAGGAATCCTTAAGGAAGGAAAAAAGGCCTCTGGTAGACAAAAGCATTGATGCCAAAGCTTTCCTTATAGGAGAGCCCTGGGCCCTGTCAGTCCTCACGAGATCTAACCAGTCTAAGGGTCCAGTTTTCCAGTAAGTAGCAGTGTGGGATGGGAGGAAGAAAGTGCCCAGAGAAAATCGTAGTTTCAGGGAGAACACAGAGCTCAGGAAGTGGGGTCACGACTATGTTAGGCTCTCAGAGGCTGTTTCTTTGTCCATAAAATTGGAGATGGGGGGCACCTTGCAGCGTGGTAGGAAGGCTTCCCAGGACCTGAAAGCGCGGTGGGTGGGTGGTTCAAGTGCACAGGACTATTGCTTTTACTACCAGCAGCAACAGGGAGAGACCCCTGACCTCAAAGATGGAGAAGGAAACAACCATAAAAGTCAGGCACACATTTAAAAAGCATATTATGTAGAGGTATTATTATAGAGGAAAGTAGCTTTCTGCTTCTTGGTAACACTGAAGACATGGCTGTATTCTGACATGAGACATAGCTAGTTATCATACTGATGTTCTAAAATCTCTTATTTATATGGTAATTTTTATTGACCCCTATAATGTGAAAGACATCAAGAAAATCTTTTTTTTTTCCATTGAGGCATTTTATTTACACATACATATTACATCTCTAGAAAAAGAAGCCCAGGATTTTCCCTCCTGTGCATTTTCATCTTGCTTCTTCATGGTCCATAATGCCAGCTGAGCTTGTCAGTGCAATGAAACCAAACTGGCAGGACAGGAGCAGATTATTCCGCCATTTTTCTAGATCTTTGAGTTATACATCAGAACTGGGGCTGATCTCTCCACACTTGTTTAACCTGCCCGTGAGGTTGACAGTGATTTTCCCAGCTGATAGACAAAAGCATTGATGCCAAAGCTTTTCTTACAAGAGAGCCCCAGGCCCTGTCAGTCCTATAACCCTTACTGCCCATTAGACTCAGTCTAACCAGTCCAAGGGGCCAGTTTTCCAGTAGTAAGTAGAGCCCCAGGCCCTACTTACTACTAGAAACCTGACAATGATATTGGAGCATGGCCTAGTAAAAGTCTGGCCTTCGCCTCTCTTTTCAGCATTGTTAGTGCTCTTGAGAGCCTCTACCAGGACATTCATGTGAACCATGATGGCGGCATGGAAAAAAAATGGTGGAAAAAGCAAGAAAATCTTGAATTATGTTTAATGTGTTCTGTTTTACAAACAATTCATACTGTTTTTAATTTTTTTTTTTTCCAAAAATTCGTAAAGTAAAGTTTTGGTGCATCCTGAGGTTGTTTTAGGGCCTTTAAGGATTCACTTAAGTGGAGTATTTTATTCCTCTATAATTTACAGATTAATGAGGCATTTCTAATAGTATAGTCTCTACCTTTATATGGATCTTGTTTTAATAAATCCTCTTGCTAAACATGTCCTCAAAAATCCATATTATAAGAAAAAAATGTATGATTGGCAGCCAGCATTTTGAAGCGATCAAATGATGGAACCTCCACATGGCTGTGTGGAAGGTGCTCATGGTTAGCCAGCTTGGCAGGTGGGCCTGTAACAGCAGTGCCACAGGCCGGTTTCAGGCAGCCTATGGGGGGGGGCATCATCATGCGGCCCCTGGCACTCCCAAGCCTTGAGTCTGTGTTGTTCTGATTATCTGGGGTGGCCACTCACTCTGTTCTGCTAGGATCTGAGCCACTATGGATAACTTTCATCTGTATCACTGTAAGAATCAGTAGTTTTTCGTTTTCCCATCATTTCTTTTACTTTCAGTTTGTAAGATTTGAGGAGAAGAATTTTGATCTCTTCGTTAACTGAAAAATATTTGCTGACAAATCTCATTACCTACACTAAAGGGTACTGACTGAATTACTTTTTAAAAATCTACGTGCTAGGGGCGCCTGGGTGGCTCAGTCGTTAAGCATCTGCCTTCGGCTCGGGTCATGATCCCAGGGTTCTGGGATCAAGCCCCGCATCGGGCTCCCTGCTCCGCGGGGAGTCTGCTTCTCCCTCTCCCTCTTCCCCTGCTTGTGTTCCCTCTCTCGCTGTCCCTCTCTGTCAAATAAATAAATAAAATCTTAAAAAAAAAAATCTGTGCACTAGAAGGGTTTGGGAAAGACATTTCTCCTTTTAAAAATGCTTCTACCTCACAGTATGCTTAAACCATAGTGTGGTAAGGGGACCAAGAATCTTGGCTGTTTTCTCTCTCTCTTTTTTTTTTAATATACAAAAGTTGAACCATTTGTTGATGGCTTTCTTACAGTATCTTAACTGTTTTCTGTCAACAGGCATACCAACGTTTACAAATCCAGCAGCAGATGCTACAGGCTCAGCGTAATGTTTCCGGACCCATGAGACAACAGGAGCAGCAAGTAGGTATCGCCTGGGGGGTGTAGCTGGACTCACTAGCGCCCATCTTGCCTGATCTGAAGTTGCTAGAGGGCAAACTGTTATGTTGTCATTGACTTTTCTCTTGCTAACCCCCCCCCCTTTTAGCAGTCTCGGGGTCACCTTGGTTTGGGAGCAGGTGGGTCCAGCCAGCGGAGACTGAATGCCCTGGGTCTGGAGACAAGTGACGTGCGCCACTCTCAAACCTTTTCCAACTCGCATCTCTGCCGCCAGGTTGCGCGCACAATCACTAACCTGCAGCAGCAGATCCAGCAGCACCAGCGCCAGCTGGCCCAGGCCCTGCTCGTGAAGCCGCCACCGCCCCCGCCGCACCTGTCTCTGCACCCCTCTGCAGGCAAATCGGCCATGGACAGCTTCCCCCCCCACCCCCAGGCCCCCGGCCTGCCCGACCTGCAGACCAAAGAGCCACAGTCTTCACCCAGCACCTTTGCTCCTTACCCTCTAGGTGAGTCCCCGCACTGCGGGCTGGCGCTCTCTCCCAAGGCGAGCACCACTGGCCGTCTTCTGCAGAGCGAAATTCTGCTATGGCCATAAATACCTTCTAGTATAAAGTCTTTTAAAGGAGCACCAGCGAGAGCCCCAGAATTCCCTCATTTCTGTTGTCAAATCAGTTTGTTCTGTTCCTGGTTTCCTGCTCTTCAGCAGCCACCATCCCCCACCTAACTGCAGGGATGAGTTTATAATGGTTTTACTAGTAAATGTGTTTAGATTTTTAAAAATCAGGTACTTCTTGGAAAGCAGTGGTTGTCCATACAAGCCTTGTAGTGTAGAAGATGGTTTGTATAATCGGCCAAATCAACATGCATGTGTTGACCCCTAACCTGTAGGAAGCATGCTCAGCACATGAAATCTGCAGGTCGGCAGAAGACACGGTGCCACCCTCCAGGTCCTACAAGCCAGCCAGGAGGGGCACGGGTTACATAACTGCAGGCAGGATCGAGGAAATGTCCCAGGGAGGTATATCAGTAAATGGATTATACGTGAAACAGTTTGATGTAAGAATCCAGAACCTGGTGACCGCTCTCAGGCTTGTCTGCTAGGTGGCTGTTAGTATGAAGCTCCAGGACGAAGGGAACCAGTAACCCAGGAAATACATATCAGGAGCAAAGGTCAGATGCGTGATAGTGAGTTTGCTACTGGCTGATGGTGTCCCTTTCCGTAATACTGCCCTGAAAAGAGCTGTAAATCCTAATCGTACGAGCATGTTCTCCTTGACATGCAGTCCTTATGGTATGTCCTTAATATGAACCTGATGAATGCTAACTGTAATCATCCCATCCCTTTCTCATTGCCCCACGCTCACAGCCCTTTGTGTGCACGGAGGAGGACAGTCTGGTGGCCGAGGCCTGGCTGGAGAGGTGACCCGCCACGCCGAGTCCCAGCTCCACCAGGGCTGGCTCAGCACTTCCTTGCATGACTTGCCCGACTGTCTCTGCCTCAATTCCCCATTTAAAGTGGGGCTACTACCTCATGGGGTCCTTTAAAGATTAAGTGAGATAATACGTGAAGTTCTCAGGACAGTGCTGCATGCAACAAGCCCTTTGTGAGACGTGAGCCAGACACAAGCCCATCTTGTTGAGGAGCCCTTTCAGAAACCGGTTCCGTTGTCTGTTACCCAGAAAAGCTTCCGCTTCAGCTTGCTAGTGTCCATCTGGCCTCTCAACCTATTTTTGGAGAGTAAAGTACACTAATCTTTATTCTTAAAGATTTTTTTCTTAATACAAATGAAAAAATTAGTACAGTGGCTCTTCAAAATTAGATGAAAAATAATTTTGATAATATTTTATAATATTCACATTAAACTTACAAACTTATTGAAAATAAATAGCGGGATGCGTGGCTGGCTCTTGATCTCAGGGTTGTGAGTTCAAGCCCCACATTGAGTGTAAAGATTACTTAAAAATAAAATCTTAAGAAAAAAAGAAAGAAAAGAAATAGCTAATCAGGGGCGCTTGGGTGGCTCAGTTAAGTATCTGCCTTCAGCTCAGGTCATGATCACGGGTCCTGGGATCGGCCCCACGTCAGGCACCTTGCTCAGCGGGGAGTCTGCTTCTCCCTCTGCTGCTCCCCCTGCTTGTGCTCTCTCTCTCTCTCTCTCTCTGACAAATAAAAATCTTTAAAAAGAAAAAATAGCTGATCCAGTATAAGAAACTTAGCCTATAAAATTGCCTCTCTGCTTGGTTCTTGACATTTTTCTTCAATGGTTGTAGCTCCGTCCACCTTCCTTCCCACGCAGCGTCTCCTTACTCTGCTGTTTCTTAACTGCTGGAATTTGTCGTCCACACGGGAAGATCAGGCACAGAATAATGAAAAACAGCTTCATAGGCAGTGCTGCAGAGAAGGGAGAGCTGGTGTTCACCATGAATGGTGAAAGAAAAACCCAGAGCAGGGGCCAAGCGTGGATCTCAGATGAGCAGGACTTCAGTGACCAGAGCCTGGCAGGACAGGGCATGCCCTGGGCAGTCATGCTAACTTGTGGCGGGGGGCCACAGATGAGCGGGCAAGCTGGGGAGATGGGTTCAGGCCCAACACTTGGAAGGCCGGGCTACAGCCCGGCCTCACTGTCCCCTCACCCAACTACATGTGTGCAAATGGAAGCGAAGGTTGCCGTCCGTGCCAACCTCACACAGACAGCCGCTGGCGGCATCTGACCTGCCCAGGTGGTGTGTTTCATCTGCAAAGTGTACGTGTGTGTGTGTGTGTGTGTTAATTACCAACGTTTACAAATTGGAAATTTTTAAATAAAAGTAACTTCTTGCTTCTCTTAAAATGGCTCCGTGGGGTCTGCCTTCCCTGTGGCTGTCACAGGCTGGCACCAGCAGCTGGCACTCCGGGCGGGACAAGCACCGTCAGGTTCACCACCATCCCCACTGGGCCCACTTCACAGCCACCTGGCCCATGTAGGCATTTGAGTTTGCAGACATGGATTTAAAGCCAAGAACAAACCTGTTCAATACCTTGCTTACAAGTAGAGATGCACTTTGACTGATGTACCAGGATGTATGGTCTGTGAATCCTGGGGTTATTCTCCATCACCGAGCATTCAGTCCCCGTCGGGGACTCTATATCATCCTCCTCGCCCCTCTTTAGTAACCTGACATGGTGTTGCCAGATCACGGCAGCACGTGCTTTTAGCCGTAAGAAAGAAAACCCAGGATTGGCACACCGTTCCAACTGGGGGCAGATGGCAGCCCTGCCATGCCCTCCAATAGGTCAAGTCCTTAAAAGGAGTCTGATATTTATAAACTCCTGAAGAGCAGACTTTCGTAAAGTAAATTCACTAAATTTGGAATGGAATTATCCCTACCAGCCTGTTCTGGTACTTTAGAACACTGTCTAGAACTCTGAAGGAGTTGTCCTGATCTGCTGAGTTTCCCTAAGATATCCTAAGATCAGAAAAGATTTTCCTCATTGTCTGGACTTGCCCTGTCTTTCTGTGGGTTCTGAGGAGCACCGGGACCGTGTTTAGCTCTGAAACAACTGAAATGAAGAGAGTCATTGGTCTTACTTAACCAGAGAATATTCATTACCATTTCACCTTAATTCGGGAATAATATTCCTGGAAATATGTGTTGTTAAAAAGACAAAAAGCTTTTCTTTCTACCAGCATTAAAAGTTAAGAGTTAAGTGTGTGGCCATGAGTTAAGATTTGGATTGATTCTCCAGGAGAGCTTTAGGATGTAATAAAATTTAGAAGAAGAGCAGGCATATCCTAATAGCATTTTTATTTTTAGCCGGACTGAACCCAAACATGAATGTCAACAGCATGGACATGACTGGTGGTTTGTCAGTGAAGGACCCGTCTCAGTCCCAGTCACGCCTCCCTCAGTGGACACACCCCAACCCGATGGACAACTTACCCGGTGCTGCTGCTCCCCTCGATCAGAACCCCAGCAAGCATGGTATGTCCAAGCCGGGGTGCCTGTGGTCCAGTCGCTGCTGTTCCACTCGCTGACTGTCCGGTTGTAGAGCATGCTCCTTTTATTACTCACACTGCATCTCTTGTCTGAGAATTCCACTAGAATGGAATCTTCCGTTCCATCACAGAATGTGTAAGATCCCAGCTAGTGCACGGTCAAACTTCCTGAAACCTCAGCCTCCAGATCTTTGCTACAAACGCAGAAGGAGTTGAAAACGCCCCAGAGTAGCAAAGAATATTGGTCATAGCTGCATATTTTTTATTTATATCTGTATTCTTCAACAAAAAATTTCGTTTACTGAGAAGAAATTTTTTTCAATAAAATGATAAAACACAGTAGAAAATCAGATGCCTTGAAAAAAAGGAAGAAGCAAAAGTGCTAATAACCAGAGGCAGCGACCTCACTAGTAAGCATTAACTTTAGTTCCCAGTTTCCTGATAGCATAAATGGCAGAGAAAATGTAATAGGTGTATGATTCTCTCTTGATGTAAATATTCTAAAAGGAAAAACACAGTTTTTCCTAACGGTTAATTCTACAAGAGAATCATCACAGGCTGCCTGGGCACTTCCCTTGGCAGGAGAGCGCGGCCACCCCTGGCCGGGTGGTCCAGTCCAGAAGATAAGGGCCCTGTGTTCACATGCCCAGTATGTCCTTCCAGAGGGAGGGCAGGACGCACGCAACCACAGAGTCCATCTCTAAGCACAGAGACTCATAAGCTGGTCCCAGAAAGGCACCAGGCCCGCTTTCAATGATATGGGTTTGTGTTTTATCAAGATTTCCAACTCGACAAACTAAGATGGTTCTTAAGGAATTTTGGTTTTGGGGCACCTTGCTGGCTCAGTCGGTTGAGCGTGCAACTCCGGATCTCACGGTTGTGTGTTTGAGCCCCATGTTGGGGTAGAGATCACTTAAAAATAAAATCTTTAAAGAATAAAAAGAATTTTGGTCTTCCACAGACAAATTTTAGGCTAACCAAAATAGTCACTTATCCTTAGAGAGTGCAGGACAAACCAAGTCTGATGGTTCATGTACCTCTGAAAGGGGCAGGGCCCGGTACCTAGCAGTGAGGGCTCAGGGGCTCCCCTGTTCACTCAGCTCTTTGTCTCCTGCTGTCCCCCCAGGTGCTATCCCTGGAGGTCTAAGCATTGGGCCTCCAGCTAAGTCCTCCATCGACGACTCCTACGGCCGGTACGATTTAATCCAGAACAGTGAGTCACCAGCCAGTCCTCCTGTAGCGGTTCCCCATAGCTGGTCACGTGCCAAGTCTGACAGTGATAAAATCTCCAATGGCTCCAGCATCAACTGGCCCCCAGGTGAGAGCATGCGGCACTTCCGTGCAGCGGCAGATCAGAGCCGCCCCAAGTCTGAGGACAGAGGTTCCGCTCCAGAGAAGCCAGGGTCTGGGCTGAGAGTCCTGGAAGCATGAACGCCATATCTTTGGCTTTTCCACTGGAAATCCGTTTGTCACACGAATTTGGGAAGTGGTTAGCACCCAGCGCTTTCCTGTAGTCCCCTAGTTCAGTGAGGAGCGGAAGGAGAAGCGACGCTGTATTGCATCTGGCCAGACTGTTTCTAGACTCCACACCGTCTGAACACTCTCTTAATGTGGCAGCTCTAATCCCTGCTTCTAGCTTGTTCCAGAGGATTGATGGTTTACTGAAAGTCTAGGATGTGTCTCCTGTTTTAACTAGCAGATTATAAGAATTTCCATAAATTGTCACAAAGGAATGTGAAGATACTGTAATATTCATGTTTTGTTTTCCATTTTGTTTGGCATTTTCCAGAATTCCATCCTGGAGTTCCATGGAAAGGACTTCAGAATATAGACCCTGAGAACGACCCTGACGTCACTCCTGGAAGTGTCCCCACCGGGCCCACCATCAATACCACCATACAGGACGTCAACCGCTACCTCCTCAAGAGTGGAGGTGAGAACGGGGTGCTACCTGCTCGACATGGAAGGTCTCCCTGCGTGCATTCGGGGGCTCCGGGGTGGTGTGCGGGCCGCAGGGCAGGGACACTGTGAGACACATCTGTGGACACTTCTCACCATCTGGAGGTAGTGGTGATGGTGAACATGGAAATGGATTTCCTGGATTTATTAACACGTTATTTCTGATCACTGTGTTATAAGATCCCAATATTAACCATTAAGCTTCCCAGTGAAAAAGTTCCCACTTAAAATCTATTTAAACTGCAGGTGAATCAACCCCTTCCTCCTCCATCTCGGTCTGTTTCCTTCCACAAAGTCTGGTAAAAAGACTGAAATCCGTTCCTGGCACAGCTCAGGGTGCTAGATTTGGGCACACCCTACATCAGACTTGAGGATCCAGGAGGAGGCAGTGAGGAGCTGGCTGAGCCGTTGGAAGCATCCATGCAACTCTCAGGCGTGACGCCGGGAGGGGCGGATGGAGCAGCTCTGGACGGGCCGGCGCCCATATGGTGGCTGCGCCGATGTCCCAGTAGAGGGGAGGGAGTGGTAGGGTGGCCACGGCCACTCAGGTGGTCCCAGAATGTGCATTCGGGTTTCCTGCTTAAAGCAAGACTGGGGAGAGAGGCAGTTCTTTAGTGGTTCTTTAAAGTGATGGGCTTCTAGGTGTTCCTGTGGTTTGGTAGAAAACCAGCAGAAGTCCGGCTCATCCTGTTCAATGCTGTGCATTCCTCGTGTTTCGATGCAGCCGCTTCCTGGAGTGGCCATGCCGTCAAGGACAGAACAGTGGTACCGAGGACAGGAAGTGGGACCTGTGTAAGAGGGGGGACAGTGTGAGGCACCAGCCAGAAGTCAGACTCCGCCCTCAGTGCTCGTCGCCCTGAGTGTGGCGGGAGGGTTGTGTCCCGGCAGGACCGTCCGTCAGTGGATTTTGAGGCTTGTGGGCAGGTGTGAAAGGGCAGCACTGACCTGGGTATTGAGAGATCTCAGAAAGCGTCAAGGTTGCTCAGTGTCGCACAGAGCTTCCCGCCAGTGCCCCGTGGGTCCTCCAGTGGTCCCCTGGCCTCCAAGTGGCCCCTGGAGCATTGCGGGTGACCTCCACATTTGCACGAGTGTGCCATGACGTGACGAAAGCGGCCCGGAGAAGGAGGTGAATTCTGCGGGCAGGGCCCAGCAGCTGTCCTCCCGTCCAGAGTGGCTGAGGCAGGGACAGGCAGAAGAGCATCTGGAAGTGACAGAGGCACTGGTGTCAGGACCAGATGAGAAAGTGGGGTCTCCGGCTCCAGAGTAAAGAGGCAAGCAGCCATCCAGCCTGGGTGATGTCATGTGACTTCTAGGGGCAGTCTCCCCTGGGCCCTCCTGCACGCCCTGGAGAACCCTTCCTCCTCTGCTCCTGTGGCCTCGTGGTTTGTTATTTGGGAGAAGGGGAACATAGAGAACTTCTCTTTCTGTAGAACCGGGGACGTGATAATGTCCCCGCCCCAGCGCAGCTGAGCTGCAGAGGCGGGACCTTGCCCACTGCCTCTCTCCAGAGCGTGACGTGCTGCTTCCCACACACCAGGAGCTTCCAGGCAGCCCCTTTGGCTGACCTTGCTCAGGGACCGAGCCACAAAAGCCATCATATTTTTTTTATACTTTTTGTTGTTGTTGTTGTTGTTGTTGTTTTGAAGTAGGCTCCACACCCAACATGGGGCTTGAACTTATGACCCGGAGATCGAGAGTCACATGCTCCCCGGGCTGAGCCAGCCAGGCGCCCCAGTTTTTTTTTAATTTTTAAGTCATTTCTGTACCCAGTGTGGGGCTTGGATCCACAACCCCGAGATCAAGAGTTATACACTTCACCGAATGAGCCAGCTGGGTGCCCCCCAGCTATCCTAGTCTTGACTAAACAGCTTGACTTAAAGTAGAGAGAGAAGAAAATTAAGAAAACATGCCCTAGAAACAGGGAGAATAGCTGTTAACCTCTTGGTATTGGCTTATTTTACATATTTTCATAAGGCGATTTTCTATTTTTTCTGTCGAGTATCAATTATACTAGGTGTTGCTTTTTAATTTGCATTTTTGTTTTTCATTTACTGCCATTGACATTAAATTCTGATTTGATATTAAAGTTTACATATTTACAGTATATGGATGGTAGGTATAGCGGTTTTTTTTAACATTAGGGTTCACTAATTCACTTTGTTTTTCAAATTCTTTTTTTTTAAATTATGTTAATCCCCATACATTACGTCATTAGTTTTTGATGTAGTGTTCCATGATTCATTGTTTGTGCATAACACCCAGTGCTCCATGCAGAATGTGCCCTCCTCAATACCCATCACCAGGCTAACCCATCCCCCCACCCCCCTCCCCTCTAGAACCCTCAGTTTGTTTTTCAGAGTCCATAGTCTCTCATGGTTTGTCTCCCCCTCCGATTTCCCCCCCTTCATTCTTCCCCTCCTGCTATCTTTTTCTTTCTTTTTTTTTTTTTAAACATATAACATATAACGTATTATTTGTTTCAGAGGTACAGGTCTGTGATTCAACAGTCTTACACAATTCACAGCGCTCACCATAGCACATACCCTCCCCAGTGTCTATCACCCAGCCACCCCATCCCTCCCACCCCCCACCACTCCAGCAACCCTCAGTTGGTATAGCTTTAATCCGGACAGAATGAACAGTAACTGGCATGGTGAAGTACAGTCATGGCATTTCATAGCATATTGATACTAACATTTCATCCAGAAAGAAAAATAAGCTATAGTTTCATGGGACAAATTCCACTATTAAAAATAAAAATTTCGGGTGCCTGGGTGGCTCAGTTGGTTAAGCGACTGCCTTCGGCTCAGGTCATGATCCTGGAGTCCCTGGATCGAGTCCCGCATCGGGCTCCCTGCTCAGCGGGGAGTCTGCTTCTCCCTCTGACCCTCTCCCCTCTCATGCTCTCTCTCATTCTCTCTCTCAAATAAATAAAATCTTTAAAAAAAAAAAAAATGTTTAAAAAATAAAAAATAAAAAATTTCAAAAGTAGAACACTGTTAAAATCTAAGCACTCTATTGTTAAATTATAAAAGAAATACCAAAGAGGGTTAAATAGTCTGTAATCTTGGGATCTTGGGTTGATGACATTTTGTTGGTAAATGAAAGAGGAGAGTTTGGGACATAAGCTTAGGATATCAGTAGGACTGGTTTTTTTTTTAGATTGTGGACTTGCAGATTACAAATCATTTGTAATGTTCATGAGTTCTCGTGCCCTCATTCTATGGAGGTCAATCACAGTAGGCCAGTTGTAGACAGCTGTGCAGGTTGCACACTGCACAAGTCTGAGAGGTGCCCCATTGCCTGGTAGTCTCTGTGAAGGGTACCCCTGAGGTTATCCGGTGCATCAGCCCAGGTGGGGCCCTGCATCTGGCTTCCATGTCTTGTGAGATTCTGTTTGTGGAAGTAAATATGACAAGCAGACTGTCACATCTCATGTTCCCGCCCCACCAGCTTCCACACACCAGTGGAGTAACTTTCCGAATCGGAGGAGCTCTGATTCTGTCTGGCTCTAAGCTGAACTGCCAGCACTGCTTCCCCCTCCTCGTTCCCCGGCTTCCTGCTCTCCTCAGAGAAGCCTGGGGGAGGGCGGCACAGAGCCGCCTCACAGCAGGGAGCTGCACAGGGGTGACCACCGCCCCCAGGTGCATGAGCAGGTGTTTTCCCCGGAGGGGACTGCAGTTGAGGGTACAGCCCTCCAGCTCCCCACATGGGGCGCTGCCTCATGCCTGTCTCATAGGGAGAGGCTCAGACAGGAGCTAGTGGACACCTGAGACGTTTTGAGTCAGAACGAAGTGCTGGTCTTTCTACGGTAAAATGGACAACAAAAAGCTTGGTTTTTAACTTTGTGGATATTGTTTGAGGTGTGGAAAGATGGAGAGTGCCCTGTACTGTGAGTTTTAGCCTACGTGGGAGGGAGGCCGTGCGGTCGGTTCACACTCTGGCTGGCATTCTCGGCATTCTGCCGCTGATCCTCTTCCCTCGTGCCTGGAGGCCCTGCCTCCGAGAGGCTGCCGCTGCCTCCCGGCCTCCGCCTCCTGGGCCCTGGGATCCAGGCGGCTGCCCACCCTGGTCATGGCCTTGGCCACGTCACGCCTGTATGGGCAGCCCCTCCCCGCCTCCAGCCAGCCCCGGCCCCTTCAGCGGAGCCTTCCTCTTGGTGGGTGGCACTGTCCCAGCGCCGTGTCTGCCTCTGCAGGGTCCTCCCCCCCGACATCTCAGAGTGCCGCGCTGCCTTCCTCGAGTGCCTGGCCGCTCAGTGCCTCTGGCTACGCTCGCTCCTTCAGCAGCATCGCGCCCGCGCCCAGCATTGCAGGTACGCACTGGCTTCTCCTGACGTCCACCCGCTCACCCCGCAGGCGGGGGGGTGGGGGGCCGGTGGTGTGACGGAGAGGGGGCCTGGGCACCTCGCCCCCCTGCCGAGTGCCGCGGGAATGGGAACATGGCCTCTGCGGGGCTGTCGCGAAGGGCACGTGGCTGTAGGATGGGGTGCACCTGCTGCCCACACGGACCTGCTCCCCTCCCCTCCCCCATGGCTACGGCGTGAGGGGGTGTGAGGGGGACACGGGCCTTCAGACCGTGCAGGCGGCCCCTGCTGGGAAGTCGATGGGGGAGACAAGAGTAGGTCCCAGAAAGTGTGGCTGCTTCCCGCCTGGGTTATTTCTCTGTTACCCTAGACTGTTAGAAGTTTTTGAAGTGAGACATTTCGTTTAGGCTTAGAGAAGAATTGAGAATTGTGTGTCATAAAAACTTCAGGGGAATCTGAACGTGAAAATTTTAAGAGTTTAAGGATATAAAGAGATGCAGGCCCAGACACTAACAAGACATGTGTCAGGTTTGTAAGTAGACAGAAATCTTAAAGAAGGAATGTTTATTGTTTAAAGACTTCTTCAAGTATATTTCTGTATTCCTTCAAACCTTGTCATCCAGACCTTCTGGTGTAAAGATGCCGTAGGAATTCCCTTAATACCAGTACCTAGGGAAGAAAGTCGTTTTGATATATTTTAGCATCCTTTTTTTTCCCCCACTGTGTAGTCAATTTATTATTTTATTTTATTTTAACCCCAGTGTTGTTAACATGCAGTTTCAGGTATAAATATAGTGATTCAACATATAGTTTAGCATCTTATTGAAAACAGAGCATCTGGATTATTTCACTCCTTCTAATGTTTATTCTTCCTGATGTTTACAGAGGAGATGTATGTAGACCTTTACTACTTTCATGGTCATTTAGCTAAAGAGAAGGGGCAGAATCAAATCATTTTCCCTGTATCTCCGGCAGTTTTTATAGCATTTTTGCTTTTCCGATCAATGACACCTTTGCTAAGATTAGCGTTTGTTTGTTTGTTTGAAGTCTTGGTGGCTAGGGGTGGAGAGGAGCTCCGCACAGGATCTGGTCGCTGTGTGCTACCCAGGGACACCGCGACAGCCACCACTTTGCCTCCAGCACTTCCTGTCCTGGTCGTGCTGGACTGGTGAGGCAGGCCTGGCAGACGTCCAGGTGTGTGCACCTCCCAACCGAGCCCTGGGCATACGAGAAGCTGGGGTTCGGAGTTGTTAGCAGTTTGGTTTTCTTCTCCCAGAGAGCCTTCAAACACTCCCCACAATGGAGGAACTGAGATGCCGAACGCTCAGCCCCCGGCAGCTGGGCCACGCGCGTCCGTCTCTGTCATGCGGCCTGGCGGGCTCATCTCAAAGCTGCAGGTTGTCGGGGGGGTGCTTCCTTGAAAAGGGACTGATAGCTAAAGAAATAGTGGAAAGGATCTACACATGTTAGGCTTTTGACCTCAGTTAATGTGTTCCATTATAAGCTTGTCCCAATAGAACATGTGGATAGTTAGTTTTAACCTCGAACTACGGAAATGCTGTTTTCTCGGTGGCAGACTTGGGTCTGGCACAGTCAGCGAATTCAGCATCAGAAGTCCCGGTGAGGCCTCCACTGGGCACTGGGCACAGGCAGGTGGTCTCTGGGCAGGAATTCGAGAGAGCACTTACCCTCGTGTGGGGGTGCTTTACTTGGTGTTTCTTTCTTATCCCACAGTCTGCTGGTGCCGGAAGCACTTTGTACGCTTCGCCAAACACTGCAGTGACTTTTCTTCTCTGTCTCAAGAATGCCTGTGCTCTGTCTCCCTGCCTTCTAGGTAAACTGTCAGACATTAAATCGACGTGGTCCTCTGGCCCTGCCTCCCACACGCAAGCCTCTCTGTCTCACGAACTGTGGAAGGTGCCCAGAAACACTACTGCACCCACAAGACCACCTCCAGGGTTAACCAATCCCAAGCCTTCCTCCACCTGGGGAGCCAGCCCCCTCGGCTGGACCAGCTCTTACTCCTCAGGTACGCATCCGCCCTCTTGGTGTGCAAGTGGGGCAGGTTGGGGATTGCGGGGGCTCAGGGCCTGCTCTGCTTGCCCTTTAGGGAATGAAAATGCCTGTCATCTTGTCCTCTAGCTCTTCTGTAAGAACTGCTCCCCCCACCCCTAGAACCCAGGAGAGCCTAGGAGGGGTCAAGGGGCCCTGGACTCTGGGCAGTGTGTGGGCCCAGCGCTCCAGCTGCCATGGTTTCCGGCCTCTGCCCTGAGGCAGGCGGTCCCGGCCCTCACGGCACCCTTCGAGGGGCCACGCTGGGCCCTTCAAGAAGGCGCTTTCAGCCTTTGATATTTGCTTCTCCACAACATTTCACTGGAGCAAAGGGCTTTCTGGGCCAGAACCCAAACCAAGCCCCCCGTGTGAATTGGGGCCCGCATCCTGGCACCGCAGCTTTGCCGGCCGCCGCCGGGGCCCCCGCCGAGCTGCAGCCATGGAAGACATGCGCCGGGAGTTTAAGAAGCTGAGACTGGAACCAGCTACAGATCGTTCGAAAACTGCTCTGGGCCCGTCATGGCAGCCCCGTGGGTCTCCTGTGTTAGCACGTAGCATCTTAGAGCATCGATTCTCAGGGGCGTGGGGGCAGAGGAGAAGGGAGCTTCTGCCGTCCTCCGCCCAGGGGCGTCTGCAGGAATTGTGGGGCTGGGTTCATCAAACCAAAAAGAGAACGTGGGTTTTCAAAGGTTGAGAAAACTTAGAGCATGCAGTGGTGCTCCATGCTGCCACGTGCACGGGCAGGAAGCCTCCGGGGGTCGTGCTGACGGGGCTCTCCCCCGGCTCGTGCAGGTTCCGCATGGAGCACCGACACCTCAGGACGGACAAGCAGCTGGCTCGTTCTCCGCAACCTCACGCCCCAGGTACGGGCGCCCGCCGTGGGGGTCACCGAGTGGGCGGGGGGGGGGGGGGCCCTGTCCTTGACCAAGAGCAGTTCCTGCCACCCCCAATGCATGCCGGCCTCTGCTGGGGGCCCTCGCTCAGGGGCCCAAAGACGGTGGGGGCAGCCACAGGCAGACACGTCTAGTTCCTGGGGAATTGTTCATTTTTTACTCTTTTTGAGGCTTTTAAACAGAGTTGCTTGCCTTTAAATTATACCCACTCAAGAGTCATTGTCCTGTGCTCCCCTTTCCCGGGGTCGGGGCTATAGGGCTGCCAGGAACCATGGGCCCCTGCTGGGTGGGCGGGAGACCACAACCAAAATGGGGTCTTTTCTTTCTCCTGATTGACGGAATTCACGAAATATAACTGAAACAGCCAGGATTAAAAAGTACATGGTCAGGGCACCTGGGTGGCTCAGTCATTAAGCGTCTGCCTTCGGCTCGGGTCATGATCCCAGGGTCCTGGGATCGAGCCCCGCATCGGGCTCCCTGCTCAGCCAGGGGCCTGCTTCTTCCTCTCCCACTCCCCCTGCTTGTGTTCCCTCTCTCGCTGTGTCTCTCTCTGTCAAATAAATAAAATCTTTAAAAAAAAAAAAAAAAGTACATGGTAAATGACAAGGCATAAAAGATTAAAATCATAAAGTCATACATGCTAAGCCCTTTTTAAAGACAGACCTTTTCCCAGTGGTTAGTACGCCTGGGTCATAGACATTTTCTTTGAAGAATGTCGTGGAAGAAGTCCCAGGAAGCTCGTTACCGCCCCCTTTCCTTTCCTCCATCAGATCGACGGCTCTACCCTGCGGACGCTGTGTTTGCAGCATGGGCCTCTCGTCACATTCCACCTGAACCTGACTCAAGGCAACGCCGTGGTCCGCTACAGCTCCAAGGAGGAAGCCGCCAAGGCCCAGAAGTCCCTGCACATGTACGTCTCCTGGCTGTTGATCGGCTGCCCCCCGGGCTGTAGCCCTGGCAGCGCTGGGCTCAGGGTGCTGTGGGAGCTCCAAGGTGTCGGCGGGGTCGGTTCCTTCCAGGGCTCCTGTCCTTAGCCTGCAGGCACTGCCCTCTCCCGGTGTCCTCACATGGTCGCCTCTCAGTCTGAGTGTGCGTGTATCCTAATTTCCCCTTCTCAGAAGGACACAGGTCAAAGTGGATTAGGGTTCATTAATGACCTCATTTTACTTTCATGACCTCTTTAAAGGCGTGTCTCCAAAACCGGGCACAGCCGGGGTGCTGGGGGGGCTGGGGCTTCCATGTGGGGATTTGGAGGGGCACGATTCAAGCCGTAGCAGGTGTCTCATGACACGTCTGTTTCTTCTGCTCTGGAGTTGCCGTGGCCATGCCCCCCACTAGGGACAGACCCCCTAAGAGCATGCACGTAAAGCACAGCCGGAAGGAAGATGCTCTCTCCACCAGGTAGCACCAGGCACGTGACCCGTCTTCCAGCCACCTCCCCCCACTGGTTACAGGTCGCTCTTGCTAAGATGTGTCCATGGATGTACTCAGCAACGGCACTGGACCAGTGGGATTGCTGAATCCCACGGTGGTTCTATTTTTAATTCTCTGAGGACCCTCCAAAGTGGCTGAACTAACTCCCATTCCCATCAGCAGTGAGCAAGGGTTCTCTTCTCTACATCCTCCCAACACTTGTTATATTTTGTCCTTTTGATTCTAGCCATTCTAACGGGTGAGGTGAGATCTCATTGGGTTTTGATTTGTATTTCCCTGATGATGAGTGATGTTGAGCATCTTCCATATACCTGTTGGCTATCTGTATGTCTTCTTTGGAAAAATGTCTGTTTAGTTCCTCTCCTCATCTTTTAATCAGGTTGTTTAGGCCTTTTTTGTTGTTGTTATTGAGTTACATGATTCTCTATATATTCTGAATATTAACCCCTTATGAAATAAATGCTTTGTGAATATTTTTCTCCATTCCATAGTTTGGTTGTCTTTCATTGTATTGACAGTTTCCTTTGCTGTGCAGAAGATTTTTAGTTTGATGTAGTTCTACTTATTGATTTTTTTTCTTTTATTGCTTGTGCTTTTTATTTTAAGTTTTCTTTATGTAAGTAATCTCTACACACAACGCAGGATTCCAACTCACAACCCCGAGATCGAGAGTTGCACGCTCTTCTAACTGAGCCAGACAGGCGGCCATGTGCTTTTGGTGTCCCATCAAACAATCATTGCCAAGACCAATGTCAAGGAACTTTTTCCCTGTTTTCTTTCAGGAGTTTTATGGTTCCAGATCTTATGTTTAAGTCTTTAATCCTTCAAGTTAACTTTTGTGAGTGGTGGGAGACAGGCATCCACATGTTCCTGTTCTGCACCTATTCTTCCAGCTTTTCCAGCACGTTTGTTAAAGAGACTGTCCTTTCCCCGTTGAGTGCTCTTGGTGCCCTTGTCAAATATAAATCAGTTGTCTAGATGGGGATCTATTTCTGGGCTCTCTCTTCTGTTCCACTGCTCTGTGTGTCTGGGTTTTTTTGCCAGAACTATACTGTTCTGAATACTACGGCTTTGTAGTATAGTTTGAAATCAGCAAGTGTGATGCCTCCAGCTTTGTTCTTTATCAGAATTGCTAGGGCTCTTTGGAGTCTTTTGTGGTTCCATGTAAATTTCTGTGAAGAATGCCATTGGAATTTTTATAGAGATTACATGGAACCTACAGATGGCTTGGAGTTGTCCGGATGGCCTTGCATTTGTATCTTCTTTGGTTTCTTTCATTAAAGTCGTTTAGTTTTCATTGCACAAAGTTTTCACTTGCTTGGTCAGATTTATCCCTAAGTATTTTCTTGTTTTTTGATGCTGTCGTGAATAAGATGTTTTTCTTTTTTTCTTCTTCACATATTTCATTGTTAGTACATAGAAATGCAGCTGTTTTTCATTATGTTCGTTGTATATCCTGCAACTTTACTGAACTCATTGATCACTTCCAGCAGTGTTTTTGGTTAAGTGTTTAGGATTTTCTCCATATAAGATCATGCCATTTGCAAATAGTGATCATTTTACTTCTTCTTTCCCATTTGGATGCCTTTTATTTCTTTGTCTTGCCTGATCGCTCTGGCTAAGACTTCCGGTGCTGTGTGGAATAAAGATGGCAAGAGCAGGCATCCTTGTCTTGTTCCTGACCTTAGAGAAAACGCTTTCAACCTCTCACTGTCGAGTATGATGTTAGCTGTGTGTGTGTCATGTACAGACGGCCTCTCTGACACGGAGACATGTTCCTTCTGTCCCGTTTGTGGAGGGTCTTTATCATGAAAGGTCGTTGTGTTTTGTCAAATGCTCTTTCTGCATCTACTGAGACAAGAGGACTTGAATCTTTCACTCCCATCAATGTGATGTGTCACACTTTGTGATTTGCTTATGTTGTTCAACATCCTTGCATCTCAGGAATAAATCGCACTTCATCGTGAATGTATAATCCTTTTCATGTGCTGTTGAATTCAGTTTGCTTAATATTTTGTCGACAATGTTTACGTCTGTGTTCATCAGGGATATTGGTCTATAGTTGTGTCCTGATCTGGCTTTGGTATCAGGATAACATGGGCCTCATAAAATGAGTTCAGGAGTGTTTCCTCCTCTTCAGTGTTTTGAAGAGTTTGAGAAGGTTTGGTGTTAATTCTCTTTTAAATGTATGGTAGAATTCACCAGTGAAACCATGTGGTCCTGGGCTTTTCTGTGCTGGGAGGTTTTTGGTCACTGATTCTGTCTCCTTACTCGTTTTTGGTCTGTTTGGATTTTCTGTTTCTTCATGATCCAGTCTTGGTAGGTCATCTGTGTCTAGGGATTTGTCCAGTTCTCCTAGGTTGTCCAGTTTGCAGGTACAGAGTCATTCTAGAAGTCTCTCGGGATGCTCTGTATTTCTGTGGTATAGGGTGTCATGTCTCCTCTGTCAGTTCTGATCTTGTTTATTTGAGTCTTCTGTTTTTTTCTTAGTCTAGCTGAAGCTCTGTCAAATTTTTTATCTTTCAAAAAAACCAGCTCTTAATTTTGTTGCCGTCCTGCTCTTTTAGGTGTGTTCTGGGAAACACTACCATCTTG
Organism: Neomonachus schauinslandi; assembly: GCF_002201575.2. Taxonomy (NCBI): domain Eukaryota; kingdom Metazoa; phylum Chordata; class Mammalia; order Carnivora; family Phocidae; genus Neomonachus; species Neomonachus schauinslandi. The sequence goes on from NC_058417.1 coordinate 56,115,503, forward strand.
GCCGAGTTTGCCGGCGAAGAAGAGGTGAACCGTTTCTTAGCCCAAGGCCAAGCACTGCCGCCCACCTCCGGCTGGCAGTCCGGCACCGGGTCGGGCCAGACACGGCTGGGCGCCTCGGGCAGCTCCCACGGCCTGGTGCGGAGCGACACTGGCCACTGGAGCACCCCGTGTCTGGCCGGCAAAGGGAGCAGTGACCTGCTGTGGGGCGGGGTCCCCCAGTACTCGAGCAGCCTGTGGGGCCCACCTAGCAGTGACGATGGCAGGGTGATCGGAAGCCCCACCCCACTGAACACTCTGCTTCCCGGCGACCTTCTCAGTGGGGAATCCATCTAGGACCGAGAGGACCCCGTGGGCGCCACAGTCATCAGCACTAGGAAGAAAAGGCTGACCCTTTCCAGTCCGGGCAGCGCTGAGGACCCCGCTTGACCTGAGCAGCCCGGCAGCCCTTTGAGTACCTCTGTCCAGTACTGAAGACGAACCCTGGCCGCAGTCCTTGTGAACTGTTCACGAGACAGTGCGGGCTGTGCTTGGTCAGTGTCACATGCTAATGACAGGATGTTCCTCATAGCTTTTTATTTTGTGTTGTCTTATGTTTGTATGGTGTGTTGTCGTTTTGATTTTTTAAGTATAAAAGCTGCTTAGAATAGTTCTATCATGAAGGGCACTTTTCAGATTGTGGGCTGGAAAGGGTTATTTTATCAAGGGGGGCGGGAGGGAGGGAGACGAGAAAGCCTATTTAAAACGAGCCTGTGATGATTATGCACATTACCAGAGGCGGACCCCGTAATCAGGGGGAGCTGGTGTCCATCACTGGGCGCAGAGTGCGGGCTCCACGTGGCGGGCCTGGCGGCCAGGACCGGCGAGCTGCGCAGAGGCAGCGACCTGCAGCCTGCTCTCTGCTCCCACGGGTCCGCCTATGCACATTACCCTTGTTTCATTACTTTTTCATGCCATTTTTTTATCCCAAAAAATATTTTTTAAAAGTTAAAAAAAAAAAAAAGACATATCAAACATGCAAATACTTGAATCCAGCAGGCCAATAAGGAAATGTGAACACTTGCCGCGTCGAATTCTACACTTCCAGGCTGACATCAGTGCGCAGAAACAGGCTCTAGGAAACATTTCTGAGTTCACAGCCTATGTGTGTGTGTGTGTGTGTGTGTGTGTGTGTGTGTAAACAGAAGCGTGTGTGTGCGCGTGTGCGCACTGTGTTTGTGTGTTCCGTGTGTGAGGGATTTAACTGTGGGTTTTCCCTTTTATTCAGTATATGCTTTTTTTTTTGGCGCATTGGTCAAATGTTTGTTACTATTATTAGCTTCTAACTTTGCACTGAGTGTCCCTGCCCTTCCTTTTGCTAATCCTATACATGAAAGAGAATTCATGGGACAGGGCCGGTGACAATTCATGTGTAAATGTTTACTCAAGGACTCTGTTATTGCGTTTAAAAATTACAGTGTATATCTCTGGAGAAATAATATGTATACCTACCTTTAGCAGCTTTTTATTGTGGACTAATGCAAGAAAATATTACCAGAGTATTGCACCGTGTTTCCATGTGGAATAGAAAGTGAGAGAGAAGACAACTGTTGCAGAACTGTGGCCATAGATCCTCGCGGAGAGCGGACGGCTCCGCGGGAGGAACAGAGACAAGCACTTGGACGTGGGTGGTGACCGCTTTCGGAGGGGCCCGTGCTCAGGGCTCCCACCTGTTTACAGACCTTTTTTTCTCCTTCAGACTTTAAAATAAAAAAAAATTTTAAAAAGGAATTAAAAAAAAAAAAGAAAAAAAAAGAGACTTCCGTGGTAAAGAAACCTATTTTCAGAATGCAGATACGCTACTTCAGAGCTCTGGGATTGAACAGTGTCGTCGCTTCCCTCCAGCCATCGTTGTGGACTGTCGATTGTCCCCCTTCGTCGAGGTGACGAGACGTTGTGGTCACTGTCTTGCACATGCGGATGCGCTCTCAGGAAAGCCAGGGTTCCCGAGGGGCAGCTCCACACCATTTCATGTATTTTGTAACCCAACTCCTAGCACTGAAGATGTTATTAAAAAACAAACAAAAAAAATAAAGAAAAAAAAGAAAAAAGGAAAAAAAACACAAAGAAGAAAAATACCTAATCTCTAATGTGTAGCAGTTACATATTTACCAAATAACGGACTCAAAAGAAATAGATGTTTGAAGAGTGCTTTATATATTAAAAATTGCTTTATGTTTTAAAAATGATCAATGTTTTGATTGTTTTGCAAGAAAGACAGACAATGGAGTAACATACCCTCAAGTATGTTTAAAAATATATGAACATTGTGCTCCCTGCCTGCTTGATCAGGAAACTTGTGCATTACATTTTTTTTAATTAGCTTTTTAATGGTTTTATCAAAACAAAACAAAAAAAGAACAAAAAACAAACAAAAAAAAAAACACAAAAAAAGAAGGTCCTGCAAAATTGCAGTTCAACAAAAGCTGGTTTTATAGAGGATCATGAACTATGCACAAACTGGGTTCAAGACTTGTTTTCTCAAGTTGAGTCGTGTATTTAGCTAAACAAACCTTCCTCAGAGTAATAGCATCTCATTGCCATTACATGCGTTCTATATATTTGATGTATATATGCTCACGTATGTATATCAAATATATGTGCGTGCGTGCGCGCGCGTGCACCAGACAGCTTCCCATGCTGCCGCTTAGCATCGAGTTGTAGAAAAACTGGTATTTTAAAATTGGGGATGGAAGTAAAGACTCTGTTTGTTTTGTTTTTTGTTGATTTTTTTTGACCTTTTCTTTTGAATTAAAGATGTCTGTAACTCTGAGATTAAAAAACAAGTTTGTGGCTTTTAATGTTTTTTCCTCATAGAATGTGATCGTTGAAGAACATGCACCGAAAGTTGCTTTCAAAAGTACAACGCTTTGTTGAATCTTAATAAATTGCAATTTTTTTCTTGGCTGTTCAAATAAATGTGTTTTTTATTTTTCACAGACATATCATCGATTTTCACTTTGTATGTACTGGGGGAGAGAGCTGTCCTGCTGTTCGTAACGAATTCCCTGACTCTTCAAGATATCCTTAGAGTTTAGACGAACTCTGAATGTCTTTTGTTTGGCTTATTATTTTATCTTGTGGTTTGTGGCTTTGCAGTTCCCTCTGAAACCTTACTACCGGTCATGGAGAGGCGCAGCAGAGCGTGAGCCCGCCACCACCGCCTCGCGGCCAAGACGGAGCCAGGGCCCACGGGCCGAGTGCCCCCGCTGAGGACCGTGGCTCCGTCACCCGTGACCTGGTTTGGGCCTCAGAAATGTTGGGTCCAAGGAGAGTAATGAAGGCCTTTTGTGTTTCCTGGACATCTTACTCATTTATTCTTGTAAAGTAGCCTAAAATAATGGGTGAAAGGTGACTTTCACAAAGCGTTTTGCACACGCAGAGCAGAACTCAGGGCGCCGCAGGCAGTGGCTTAGCGTGGCCTCTCTGGTGGCAGCTAGAGAGCAGAGCCGACACCAGGGGGGGGCTCAGGCCCACTGCAGACACCATGACCTTAAATCAGTCCAGCGAGCACCAGTGCTTCTGACGGCCAGGATTGTCATGATGGTGTCTGGGAGACAGGCCAACGTGTCCTCCGTGACCCCCTGCTCAGAGACCAGCAGAAGGAGTGGCTTTCTGTCTCCACTCCCCTTCCACGTGCCTAGGGCGAGGTGGCAAACTCCTGGCTCTGCCCAACCTCTTTGGAAAGTCACGAAGGACAGCACCGAAGGGGGTCACGGTCGGGAGAAGTGAAAAGCGAGGAATGGGAGTCAAAGTGGGCAAAGCGCACCCAGCCTTCTGCTGAGCAGGTGCCTGTGTGTACTGCGAGAGAGCGCCTGCTCCCCGGGAGGACTTCCTGCAGGAGGTGGTGCGGCCCTGGGCCCGGGAGGCCGACCAGATTCTGCCAGCCTGGGGAAAGCAGGGGACGGGTGGGTGACACAAGGTAAACCGAGATCTGGAGTGACTGCTCATGAGACCGGGCTGGGGAGCAGGGATCCTGGTACCCACGGTAGCAAAGGAGGCTCGGTGTCTAGAATCAAGAAAACAATAGGTACGGAGCTGCACTTTTTACAAAACTGTTCTGACGGCACCGTGGGAGAGTGGCAAAGACAGAGGGTGCTCAGTGAGTCGTAGCAGGAGATGCAGAGAACGGGCTGTCCGAACAGCGAGGAGGCCAGAAGAGGCGTCGGGGCGAACACCAGTTCTGGTGACAAAGACAAGAGCTGAGTGGCCGAGCACATGCTCACTGACAGGAGTGAAAATGGAAACCAGCATTTCAAGAAGATTCTTCCCAGGGGTGGAGCAGGGAAGACCTACATAGGAATCCCGAAGGAGTCGTCATTAATTTGCTAGCTCGGCGCATCGCGCTGCAGTGGAACATAGTTGACAAGCTCTACTTGTGAGACTGTGGCCGGACCAGTAGCCCGAGGAGCAGGCCGGGCCCCACAGTCTGGCGCCCCGGCTGGGAAAGACAGAAGTGCACTTCCAGATGCCTCCTAAGTGGGCAGTACTGCCTTGGGCTTAGGAGACCTGGATCAGATGCTACATAAAGCACAGAGCAGTGGTCCTCAGCCCGGCTGCGTATTAGACTTACCTGGAAACGTTTTAAAATCCCTGTGCAGCACACCTCCCAGAGCAACGCAAGCAGAATCCCTGGGGCTGGGCCCCTAGTTGGTTCCATTGAGGAGCCAAGGCCGAGAAGCAGTGGCATGGAGGAATCTTGTCATTGTCCTGAAATAGCTCTGTCGACCTCCTGTGCCCTGGAATAGCAATTTCTAAGAGTTCGGTTAGCCTCGTTTGGCACTTAAAGCTCACTTTTTCTTTTTTTTAAAGATTTATTTCAGAGAGTGTGTGCAATGGGGAGGGGAAGAGAGAGAGAGAGAAGCAGACGCCTGCCGAGCGTGAAGCCCCATGTGGGGCTGGATCCCATGACCCTGAGATCATGACCTGAGCCGAAATCAAGAGTCGGACGCTCAACAGACTGAGCCACCCAGGCGCCTCTTTTTTTTTTTTTTTTTTAAAGCAAAACTTCTGGGCCAAGCATGGTGCGAACCAAGCACAGTAGAGGGGCTGCGTCATGTGCTCCAGCAGCCCCCTGAGGTGAGGAGCTGGGCTGGGCAAGGTCACAGAACACGCCCAAGGCCATCCGCTAACAAGGCTCAGAATCCAGGCCCGCTCCCCCGTGGGCTCCATCGCAGAAGGAACACGACGAGATGCACTAACCAGAGGGTCTGGGCCACCCGTGCATCAGAAACAGGACGGGAGGCAGACGGACGCGAGGAGAGCTGGCTCGCGCGGGGGCGGGGCGGGCGAGGCTGCAGCCTCGGGCAGAATTGCTTCAGAAAACCTAGGTCCTGAGCTGTCGGGGGCACCAAGGGCGCCGTCCCCCACCTACAGAAGTCTAGGTGATGCCTGCCCGGTGACCCTCCAAGGCCATAGCAGCAGATGGCACCTGCCCCTGCACGTCTGCCAAACAGGAATACCCCCGTGAGACCGTCTGGGAAAGCGTGGACCCATCCGGGGGTATCTCTGCTTAGGGTATCTCCACTGCGGGTTTGACCTGGCCCTCCCCACTGCCTCGCCCAGGCCCGAACTTTGCTCTTCTGGATCCCCCTGTAGGATGAGGAGCAGTGGGGCCCATCACTGCATTCTCATCCTGCTTCCCCACCTGGGGCCACTCCCCCAGCTCCTGCAGACCTGGGGGCTGGGGCTGTGACAGCCGAGCCCCTCCTTCCCGTACTCTCAGGTTCACGGCATCCCACAGGACCCTCAAACCGCCTGGCAGGATCTGGGGGCTCCCCATCACCCGCCACAGGCAGCCAGACCCCCTCCTGCCCCAGGCCTGGGTGCTGGCTGCCCTTCTCCCCATGGCTCATTGGAAACTGAGAGCTCTTCCCCACCAGCCTCTCCCCAAATTTGCCTTCCACTGGCGTGGTACCCACTGGGCATCACCACTGATGGCTTCATCGCCCTGGACACTGCCTGCCTGGCCCGCCTGCGCAGGCGCGAGCCCCCTGAGCACAGGCTGGTCAGGGGCGACTGGCAAGCTGTGCCGTGGTCCACCCTGCCATCTGGGGCTCAGCCAGCAGAGGGCACCCTGCGCTTTGGGCACCAGACGTCCCCCCACCTGTCCCCTAACCCCACGTCAGAGGGCGCTGGAGGGCGGAGTGCGGAGGAGAAGCATTCAGCCAGAAAGAGGAACTCGGCGGGGGGGGGGGGGGAGGTTCCCCGCGCCCTCCGCCTACAGGTTGTCCACAGGGTGAGGGTACACGGCCCAGCGGTGCGTGCGTGCACTCGGCAGGCCCGGCTATAAGCACAGAGTCCCAGGAGAAGCTCATTTTGCAAAACATGTTTTATCAGAATAAATAGAGTCCCAAGCAGGATACAGTCCACTGGGTGTGCCCCCCCACTCGCCCACCCTCCAGTTCCAGCCCTCATGGGCTGCAGAGTCCGGGTGGGCGTCAGTGCCCACGGGGCCGCGGAAACAGAGAGCAACCCCAGCACAGGGCGCACCTGTGAGCAGACGCAGAGCTGCAAGGCCTGTCGCTGTCCTACCAGGCGTCCGGATCATCCGTGAGCCTCTCAGCCTCCTGGGTTCTACCAGCCCTGCCAGAAGGGGGAGTCAGCGAGGGGCCCCTGGGACCTCCGGGGACGTGGGGGGCTGAGGGGTAGTCCCTCCAGCCGGGCCGAAGCCAGACGCCCAGTAGCCCTGCTCAGGAGCTGCCTTCAGGCCTCCGGAGGGTGGAGAAACCTCTGGACGGCCTCAAAGGGGCTGGGCAGACCTCCGATGTGTCCGTAGGTGGGGCGGGGGGTGTCGGACGGCTCAGTCTGTGGGTCCCTGCTGCCCAGGGATGAGCCCCGGGGCCTCGGACTGCACACCAGGCCCGGTGCGTGTACCCCCTGGGGACCGCGGGGGCCAGCTCCCAGGCACCCCGACTTAGAAAGAAAAGTGCCGCAGCGCCCAGCTCGACCTGCCCCTGCGCGCACTTCTTTCTTCTCTAGTTTCCTTTTCTCGCCAGACTTCACCACGCCTGAGCAAGAGAGCTGGGAAGGAGGGCAGCCGGGGAGGCCGGCACCCCTTCCCTCCTCACCCCCCAGCTCCGCATGATGCCCGGCCCTGGCCCCTCCCCTCCATGCTCACACACCGAGTGCCCAACCCCTCCAAGGCCCCTCACCTGCTCCTCTCTTTCCTGTCATAGACGGAGTGAAGCTTGTTGATCAAAAAGACTTTGTCTTCCCCCTCCTAGAAAGGCCAGAACACAAAGGGTGAGGGGACAGTTGTCCATCCGTCTGTCTGTCCAGAACAGACTATTCCATGAGACAAGCACAAAAAGTTTAAAGGGGAAAGAGGCACCAAACGAGGACGGAAAAACCAAGAGCCAGGCAACGGGCATATATACAGATCGATCAATCTAAGCTTCCTAGTGGCCAAGACGAAAAAGAAAATGTGATCAGGGGCACAGTGAAGGCCACAGAGCCAGCCTGACTTAATTTAAAACTGGCCCCGCCACCTACTGACTCTGTGTTGAGCGAATTACGTCCTCTCCGACCTCAGAGTCAGCATCTGTAAGCGGGAGATAAGGGTGTCTGCCGCACGGAGCTTGTGTGAGCTTCCACTGTCGTTCTAATTACCACCAACTTGGCAGCTCAAGACAACACAAATTCATCTTTCAGTTCTGGAGGTCAGAAGTCCAAAACGGCTCTCACTGGGCCTAGGATCAAGGTGTCAGCCAAACTGGTTCCTTCTGGAGACTCTTGGGGAGCATCCTTCCTTCCTTTCTCCAGCTTCTGGAATCTGCCCACAGCCCTTGGCTCGAGGCTGCTTCCATCTGTGCCGGTGGGTGCAGAGGGCCGTGCCCTTGAGTAAGCCCCCCTGCCCAGGCCCGGGAAAAGCAGTTCCAGGGGCCTAGCCAAGCTCAGACCTGCAGCCCCAAAGCCTTGCAACCGGGGCAGGGCTCGGCCTTGGCGGGGGGGGGGGGGGGGGGCGGACACGGGCTGCAGCAAGGGCCTGCCCGGAGGGCCTTTCCAAAGCTCCCGGAGAACTAGCAGGTGGAGCTGGGATCCTCCTCCCGACGCTGCTGTGCATCTACCAGCCCCACCTCCACCCCCGGTACCCCGAAGGTACCCGCAGGGCTTGGTGCACTACACAGTAGGGCGGGTGGGAGCCAGCTGGCAAAGACCCGCTTCCGCCAGCTGTGGCCAGGTGACCGCCTCAGCCAGAATGCCTGGCCTTACGCCGTGCTCCCTGTGGGCGCGCCAAGACGCCCGTGTGTATAAGGGAAGGAGATGGGGGCCTCCCATTGTGTTACTTGAACCCCCTAAGAAGTGGGCGCTGTCCCTAAGGGACCTTCCCGCTTGGGGCCCAGGCCCTGCATCAGTAAGCCAGCAGGAGGGGCCCACGCCTACCGCACCCCAGCCCTGGCCTGCCATGGCTGACACCCCGCGCCTGACCCCCGAGTCCTCCTAAGGCAGCGTCCCAGGTGGCCCCCAGCACACACCCGGAGGAGGCGCAACCCCCAGCCCCGTGTGAACGCCAGGCCACCGGCACAGTGGCCCAAGCGTCCAGGGGACAGTGAGAATCTGCGGAAGGGGAACGGCCGCGGGGAGAGTGACGGCGAGGCCCGAGCCCACCCAGCGTCTATGCGGGGACCCGCCGTCGCTGGCAGGTCCGGCTGAGCAGACCCCGGCAGGACGCGCCCCCCGGCTAGGAAAATGCCAGCCCGAGTGATCCAGATTCCGTGGTCGCTGGCTTTTAACCGGACGCGAGGCCCAGCAGCCAAGCAGGGAGGGACGGTCCACGGGGCCGGGCTGGGCCGCCTCTGGGGTGGGCTTGAGCAGCTCGGGCCGGCGGATCCCCAGGGGCCGACGGTGCAGTGGGGGTCCCGGGAGGGAGCCGCCTCCGGGCGTCTCAGCCCACCCTGCCTCTCACACTTACAACAAACCGAACGTGCTTAATACAAAGGACGAAAACCCGGGCTCGCGTTTAACTTACTCCACTTGTTTGGAAAACGAGGGCAATGAACAGGGTCCATGTCCTGGTGCGGGTCCCCCAAGAAGCCCAAGGGCTATTTCCAGTACCTCCAAGACCCTCACAGAGACCGCAGCCCCGCGGGGCCGCCTGCCCGAAAATGCCGCCTTTCTCTGCCGGGGCCGCGATCCACACCCCCCCAGGGCGGGAGCCCTGTCCCTGAGGGCGCCCCAGGGCGGGGCTGCCTCACTCCCGCTCCGCTTCGTACGGCCCCCCGCAGGGCCGGGTGTCATTTGTGGGGCAAACAGAGCCTCTTGCGGCCGGGCTGGGGGCGGCAGGGCACTCACGTTGCTGATCTGCTCCTTGAGGAGGCAGATGACCCTCCGCTGGCCCTTCACCACCTGGATGTGGAGGTAGATCACCGCCCTGCAGGATGGGGAGCCGCGCGGTCGGGAGGGGCTCCGCGCTGGAGCCCAGGGGACCGACAGGCTGGGGCCCCCACCCGGGCCGGTCCTCCTGCGGGGCCCGCCTGCCCGCACTCACAGCAGCAGGGCCGACACCAGGTAGATGGGGAAGGTGTTCTCCACCAGGTACCGGTGGACCCAGGGTAGCCAGGAGACCCTGGGGCCCGCCTCCTCCAGATGGCGCACCCATGCCTTGCCCGCCTCGTACATGCTGTTCAGGCCCCGGAACGGGCCGCAGGTGCTCGAGGGCTTCACCCTGGGGGAAGAGGGCGAAGGCGACCCCCACGTCACCCCACACTGCAGCCCCCAACCCAGGGGGCACGCTGCCCCAGAGGCCGGGCGCCACTCACCGCCACACAGCGAAGCAGAGGAAGACAGCGGCTCCCAGGAAGGAGGGGAAGCAGAGCAAGGAGATGAAGACGGTGCTCATGTGCGAAGCCAGCCAGGGCCGGCGGGGCGCCTGGCAGTTGGCCCTCAGGCTGGTCTGGGGACAAAGGCTGAGATCCGCCACGGCCACAGCTTCGGGGGGGGGGGCCCTGGGCGACACCCCAGGCCGGGATGGGCTCCCCGCCCCCAGGGAGCTGACACTCAGAATGTGAGCCTGTGGGTTGCCACACCGGTTTACGGAGGGGCGACCGAGGCGCATGAGGGGCGGCCTGTCCACCGTCCCTCAGATACGGAGACCTGATGGGCACTGCCACCTCCGATGGCCGTGCCCGGTGCTCCAGGAATGTCCTCTCCAGCGGGCCCCCGCAGACACCGTCCCGCCACTCAGACGAGGAAATGGGGCCAGAGGGAGAGGCTGGTTCTCCAGCGCCGAGCGCAACCCAACCCAAGGACAGAGGAGCGGGGGGCCCTTCCCTCGGCCCAGGAGGGGCCTGCAGCTCCGAGCAGCTCCCAGCCGCCGGCCCTGCTCTGGCCGGCACCTCCGGGCACCCAGCAATGACCACGGACCCCGACGCGATGCTGCCCAGCCAGGAAAGGCAGTGACGCTGGGGGGACGGCAGTCAGGGGAGGACGGGAGGGTCCCGTGGCCCAGCCTGGCTCAGGCTCCCGAGGCCCTGCCGCCCTCCCGGGCGCCGGCGGGCACCCTTACCTTCTTGACATAGAAGATGAGCAGCAGCTTGACGATCTGGATGGCAGGGAGGAGAGGAGAGAAGAGGACCCCCAGCCTGGGGAGGCAGAGGCTGGGGTCACGACCCCTGTGCTGCACCCCACAGTGACAGCAGCCGGGCTCGGGGTCACGAGATGCCCCACCCCAAGGCCAGGCTGGGGGAGGGCACAGCAAGAGGGGCCGCACGCTGCACGTCCTGAGAGGCGAGGGGTCAGGGCCCACGTCACTGCGGAACCCCCAAGCCGGGGCCTTGCTGCAGGCCTAAGGGGGAAAGGGGCTCAGCCTTCCGGGGGCAGGGGGGGTCGGCAACGGCAGGCGAGCAGAAGACGCTTACCAGGTCAGGGTCTGCCCATAAATCAGCTCCAGAACGTTCCCGGCAATGTCGAACTCCGGTTTCTCCCTCCTCTTAAGCTGCTTCTCAGAGATGAGCCTGGGGCAGAGGAGCCCCCGAGGGTCACTTGGGGGTGCCAATCCCAGAGACCGATCCCCAGCAGGCCGGCCAGTGACCCTCCCCTCAGGCGCCGGTGGATGTCAGGGGACAAGGCAGGCTGAGGTCCTCCACCTGAGGGGCTCGGGGCTACAGCTGACTTCCTCTCCGTCTTTTCTCTCTCTTTTTTTTTTAAGTAATCTCTCCGGCCGACGTGGGGCTCGAACTCAGGACCCTGAGATCCAGAGTTACACGCACCCCCCACGGAGCCAGGCGCCCCGTCTCGGTCTTTTTTCTACGCCCGGGTGTAAACATGCACAACAGGCGCAGACGTTTTACGGACTGTTAAACGTCCCGTTTTTAAATCACTATTAATCTCCTAGGTTCCCGGAAAAAAAACCACAAACGAGAAAATAAAAGCAGTAGCAACACCGGAGCCCAGCAGCCTCCCGCAAATGTCCCTCCATCCCTCCCTCCTTCCGTTTTCCCTGGACAACACTGAGATTAGACATCATTTGGGAAACTCCCTTCCATCTAAGCACGCGTTACATCCTGACTTGGGTTTTGCTCACTCGGCCGATCTTCCACAGAAAAGGCGGGCGGGGGCGGGGCGACGGCCGCCGCCTCGCCTCTCGCGGGTGAGGATGCTCGGAGCCCTCCTGAGGGCAGGGGCGAGGCGGGCGGGCGGGGAGGGCAGCCCAGGTGCCCAGGGGGCGCGCGCAGGGCCCGGGGCCTCACCTCCACACCAGCTCCCCGAACAGCGTGTCCAGCAGCACGAAGATGAAGTCCAGCACCATGAGCCGATACAGCTCCTGGCCCACAAAGTTCTCCCAGCACTGAAACAGAGCGGGCCTCAGCCCCCGGGCCCCTGGTGCCCCCGCCACCCTGCCCACCCCAGCAGCCCACCCAGGGGCCCTCCCACCGCCCCAGGGCCACCCAGGGCCACCCTCACCTGGTCCTTCAGGGTGCCCACCCTGCGGCCCAGCCAGTGGTAGCAAAGAATGCCCAGGATGACCATCTTGAGGATGAGGTTCCTGTAGAGGACAGGGAGGCGGGGAGTGCTGAGAGAGGGGGACCAGGGTGGGGGGGGGCAGGGGCCCCGCCCCAGGCAGCCTCCACCTGCCCCGCCTGGCCACACACCTGCAGACGGCCACGTACACCTCCAGCACCGGCGAGTCGTGCCGCTCCAGGGCCGCCAGGCAGCGGAACAGGTAGGGGGCCCCCAGGTTGAGGAGGCAGACCACCACGGGCAGGGCCAGCAGCGCCCCCTCCTGCTCGACAGACACGGGGCTCTGCAGGAGGAGGGCCGGCGGCGGTCAAGGCAGGTGCCCCGGTTGTGAGGGGGCGGCCGGGAGGGGCCCCCGGCGTGGAAGGAGGGGGCCAAACTGCCTGGCAGCACCTCCCTCCCTCCCCAAGACACGCCCACCCCGGCCTCCGCTTCAAACCACACAGGAAGGGGGTGGGGACACGGGTGTCAGAAAGAGAAACCCAAAAGGCAGGGGGAGCCAGAGACGGGCGCAGGAGGAGACAGAGCCGCCCGGGAGAGAGGGGGCCGAGGGCGGGGGGCAGGCACCGGGGGTCCGTCCGAATTCAGCAGGGGTCTGACCCTGTGGCCAGGGCTCCAGGGACGGTCCTCTCTCTGCCCGCACCTTGATCATGAGCTCGGAGAAGGCATAGACGGCCACGGTGCAGCCCAGCGTGGTCCCCAGGGACAGCAGCCACACGAGCCCTCGCACGGCCACCCGCCGCAGCTGCCCGCACGCGCTCGGGGAGCCCCGCCGTCGCTGCCACTCGGCCAACAGCTCCTGTGGGCAATGAGCCCGTCACGAACCCCGCGCAACCGCGCAGAGACACACACGGGACCCGCCAGGTGGACAGCTGGGGGAGCCCGGAGGGACCCAGGGGTCGCCTCCCTCCCTCCCCAGCCCTGCCTCCTGAGCCCCGCTCCCTGCCTTGGAGGTGGACGGGCCCCCAGCTGCCCAGAAGCCCTAAGGCTCGAAGGACACCTGGCCGGCCATGGGAGCTCCCTGAGGGCAATGAGGGCCCATCAGCCAGGTCAAAGCTGAGAGCACCCCGGAAAGGCAGAGAACAGCGCACAAGGCCCGGCCTGGCCCCCGGCCTTGGGTAAGGGACTGAACCTCAGGTCGGTGTGCTCACGGGCAGCACGGGCAGCTAACAGTCCCTGCCCTGGGCTACCGTGGCGAGCCAGGGTGCGTGCCGGCAGGAGCCCCGGGGTCTCTGCCCACGGTGCCCCTGGCCGAGGGCCCCGAGAGCAGCTAAGCCCCTTGCATCGGAGCGTCGGCCCGCGGGTTCTCCAGCCTGCGGCTAAGGGCGAACTGACACACTGAGCCCCCCAGGATGGAGGACAGGCCAGCAGCAAGGACCCACCCTGAGCACGCACGCACACCGAAACGTGCTGTGAGCAGAGGGTTCTATTAACGGGCTCCTGCGTGTTCAAGGGCCCTGGACACTAACCCTGCCAATGGGTGAGAGGCAGCCCCAAATGGGTGCCCCATAGAGAAGAAAACTCCAGGACGATTCCCAGGGCTATCTCCTGTCCCTGGATTCAGGGCGACAGGCCAAGACCCCCCACCCCGTGCCCCACGCACAGCTCTGGCCACGTGGGCCTAAGTGAACATGGGCCGGGTCTGTGGGAGCCGAGATGAAGTCAGGGCCCCCGAGCGGCTCACCTTCAGATGGGTTCGGATGTTGTCGTGCTGGAGGCGGGAGGCCCGTCTCTGGGTCACCTTGTGGTCCCAGGAGCAGAAAACGGTGACGGCATGAACCCCTGAGGTGCTGCCCACCCGGTAGCTCTCCCCGAAAGAGTGGGACATGCTGGGAGAAGCAGAGCCAGGCAGAGAGGTGACGAGGGGCACAGAGGCCAGGGAGAAGGCAGTCAGGACGCTCCCCACAGCCAAAACCTGCCACTCACTCTGAGCCCTCTGGGCGCTAGATGGGCCTCCCGCCGACCCCCCTGCCCCTCTTCCAGCCCTGCGCTCTGGGCCTCCTGCCGCAGGCTGCTGGCCACCCTACATCAACCCTGTCTGATTCGGTGCCCACTGAATGCGGCTAGCAGAGCGGCGGGGCTCCGTGACCCACTGACGTGGCTGGCCGCCTCCCACACAGACATCGCCGCAGAATATGCCAACTTACCTCAGGCCTTTTGCACGGCCTATCCCAAGAGCCGAAACACCTTCCTCTGCTTCTCCCCTGCCCACGCGTATTCAACCTCCCTGTCTGACATGAGCACCTCCTCTAGACAGAAGCCAGCCTGACTCCTCGAGTGCTCCAGCGCACGCCGGCAAGCACCGCTGGGGCTCTGGGTCTTCCCAGCCTCCTCACTGGTCTGTCTTCTCCCCTAGACAGCAAGTTCCTCGAGGACAGGCCCCATGCTTATTTACCCTCCTGCCCTGAGCTGAGCACAGCCAATGTCTGAAGTGGGGAGGGAGATGAATGGTTGAGTGGGTGGAAGGAAGGAAAGAAGGAAAGAAGGAAGGAAGGGGGCGCCTGGGTGGCTCAGTTGGTTAAGCGACTGCCTTCAGCTCAGGTCATGATCCTGGAGTCCCGGGATCGAGTCCCGCCTCGGGCTCCCTGCTCAGCAGGGGGTCTGCTTCTCCCTCTCCCGCTTCCCCCCTCTTGTGCTCTCTCTCTCTCTCAAATAAATAAATAAAATCTTAAAAAAATAAATATAAAAAAAGAAGGAAGGAAGGAAGGGCGGATGGATGGATGGATGGGGGATAAAAGGAAGGAAGGGTAGATGCATGGATGGAAGGATTTATGGAAAGAAGAGTAGATGGATGGATGAAGGAAAGAAGGGTGGATGGAGGAATGGATGGAAGGAAGGGTAGATGGAAGGATGGATGGATGGATGGATGGATGGAAGGATGGAAGGGTGGATGGAAGGATTTAAGGAAAGA
>NC_058417.1:56130417-56235485 GCF_002201575.2 Neomonachus schauinslandi
GAAGGGTGGATGGAAGGATTTAAGGAAAGAAGGGTGGATGGAGGGATATATGGATGGAGGGATGGATGGAAGGAAGGGTAGATGGAAGGATGGATGGATGGATGGAAGGATGGATGGATGGATGGAAGGATGGATGGATGGAAGGGTGGGGGATAGACAAGAGAAAGATCCGTAATGACTAGATGAGGAGATGATCAGTAGTACTCAGAGCCAAGGTCATAAGGTGGAGGGCCGTTACCTGTACACCAGGGTGATGCAGGTGATAAAGAAGGCTAGGCCCACAGTGAAGAGGTAGGCCAAGGGCATGCTGTAGGGCAGGCTGTCGGCCTCGCGGCTGCACTGACCACCCCCCGGGGGGGGCACACACGGCTGGCTCACTGTGCTGTTACTGTAGTAGCCGTAATACAGGACAGTGTGGGTGAAGCGGCCCTGCAGGGAGGAGGCCCCGTGCAGTCAGGGACTCTCCCCCTTCCCATCCCTGACCCAGCCTCGGGCTTCACGAGGCAGAGGGAGGGCACCCACGGGGGCAGGGCGAGGTGAAGGGCAGGGCAGGGGCAGAGAGGAGAGCACAGAGGTAGACAGAGGGCCACAGCCATCCCGGGGCTCCCCGGCCCCCCTGGACTCAGGGCAGGACGGGTATCAAGAAGAGGCTGGCTATAGCCCCCCGGGGAGTCCTGGCACAGACAGGGGCGGGGGCTCCCCGGGGGAAGCCATGCCAAGTGGGCAGAAGGCAGGGCCCCCTCCTGCAGACGCCCCCGGCCCCCCCACGGCTCCCTCGCCCTGAGGGAGCCCTCACCCCGCCGGTAAGCAGCTCCAGGCCCATGAAGCTGGGGACAGAGCCCGGGGGCGCTGGCGGCGGGAAGGCCGCCTGCACGCCCACGATGAAGGCCAGCAGCGGCAGCAGCAGGAGGGCGTTGAAGGCCAGCAGGGTCTTGAGGAAGAGGAAGTAGGAGAGCACGCTGGAGCCGAACTGGCCTCCGATCTGCTTCAGGGCGTGGCGCCACGGCTTCAGGGCTTGCAGACCCGCGAGCAGCCCGAGCCCCAG
The DNA here is from genome assembly GCF_002201575.2 of Neomonachus schauinslandi. NCBI lineage: Eukaryota > Metazoa > Chordata > Mammalia > Carnivora > Phocidae > Neomonachus > Neomonachus schauinslandi. The sequence continues at coordinate 56,131,463 of NC_058417.1, forward strand.
GCTGTGCAGGGCCTGTGGGCACAGAGGCAGGAAGGGAAGGGGCCCGCCCTGATCTCCCCTGATCTCGCGTGGGGGCGGGGGGGGGTGCGGGGGAGGCCAGGCTTGGAGGTGCAGGGGCAGTAGAGGGCGCTGCGGAGGGGAGGGCGGGTCTGAAGGCTGCGAGACCCCACACACAGGACAGGCACAGAAGAAAGGGGGGGGGCACCCCACCCCCGCCCGGCCGCCCTGGGCGCATCCCAGACAGGAGGGTCCTACCAGGACGCAGGCATCTCGGAGCCGGCCACAGCAGGGGAAGAGCCCACGCGGGCCCTGCCGGCCCCTCTGCTTCTCCGTCGGGGTCTGGGTCTCCTCTCTGGGGGCACAGGCCGCATCAGGGTGGGACCAGGGATGTACCCGACTCCCCCCTGGGAGCCACCTGCGGCATGCTCAGGGCCCTTCTCACCGACCGCCGAGCCCCAAGGAAGTGGGTCTCGAGACGGCCCGAGGCCGACGGGCACTGACCGCAGGCAGCGTTTCTCGGCCAGGCCCAAGGGCATTCCCCGGAGCATGTGGTTCCGCTGGGCCACCGGCAGGCCCTCCAGCTCCTTCACCAGGAGGAAGCGCTTCTCTACAGAGGATGGGGCTCTGTCAGTTCCCCGCCACACCCCTCCCTTCCTCCCTCCCTCACTCCTGCACCTGTGCCCATGACCCTGGACAAACCTGTCTGCCCCTGCCGGCCACCCCAACGCAGACCTCTGCCCACCCTCCCAGGTCTGGACGGCTGCTCTCTGCCCATAGCATCCAAGCCAGACCCCGCCGTGACCGCCGGTCTTGCTCCACTAGCTGTCTTCACTACCCCCCTCAGCCTATGAGCCCGGTGCCCCTCCTCCTGCACCCTAACTCTCCTCCTGGGTCCCCATAAGCATCTTGTTCTGACCCCCAATGCACTTGAGCCTCACCCGCCCCCCTGCTCAGCAGTGATGAGGTCCCAACCCCATCCCCTAGCACTTCCCACTATGCTCTTGTGGGGTGATGCGGGGGCCTGTAGACCCACCCCTCTCTCTCTCCCACCTTCACTACCAGCCTGGGAGGGGGCACCACTTCAACCCCAAGTGACAGACAAGGGGACACCTGGCCAGGCCTGCAAAGCGAAGCTGGCAAGCTGCCCAGAGCCCGCTCCTCCCTGCCCTGTCCATCCCCTATCACAGGGCCTCCACTAAACTGGGGAGGACACAGACAGGACCCCCGCACAGTGCCTGAGCTCCAGGCACCTGAACGCCACAGGTTACCTGGTGAAAGACCGACCCATGACACTGGCTCTGCTATGAACACTGTCCCTTGCCCTCTAGCACCTCCACACCCACCTCCCACCTCAGGGCCTTTGCACGTGCCCCTCTGTTCTAGTGTCACTTCCTCCAGGAAGCTTCCCTGGATCCCTGTCCTGCCGCGTGCCTTTCCTCAGTCTCCCTCGTCTGAGCTTGAATGTGCTCTTCCATTTGGTTGGTTCCCATCTGTTTCACTGGGCAGAAAACAAGCTGCAGGAGAGCTGGACCTGGTCCGCTCACCACCATCCCAGCCCAAAGCTGGGACCAGCGTGTGCAACACGAGCGCTCAGCGCCGGACGTTTCAGGGGCGCTGCCTGATATGGGCCAAACCCTTCACAGCCCAGCCGGCCCCCGCTGCTCTGCGCGCCCCCCCCAGTCTGGCCGGCCTGAGCTCCTCCCCACCGAGGAGGCCGCAGGGCCCACTGGCTCACCCTCCTCCTGCAGGGCCGCGGGGTCCAGCTCCAGGTCGTAGAGGCGGAGGCTGGGCCGCGCCGAGCGCCCCACGCCCTTGAGCTCCGGCCGGCTGACCCTGCGCCGCAGCCGCACCGAGCGGTTGTAGTACTGGCAGATGACAGCACCGCGGCTACGGCCTGGGGGGGGGGGGCGGTCAGGGGCAGCCCGGGCCGTGCCTCCCCGCCCCCGCCCCTCCCAGGGCCCACAGGGTCCCTTTACAAGAGACCTCAGGCACCACTGGGTTCCCAAGAGCCTATTTTTATCCCTGCGACTCGGGAGTCGTTTTTGGAACCCAGCGAGGCGCATGGGGCTGTGCCGGGCCTCCCGGCAGCGGGCGGCAGGCTGGGGGGGGCGACGGGCCCGGCCCCGCGCTGCACACACCCCCGTCTGAAACCCCCGCCGCCCAGGCGAGGCTAGAGGAGCTCACTCACCGATAGTGCGACTGGGCATGCTGGCCAAGACGCGGAGCGTGGCTGCGCTGTGTGCAAGCGCATCCTCGGGCCCCGGCAGGGCGTGCTGGCCACAGCCTAGGAAGCAGAAAGACTCGTCTGGGCGTCCTGGAGACACGGCTGGCCAGCCACCTCCCCCACCCAATCCCCACCCCAGGCCTGCGGTGGGCAGGGAAGGCTCAGTGCCCCGCCCACAGCATCAGGGCACCGGGGCCGTGCCCGGAGGGCTCACCTGAGGTCTCTGGGCCTCCAGGCCCCGGCTCCCTCTGCTGCAGCTCCAGCCCCTCCTCAGCCACCCACTGGCTCTGCTCCTGGATGAGCTGGTGGAAGGAGTCATGGACTTCACTCTCATCATAGGGGCTGGGCTCCTGGCTGCTGGGATGAGAGGGGGGCGGGAGCTCAGGATTAGGCTGACCCAGCCCTGCCCCAGCAGGGACCCCTTCCATAGGCCCTGGTCCAGGTGGCCTCTCCCAGGAAGGGGGTGGGGGGGAGGGGAACGTCTCTGCCCTCCGGCCCCCCCAGCCCCAGCGCACTTACCTGTGGTCCTCTGGGGTCTCGGGAACATTGAGGACAAAGTTCAGCGGCTGGGCCATGTCTGTGACCCACGCCCAGCCGGTCTGCAAACCTAGAGCAGCTCAGAGCCCCGGCGCAGCCTCCAAAGCCTCCCGCTGCCCATCTGATGAGACAGGGAGTGGTGTACCAAGGTTGGCCCTCGGTGCCTGGTGCCCCGCCAAACTACCCACTCCCTGGGGGCCGTGGGGGGTGCCCACAGCCTAGGCCGCCTGAGCCCCTGCCTGCCCCCATCCACTGCCAAACACGTGGTCAGGTTAGTGACCCCAAATAAGCCTCATGCCAGAATGGACCAAGAGGGAGTCCCTTCCACTGCCTGAGGGAGAGCGGCAGGAAGAAGGGGGTTCTGAGCAGTCCCCATCGGTTTCCTCTATGGCGCCAGTCCCTGGGAAGGCGGAAGGGGGTGGGTGTCTGTGGGCACAGCCCCAGGTATCCACCGCCCTCCTGGTGAAGAAGTTCAGGGCAAGCTCCCAGACCTTCCTGTGCCGGCCCTGTAACCCCAGAGCACTTCCTCTCACAGGAAGCCCCTCCCACGGCTAGCCCCTCCCACGGCTAGCCCCCCCCACGGGGGGCGGGGCTCCTCCAGCGGGCCGCCACCCAATGCTGCTGGCCCTCACCTCCCCAAACAGGGATCACTGCCCTCCACACTGGGCTGGGCTGGGGCGCTGCAAGGTCACCAGTTCTCAGGAGACCAACTCCCCTACATTCCATCACCCCAGGGGCGGGCCAGGGCAGCTGGCTGGGGGAAGGGAGACTGGGCGTTAAACAGGCCGCCTTTGTGCAGCCTTTGTCCAGGCAGAGGGCTCTGCCATCGCCTGGGACAACTGGAACCAGGGCAGCCTTGTCTGGGCTCTTCACCCTGTGGGAGTGGCCCGGGGCCCAGCCCTGCGTCTGCCCTGTCTTCGGTCTTCCTCCACCCTGTTGTCCCCCCGGGGGGATCTCAGCATTCAGAAAAGTTGGCTCTGCTCAAGGGGGCCTCCTGGGGCAAGGCCAGGATGCCCAGTGTCCTCACTTAGGGGCATGCAGGACGTCCAGTCTCTGAACCCAGGCCCCACACCATCCAAGCCCCTTCCGCTCCCTCCAGCAGGGGCAGGGGGAAGGGGGGACCAGCAGAGAGATGATGGGTCGGCTGAATCGGGAAAACAGCTGGAGGTGAAGCTGATGATGTGCCCCCCAATCCTGTCCCTAGAGCTAGAATCCCTTCCTCCGCAGACCCTCAAGCCTCTCCCACACACCCCTTTGGGGGGCAGGGGGAGGTAGTGGGGAGGTGGGAACTGTTCAGAGGCTTGGAACCCGGCAGCCTGCCTAGGGGTAGGGGCTCATCTGGGCTCACCCAGGCACTGCCTACGACTTCTGCCCAGCTGACACCCAGCGCCCGGACAGCCGACCCCAGGCCGGGGCAGGTCCGGCAGAGTTTCCGGGGCACACCATTCCTGAGCCCTGAGCCAGGTGGGGAGGGGCAGGGTGGGGCGCGTCTCCGGGAACCCCACCCCGGCCGGCAGCGAGTCCTCTGGGAGCCGCAGCTGTCGGGGAAGGGCCGCAGCCCAGCCGCGGAGCCCAGGGGCGGCAGCAAGGCCGGGCGCCCCTCGACCCCTCTCCGCGCCAGCCTCCCGCTCCCCCGCCCCGGGCCAGTGGTACCGGCCCGCGCGACCCGGCCGGGCCCCGGGGCGTCACCACTGCCCTCTCCGCTGGGGCGGCCGGCCGGGAGGCGTCAGGCCTTTGGCGCGGGAACTCCCCGCCCCGTGGCCCCGGGGGCCCCAGGGACTGGGAAGCGGGTGAGGCGGCCGCCGCAGGGGAAGTGGCTGGGCCGGGGGGACCCGGGCACCGCCCCCAAGCCCAGGGCCGCGGCTCCGCCCGGACCGGCACCCCGATCCCCGCCGCTTACCTGGGAGGCGCGGGGGAGGAGGGGCCCTGCGCGCCCGCCAGCCGCTCACCTGTCCCCGGAACCGCGGTCCGGGCTCCACCACCTGGGGGCAGGGGCGCGGGGTCAGGGGGAGGGAGTGACGGGGGGAGGGCCCAGGGGGCGACCTGGGACCGCCGCGGGACTGATGGGGCCCGAGGGAGCTGCGCCGCCCAGCCCCCGCCCACGTGGTGGCGGGCCTCCGGCGTCACGTGACCCGGCGCGCCCCGCGCCCTCGGGCGACCTTGCCCTCTCCCTGCCGACTTCCGACCCCGTCTCCACCTCACCCCGCCGTCTGAGCTGGGTGCGGACGGCCGAGCGTCTGGGTCTACTCCAGTCTCAGTCTGAGTCCAGTGTGTCAGTGGGACTCAGTTTCCCCAAGTTTCAAATGGGGACAATAATTCCCCACCCGCCCATTTCCCAGGGCAATTATCAAAATAACACGCTGCTGCAAAGCCCCACTGATACAGCGCCTTTCGACACTGGATTGGGTAACCCTTTCCTCCACACAACCTCCTGCTGACAAACGACTTCCCAAGCAGGCTCAGGACCCGGGTTATCACCCCCCCTCTGGTCCGGGCGTGGTTTCTGTCACCGGTCAGACCACAGTTCTGGCGCACTTCCTGTGTGCTAGGTGGGGAGGAGGGGCAAGCCCCAGGAAAGCCTGACACTGTGACTGTCCCCTCTGCTGGTTTCTTAGTTACTCCCATAAGCCAGGGAGGTGGACACCTACTCCCTGCTTCACAGATGAGCAAACAGGTGGAGACGTTCATCAGCCCCTTGGGGTGTCCTCTGCCAGGGCTTGAGTCTGGTCCACCCCGGAGCTCCACAAGAAACCTGACTTTGAGAAAGCCTGGCAGGTCAGAGGGGAGGCTCCCAGAGATTGGAATGAGAATGGGTGGGATTTGGACAGTGGGGGGGGGGGACCGTCCAGGTGGGGGGAAGCCTTGAGAGGCAGGCAGGGTGGAGGGCAGAAAGGAAGGAGAGAGCCCTCCTGGAGGGGAGAACAGGTGGGCAAAGCCAGGATTCCCAAATGAAAAGATGTAATGCAAGTGGTAAAGGGGTCTGCAGACCTGAAGTTGGACAAAGTTGGAGGGGTCAGCGTTGGGGCTTTTTTTGCAGCTGTCAGTGGGGTCCTCAGATGGGTTACTTCAGGCTGGATCTTGGCACAAGGCACCTCCGCATGAAGACGGGGCCTGCCCAGCCCTTGCCTCTCCCCACACTGATGCCCCTCCCTGCACACCCTGCTCCAGCCATGTGGTACTCGCATGACCCTGGCCCAACTTGCAGGTCACCTCCTGTGGGAAGCCTTCCTGGTTGAACCCTGTTGGAGCCCTTGCCACTTCCTGTTGACATATTCTTTTGCTGGTCTGTTCACCCTGCCCCCACTCTCTGAGCCCACTGTGTGTTGGGCACCAGCACCCAGCTTGGAGCCTGGCATAAAGGAGGGGCTTGGAAAATGAGGGGATCCAGGCAGGGATGCAGAGAAGCTACCAGAACTCAGCTGGATGGACTGGGCCCTGAAGGAGGTGGAGAGGGAGCAAGGAGGAAAGGGGATCCCAGGAGAGAGAAACGGCCAAGATGGCTCTGAAACATCTTGCCTAGCAGGAACGAATGGCACGGATTCCTGAGCCCTTACTGTGGGCCAGACTCTAAGTCCCTGAAGTGCCAGTGACCCAGGCGGGAAGCTGAGGATTAACGCCAAAGGCTTCTGGAAACTGAGCAGCCTGAAGTGATGGGGCCCACCCATTCTGTCACTATCTCGCTCTCCCCCCAGGACAATCTGCCACGGGCAGATAAGCGGCCAGGCCCCAGCTCGGGCTCCCCAGGCGTAAAGGGACCGAGCACGCAGGAGCGGCGGGGAGGGATGGGCGGGACACCCCCCACCCCCACCTCCTACCCCCTGGACGACCCCGACCCCGCGGGCCCCACCTGCCCGCCTGCCCGAGCGCCACAGGAAGTGGGGGCCCCATTGAAAGCGAAGGAAGCTGTCGAGGTGGGGGCGAGAAGTGCAGGGGGGAGGAGATGGCGGGAGAGCTGGGGTTCCTGTCATGTGACCCCTCCCCCGGCTCCCTCACAGTCCCGCCGGACGTGGCGGGAGCCGGTCCAACGAGGGGGCTCCTCCGTGGACTTGGTCCCTTGTCCCCAGGTGAGCTGGGTGCAGAGTGGGGGGAAGAGGCAGAGCACGAGGGGGTGAAAGAGAGAACCGAGGGGGTGGGGCTGCTGAGGGATAGTGGTTATGGCCGCCGCGCTAGGGTCCCCTCCCCAAGTCTGGGGGCTGTAGCCACGCCTCCTCATCTGCGGTTCCCCGGGGAGCGGGGCAGACCCAGTCCTGGGGGCTGGACCCCAGGTAGCAGGCGCAAGGGGGTCCCAGCACATCCAAATCCCGCAGGATATGGATTCTAGGAACTGTCAGGGTTTGGGACAGGGGCCTGTTCCCACTACTGGGAGAAGTAGCAAGGGGAGAAGAGCTGGAATTGTCTTGCCGAGGGGTGACCCCGAAGGCCTTTGGCCACAGGCAGCAGGTGTGACTGGGGTGCAGCAGCTTTGGACCCCATCGCACTTATCTGTGGCCACACCTGGCTTTGTCTTTGTCTGGGACAGTCCCATCTTTCCATGCCCTTTGGACCTTTCTCCCCATTGACAAACAGGGAAACTGAGGCCTCTGGCAGTGTGTTGCTTTGAGATGTGGACGGGGACCCAGTCCAGATCTGCTCCAACTGAATTCTCTCTCTTCATCTCTGGCTGTGCCAGGGCCAAGAGCCTGAAGCTCACCCAGCAGGCACCCCACGTCTCTTCTAGGAGGTGGGGGATTGTAGCCCAGCGCCCCCAGCCCCAACCCCATGGCAGAGATGCTGAGGCAGTGGTCAGTGCAGTCCGGCCAGGCCCTCGTGGAGCCAGAACCTGAGCCAGGGGCCGAGGAGCTATGGGAGCAGGAGATGGAGCGGCTGTGGTCCTCCCAGGCCCTGGTGCGGGAGCTGCCCTATGCCATGGTGGACAAGCGCCTCATCCGGTGGGTTCCCCAGGGCGGGACACGGTGGGGGCCAGATGGTGGTGGAGCACCGACAGGATGCACCTGTTGGATGCGGGTGGAAGTCACCCGCAGTGGGAAGGCTCCTCTGGCCCTTGGCATTGCTCTGCCTGGCCTGGTGGGCACAGTGGGTGACTCAAGGCCGCCCCCGTCATCACCCCATCCCAGGCAGCTGCGGGAGCCCGAGGGGGTGAAGACCTCTTGCTGGCAGCGATGGCGGAGCAGGCGGCAGACTGCGGGACGGCGCCTCGGGGAGGCGGCGCAGCGGCTGGCCCGGGGCTTTGGGCTCTGGGAAGGGGCTCTCTACGAGATAGGGGGTAGGACCCGCACCCCCACCTCCCCCCTCCCCCCTCTGGAGTCTCAATGTCCGGTTTAGAAACCCGAGGCCACCATCCCGCTTGCCATTGTCCCTTCCGCCCCCACCAAACAACCCCCCCACCACCAAACAACGCCCCCCATCCTTTCACGCCCCCGTTTGGCCCAGAGCCGGGGCGCAAAACTAGGCAGATGACAGCACCCCCTGGTGGCTCTCAGAGGTACTGCTAGGGGAGCCTCCAGGACTCGGCCATTGATCCGAGGTCCAGGCAGGCCTGGTCACCCCCACCCTGCTAGGTTGGTCGCCCTCGGATTCTCAGCTGCGCTCCTGGCTTGGTGCGGCTCTGAAGGACCTGCTGCTCTCCTCATAGGCCTCTTTGGCACCGGAATCCAGGCCTACTTCACCTTCCTTCGCTTCCTGCTGCTGCTCAACCTTCTGACCCTGCTTCTCACTGCCGGCTTCGTCCTGCTGCCCCTGGTCTGGCTCCGCCCCCCCGACACAGGCCCCTCCCTTAACTTCAGTGAGTGCCCAGCCCACCAAGGGAATAAAGTCCTGGAGTGCGCACCTGCACCCTGAGGACCCTGAGGGGCTGGTCCAGGGCTCAGAATGTTGGGACAGCCCTGACCCTCTGTGTCCCAATCCTGGGCATCGTCCTGCTTGGGTCCACCCCGGGTACTCTCCCTGACCGTGCCTTGTGCATGCCTGACACCTCTTCAGGGCCCTGCTCAGACCGCCCCAGGATGGGGGGGGGGTGCTGTGGAGTAGATAGGGACAGAGCCTCACCAATGCCTTGGGGTCCCTTCCCTACTGGTCCCCTCTCCCTCCTGACAGCCCTCCAGTGCCCTGGTAGCCTCCAGCCCCAGACTGGTGTTCCCAGATTCCACAATCAACTTTGGAATGTTTTAACCGGCAGGGTAAGTGGGCTCCGTCTTGGCTCTGCACCAGGAGGGCTGGAGGACCTGGAGAACTGGCCCCAGGGGACCGCAGTCTCAGAGGACCCCCATCCCTCCAAAGACATTTTGGCTTTGAGGGGAACAGTTTTACATAAACAGGCTGGCAGGGACAGTGATGGGGTCAGAGAGAGGTTGAGGCCAGTATGCACAGCCCAGGGCCATGGTCATCTGTGCATGGCCCTCAGGACCCAGCTGGGGTGGGGGTGCAAAGGACAGAGGGGAAAAGTGTCAGGGCCTGTGGGATAAGCACCACCCCACCCTCATCTCTGGAAGCCACTGAGTGGTTGCCATGCAAACTCCTGTATTCCAGTCCTGTCTCTTCCTCAAAGCTGTGCGGCCTTGGGCAAGTTGCTAACTGCTCTGGGACTGTGACATGGGGATGCTCTCCCTCCCTCCCTGATGAGGATTCTGTGAGAGTTAGAGAGTGAAGACATGGGAAGCACTTAGCACACAGCCCGCATGACCCGGTTATCATTGTCCACATCCCCAGGCCTTCACCAACACCTACCTCTTCTATGGCGCCTACCGGGCGGGGCCCGAGAGCAGCTCGGCGTACAGCATCCGCCTGGCCTACCTCCTGAGCCCCCTGGCCTGCCTGCTGCTCTGCTTCTCTGGGATTCTGCAGCGGTGAGAGCGGAGCGCCTGGTCACCCCTCCCTTGGCGTGGCACCCCCAAAGTAGCAGGAGGGCCCTGGCCTCTGTTCAGGCAGGCTCATCGGTGGTTTCAGGGCCTGGACGGTGTGTCCCCAGCTGCAGGGCTCAGGGACACCGCCCCTGTACCCCCACTCCTGACCCAAGCCTGCACCCGGGACCATCAGGGGCTTCCCACCCCAGACCGGAGCCAAGGCGGAGGCCCCTCCCCCATGGGCCCCGACCTCCTGCCCCCTCCAGGATGGTGAAGGGGCTGCCACAGAGGCTGTTTCTGGGCCAAGACTACAAGTCGCCCGTCAGTGTCAAAGTGTTCTCCTCCTGGGACTTCTGTATCCGGGGACAGGAAGCAGCCACCATCAAGCAGCATGAGATCAGCAACGAGTTCAAGGTGTGTGTGAGGGTCCGGTGTGTGCACGTGGATGCGTGGACGAGCATGTGTGACTATGCACGTGAGTGGGTGTGGTTTGGGAGTGTGCGCTCACCTGCCCCAGGGTCACACCAGCCTTGCCTGGATCCTGGCAGCCTGTCTCCCCACGAACACTGACCTGGACCTGACCACCCCCTACCCCCCCTCCGTGCAGCACCCTGCCGGCCAGGGCCGGCCCTGACCGTCTGTGTCCCCACCCCCGTGACAGGTGGAGCTGGAGGAAAGGCGTCGGCTGCTGCTGGTGCAGCAGGAGACCCGGACCCAGAGGGCCTGCCACCTGCTCACCTACCTGCGGGTCAATGTCCTCATCGGGCTCCTGGTGGCTGGAGCCATCAGTGCCATCTTCTGGGCCACCAAGTACTCGCAGGACAACAAAGAGGTGCCAGGCCATGGACATGCATTCATTTAATCCTGGCCAGAACTCTGGCAGGAGACAGGATGGTCCCACTTGGCAGATGAGCAAGCTGAGGCTCAGAGAGGTTGACGCAATTTGCCTAAGGTCATGACCGGCCAGACCGCCTCTACCTGTGATATCCCCCAACCGCCATGCTGCCTCTGGAATAGTCCGTGGGCTTCCTGATGGCAGGCCTGCACCAGGGGGACACTTGAGGGGGCTATAGGGCATGAGGGTGCTGCTGGGGGCCCTCCAGCCCCTGGGTACCCCCTTACCTGCTTTTCCCCTACAGGAGTCCCTGTTTGTGCTGCTCCAGTACCTGCCCCCTGGGGTCATCGCCCTGGTCAACTTTCTGGGGCCCCTGCTCTTTGTTTTCCTCATCCAGCTGGAGAACTACCCTCCCAACACGGAGGTCAACCTCGCCCTCATCTGGTGAGTGCCACCATTGGGGGTGACGGGTGGGACAGCATGTGGAGGGTCGGGGAAGGAGGGTGCCGTGTCCTGCTGTCCATCTGGGCCATTACCAGGTACCAGGGCGCCTGAGCAAGGGAGGGCATGCAGGAACTTCCAGAAAACACCATCTCAGGAGCCTCCATCTAAGGTTTTCTGGTACCTTCCATCCAAAGCCAGCCAGCAGCCCGTGCCACGCACCAGCCATTCAGAGGGGCCAGTGACAAAACAGCCAGAGGGGGTTGGGAGCCAGCTACGCACACAGGGAAACCAGGAGTATGGGAGGCACCCAGCTCCCATACGCCCCAAGGGTTTACGGCCCTTGACAACCTTCACATGACCTGTGAAGTGGGGACCATCCTCAGCCCCCATTTGACAGATGAGGAAACTGAGGCTCTAAGGGATCAATGCCTCAGCCAAAGGCAAACTCACTATGCCTGCTGGATGTGTGTTCACGTGCAAGCCCTCCTCCAGCCCCATGCTCTGCTCTGCCCCTCTCAGGACCAGGATCCTGCCTTGGACCCGAAGCCCCTCTCTGAGCTCCCCCCCCCCCCTGAACCCCCGCTCTGCTTTTCTGTCTGCCCCGCCCCCCCCCCACTTGGCTGTCTGCTTTCCCTTCTGCTTCCCTAGTGCAGAAGCTGTTGGAGCCCATTCAGCTTTCCTGCAAGGTTGACTATGGTTTGAAGCTTTATTTTGGGAGCAGGTAGTAACACATGCACATGGTAAAAAGTTCAAAATGCTCCAAAGGATGAAAGATTTAAAAAATCAACGCCCTCCCACCACTTTGCCTCCCAGGCTCCCTCAACAGAAGACCCACCATTCCCAGGCAGACTTCTGTTGCCTGTCATCACTGAAAGTCCACACTTAGATATAATGGGCATGTGACAGTTTGGGGGTAAGCCATCCTACCTGTGTGGTCCAGTGCTGCATTATTTAGTGGTGATGCTCATGTGTGTGACGCATGAGACGGTGTAAGTGGGCTAGGGCGTTAATAGGCAGGAGATGAAAGATCTCCCCTGCTATAAGAATATGAAAGGCCCATATGTGCCTGCAAAACTCCAAACTGAGTGGGTGGGGGAGGGTAGCTGGACTCCACAGTGTTTGCCAAACTGATTTAAAAAACAGAACCCTTCTCTCGTGAATCATCTGGAGGCCAAGATTCTGGGGAACACACTTTGGGAAAGATTGCCACGGACAGAGCAGGTTGGAAGGAGGCTGGGCTCTGGATTTAGAGGGGGCTGGACCCAGAAGAGACATGATCTCAGAGAGAGCTCGGCCACACATGTAACGTGGGTGGAATGCGCCCATGCACCTGAGCCCCTCCCCCTGACACCGTCCCGCCCCCCAGGTGCGTCGTGCTGAAGCTGGCCAGCCTGGGAATGTTCTCCTTCTCTCTGGGCCAGACCGTGCTGTGCCTTGGCACGAACAAGACCAGCTGTGTGTCCTACGGCTACAACGCCTGTGATTACCAGGTGGCTGGTGGCTCCATCAAAGCCTGTCCCTCCTGTCCCTCTCCAGTCTCACCTTTGCGCGAGAGCAGCACACCTCCAGGGGGCGCCGTTCACAGCACACGATGCACTCGCTGTGGGGTCTCCCTGCTCAGATCTCACCCCGGAGGCCCGGGTTCTAACTTAGCAATCATATCAGGTCCAGGCCAGGCTCCTACACCACAGAGGCCCCCAGTGGGTGGGTAAGGGGCAGCTGGGGACTGGGGGTGACAGGACCCCCCCCCCCCCCGCTCCAGTGCTGGGAGAACGCGGTCGGGGAAGAGCTGTACAAGCTGAGCATCTTCAACTTCCTTCTCACGGTGGCCTTTGCCTTCTTTGTCAGCCTGCCTAGGAGGTGAGACATGGGGCCCCCCCACGGTGGGGAGAACGGGGCTTGTCTGGGGGTGGCCGCTGGCCACGGCCAAGGGTGAGCAGTTCTTCCCACGTGTCTCTGTGTGAGTGAGTGTGGGGTGGTCAGTGGTCGTGACTGATGTGGGTGCCGGGACACTCCCCGCCCCCAGGCTGCTGGTGGAGCGGTTCTCGGGCCCGTTCTGGGCCTGGCTGGACCGGGAAGAATTCCTGGTGCCCAAGAATGTCCTGGACATTGTGGCGGGGCAGACCATCACCTGGATGGGCCTCTTCTACTGCCCCCTGCTGCCCCTGCTCAACAGCGTCTTCATCTTCCTCACCTTCTACATCAAGAAGGTGAGCGCTCGCGGGCTGGGAGAGGGCCCAGTGCACCTGCGTGGGCGCGTGGAGTCCCCATCAGCCAGGCAGGTCTCACGTCCTGCTTCTGCCCGCCCCCTCAGCGTCACTTCCCTGGGCCTCGGGCTCCTTGGCATCTGCGAACTGGCTAACGACCCCCATGTGCCGTTTGCCCCCAGTACACCCTCATGAGGAACTCCAAGGCCTCTCCTCGGCGATTCCGCGCCTCCAGCTCCACCTTCTTCTTCCAGCTGGTGCTCATCCTGGGCCTGCTCCTGGCCGTCATGCCCCTGGGCTATGTGGTCAGCAGGTGAGGGCCGCAGAGGCGCCTGCAGCTGGTGGGCAGGGAGCTCCTCACCCGGGGCCCTGACACCAGCCCGACTCTGGCTGTCTCTACCCAGCATCCGCTCCTCCTGGGACTGTGGCCTCTTCACCAACTACTCGGCCCCCTGGCAGGTGGTCCCAGAGCTGGTGGCCCTCCGGCTCCCGCCCCCTGGCCAGCGCGTCCTCCACTACCTCGGCTCCCACGCCTTCAGCTTCCCCTTCCTCATCCTGCTCAGGTGCCTCTCAGGGCAGCATGGGCCAAGGGAGGGCACACCTGGGAGGGGGTCCTTCCTTCGATGGGCACCCCCAGGCAGTCTCATGGGATCTCATGGGGGCCAGACAAGGACAGGCAGGAGGCAGGGTCCCAGAGGACGGGGCATGGGCCCAAAGACAGGTAGCCCTGGGTAGCGCCCTCAGCATGTCACCTGTGAAGTAGGTACTATATATGATCAAGGAGGAAACACAGTGCCTCCTGCAGACACACTGAAAACCTGTCCTGGGGAGGAGAGGGGCTGCCTGCGGAGCAAGGAGAGGAGAGATAAAGGGGTCTGCAGAGACAAGAACCCCAGGAGGCATTTTGAAGAAACTGAGGTGGGGAGAGAGAAAGGAGGGGGAGGCGCCTGCCATCCAGGGATGACTGACCTTGGATCCCTATCTGTCCAAAGCCTTGTCCTGACGGTTTGCGTCTCCCAGTCCCAGGCCAATGCGAGGGCCATCCAGGCGCTCCGGAAGCAGCTGGTGTGGGTGAGTGTCCGCTGGGCTGGGGAGGGGCCAGACCTCGCCCTGGAGTGTGGCCTCAGGCTGGGAGCCACGTGACGGGAGTATGGCCTTAGGCTTGGGACACGGTTTGTAGTTGATAGGATGCTACAGCGGGAGCATCACCCGCATCAACTAGCAGCAGAGCTGACATTCGAACTCCGGCTCTAGGTGGCGGGCGTGGGCAGGCCCCTGGTGGGGGCGTGGTCTCGGACCGGGCGGGGGCGGAACCCGGGCGGGGCGGGGCCTATTCTGGGGGCGGGACTCTTGAGGGAGGGGCGTGGTCTTTGGCTTAGCTGGGGCGGGACCTGAGGGCCGACTGGAGGCGGAACCGTGGCGGGGCGTGGTCTCGTTGTGGGGCGTGGCCTCTGGTTGGGGGCGCGGCTTGTGCTGGGCGGGGCCTCGGGCGGGGGCCTGGCAGGGGACCCGGAACCGCGGACCGCGGAGCTGCGGCCGGCTCTTGGGAGGAGGCGCCGCTCGTAACCGGTCGCTCGCTCCCCACCCCGTCCCCACAGCAAGTCCAGGAGAAGTGGCACCTGGTGGAGGACCTGTCGCGGCTGCTACCGGAGCCGGGCTCCGGCGGTTCTGTGGGGCCCGAGTCCCCTCACTCCAGAGCTTCGCGCCCGCGGTCCTTCTGCCCTGGATTCCCGTGCCCCGGCTCCCCGGGCCCCGGGGTCCCCAGGCCGGGACCTTGTCTCGAGGATCCCGCCAGGCCAGGCGGTGCCCCGGTCCCCGCCCCTAGATTCCGCTTCCCCAGCGGCTCAGAGCTGTAGCACCCACCCCGGCTTCCTCCCGGAGCCTCCCCAGGGCCCGATCTACCTCCCCCTCACCAGAGTGCCCCGGGCCCCAAGCTCCTGCCCCCTGGTGACCGTCGCTCTCAGTGGGCCCTCCAGCAGGACGGGGTAGAGCCCAGGGGCAGCAGGAAGAAAATATGGGAAGTTGTATTTATATTTTTACCTCAGTCCTGTAAAGTTTCTGTTTTTGTTGAATGTTTTATAATATACATAATATATGAGTAGAGTAACCCCTGAATGCAATTCATAAATACACATCCATGGGGGGGGGGGTGTTCAGAAGTGCTCCCACTGTGGGGAGCACCACTGCAACATCTGCGGGAAGGGCAAGGCCTGGCCACAGTTGAGCAAACCTGCGCTGGGGGCTTGCTGTGCTCTGAGGGCATGGGGGGCCCCACAGCCTCCTGCTGCCCCTTCTCCACTGTGAGACCAGTGAGCCCCACAAGCAATGCTTGAGTCGGCTAGCAACAGAGCTGACACTTGAACTCGGCTCCAGCACGGCGCGTTCCTGACCCTGACCCGGGACCTTCCAGGGCTTCCTTGAGTCCGAGGAACAGAGGGTCCAGGGCCAGCCTCTCCCTGGCAGGATGCCTCACGGTCCGTTCCAGCCCAGGACCCCACATCAACAAAGTGGGCCCCCTCAGGAACCCGGGTCAGAGGCCCCTTGGCCACACCTTCTGCAGGCCTGTCACCAGCCCTCCCCTGTGCACCCTCACCCCCGCCGCCATGTTCAGCCAGCCTTTAAGAGTGGTGGGTAAGAAGGCGCCCCGGGAGGCTGCTGGGCATGTACAGACCTGCACTGAGACACACACCAAGTGTCGGCCTGGGAAGGGGGTGGAGCCAGCGGGCGGGGATGCAGCCCAGGGCCTCGGGGCCCCTGCCTCTGCAGTGGCTCTCAGCCTTAGAGGACTGGCCCTGTGCCAAGGCTGCTGACGTGCTTGGCCCAGGTGCAGCCAGCAGCCAGGCATTGGGACTCTCTAAAGCTGCCAGGTGACTCTCCCCGGCAGCCAGGGCTGAGAACGCTGGCCTAAAGAACTGTCGGGAGGGAGGGCCAGGAGAAACCCCACGACATGCTCGCAAAGCCTCTCCTTCCACCAGGGGCCTGGCGCCTGGCAGGATTCCCAGCCTGGGAGCAGCTGGGCCTCGAGCCCTCAGGCCTTCACGTGGGCCTTGAAGGCTTGGCTGGTCCCGCCCCCCTGTGGCTGTCCTCTCTCACTCACCCAGTGTCACATGACCTGTCAGTCTGTCAACAAGTGCATGAGCTCAATCAGCCGAGGGCCACCGCCCGTCCCTGGTGAAAGTGACACATACTGTTAGCAAGCGGCTTAGGGCCAACGTGTGGCCCCGACCTGCAGCGGTAGCATCAGCAGGCAGCTTGGCAGGAATGCAGATTCTCAGTGGCCCCCACCCCCCCGGGGCTCCTGACACAGAAACTGTAAGGGTGAGGCCCAGCGCTGTCTTGTAATGAGCCCCCAGGGGCCCTGCCGATGGTGCCCAAGCAGTAGAAGGCTGCACCGGACACCAAGGCCCTTTTCCGGTCACCTTCTCATGCCTTCGGCAGACATTCACTGAGAACCAGCCAAGTGCAACACCAGGAGAAGACAAGCTTGGGGAGGCTTGGGGAAATCAAACTCTGGGCCTGTTTGCTTGGCTGAAACGTGGGGCTGACACCACCCTCCTCTGAGTGGCTGTGAGGATTAAATGAGCAATTACTTATCAAGTGTCCTGACCCGTGCCTTGAGGCACTGAGGCTTTCTTATGGCCCCAACTTCATACAATCTAGGTGACCTGGGTCCTCACGAGTCCTGTCCTACATGCAGAGGAGAACCAGCCTCCTCTGCAAACACTCCAGTCTGATGGCACACAGGTGGTCGCTGGGGCGGGCATCCCCCATGAAAGCCTAGGGGAAATGTCTCTCGAGTCGGCCCACCACGCTCTCCTCTGACCTGCTCCCCAAATACACTGATGGAAGGAGGAGGCTTCTCAGGAGCCGCCTGAGCTCAAACTTCATCCCCTGAGCACAACATGGAGGAAAAAAATCACAAGTGTTTGGAGACGGATTGGCAGCAGGCTAGACGATTTCTCTGTCCCTCTTCCATCCTCAGTTCCTTCAGTTCCTTCCCCCAACCACTTCAGCAGAGCGAGGACAGACTGTTTGGAAGAGAATTTGTCTACGAAACTAAGAGAGAATGCTCGCTCCCCACATGCACAGAGGCAGGTGGGTCCATAGGGCACACCCCCAGGGCGTGAGTCAGGACTCAGGGTGGCAAGTGACAGATGCTGATTCTTGCCTGCAGGGCAGACGGAGGACCACCAAGGCAACTGACGAATCTAGTCCCCAGGTGAGCTCTGGGACATCAGCCCCCAGGCTCTGGCTGCCCCACTCCCCGCTCCCTATCATCCCTGCTACTGCTCCCAGGTGGGCAGGTCATCTGCTAGACCAGCTTCCCACCATGCCCAGACCTCTCGGGCCTCCGCGGCTTTCCCTGAGGAGGGCCAAGGGTACCCGAGGGCAAGGCTGTTTGTGCCTTCCTTGGGTCAGGTGCTCATTCCTGGGCTGTGCAGGGGGTGGGTGTGTAGTCCACCCGTGGAGCTCTGCAGGAGAGAACAGCCCCCAATGGAAGCAAATGGATCCCTGGGGGTGGGCCATCTTCCCTGAGGAAGGCAGCCCAAATGGGCATTTTCTGCACAAGCTAAGTGACCCTGTCCAGCAGCCCTGGGCTTGGCTTGGGAGGAGCCCAGCTGCCTGGGGCAGGCAGGTGCCAGGGGTCAGCTGTGGGGCTGGCTGGGTCCTGGCCCACACCTCACCGGCTCCCTCCATTCTCTCTGGGCTCCAGGCTGCCCTGAGCCCCCAGCCCTGAGGGGTCCCACCCAGGTCTGGCCTTAGTGTTCTCAGAGCTTCCTGGCTCCCTCCACCCTTCCTTCTCCCCAGATCCAGTGAGCCCTGCTGGAGACTGCTGAAAAGGCCATGCCACCATACGTGATGTGGGCTGGCCTCCTTCTGCTCTAGCTGGAATTGGGTCCAGATCCTGGGGAATGACCCCTATCCATGGACATGAGGAAAAACCCCTCCCCTCTCTGAGCTTCCCCCCTGTATCACGCTCCTGGGGTGACCAGGGGCCTCATCTGGTCTGAGCTTTAATTTGGGGGCCGAGCCCAGTGCCAGCCACCCAGCAGGTGCCCAATAGGTGGTCACTAATGAACCAGTGTGAGATGGGCAGAGGTGGCCTCTCCTGCCTGCTTCTCTAACAGGTCCAGCCCCACAGGTCTCCTGCGTGTATGTCAGACTCCCCTGGGGGGTTGGGAAGGACCCTTGTGATAACAGGCCCATCCCAATAGTCCAGAATAAGGATCCTATCTCAAAATCAGAAGATCAGCAACCTTAACACTCCCTTGCCAGGTAACATACATATTCCAGGGGTTAGGACGCGGGCATCTTCCTCCCAAACAAACCCACTACAGCTCAGCAGTGGTGGCTGAGTGTAAGCCCTGGTTGGCTCCAAGGCCCAGGGGCCTCCTAATCCCTCCAGAGGGTGTGGGGGCCTAGCTGTTCTGAGCCCAGCCCTGGTTGCCGAGGCCATGGGGCGCCGTGGCCTCCGGGTTATCTCCCTGCTGCAGGCACCCACCCTAGGAGCATCCCAGGGGCCCCAGAGTGGAGGTGGCCCTGCTGAGAGAGCTCTTGCAAGCCTGAGCAGAGGGCCCTTACCCCAGCAGAGGCATGAGTCTCCTTCTGCTGTTCTGCTTGGCCATGCTGGGTGAGCTAATGGGGACATCGTTGGGGGCAGGAGGGACCACCGCCAGGGCCTTGGGGAAGCAGGCTGAGGGTGCAGGGATGCCAGGGAGCATAGGAGAGGGACCTGAAGGCACAGACACTTCCAGAAGCACGAGGACAGAGAGGGAGAGATGTGGGCTTGAGACCAGCCCCTTACTGCACAATGTGGCCCAGTGATTGCTTCACTGTGCTGGGCCCACTATTTACTCATCCACAAAACGGCTGATGATGCTGAATGTTGTGGCCTCAAAAGAGCTTCTGCGAGCGGAGACACTTGTTGAGTCCTAGGCCTCCCTTCTGTCCTTGGCAGGAGGCTCTCTGGGTGGTCTCCGGCCTCCCCTCCACCCTGGGCTCCCTGCTTACTCCCTTCACACCCTCCCCCGCTTCCAGGCACCAGCGGCTTCTCCGCGCAGCAGGAGGTAGGTGAGTAGCCCAGCACGCTTGAGGGAGACGGCGGGTGCCGTGGTGGGTGCCGTGGCTGGCGGAGGTTGCTGATGGTGTGTGGGTGTCTGGTGGTGGACAGATGGACAATTCTGGAACTTGGCCTCAACCCCTGCAGGGCCCTTGAGGGCATGGAGAGGAGCAGGAGGGCAGGCCAGTGGGGGACCTCCAGGGGACTTGGGGCAAGGAGAGAGCTGGCTTCCAGCTGGGCTCCGGAGGGGGG
Source organism: Neomonachus schauinslandi (assembly GCF_002201575.2). Classification (NCBI taxonomy): domain Eukaryota; kingdom Metazoa; phylum Chordata; class Mammalia; order Carnivora; family Phocidae; genus Neomonachus; species Neomonachus schauinslandi. The sequence goes on from NC_058417.1 coordinate 56,150,862, forward strand.
AGGAAGGGGAGCCGAGAGCGTGTCCCTGGGCAGGTACATCCCAGTCAATCTACCCCGGGTGCCCAATCTGGAGCAGATCTGCCGGGTGGGTGTGATTCCAGTGAGGGCTGGGGGCACCCGGTGGGGCACTGGGGCCGAGGAAGTCCAGGCTTCCCTAGAGGTCCTGCAAACGGAGTCTGGCTTACTCTCAGAGGCAGCTGGAGGGCGTGGGGCCCCTTCTCCACCAGGGGGTGGTACAGAGCCAGGGGGAGGGGACGCTCCTGGTCCCTCCTCCATGCCTGCCTCCTCCCCCCCTTCTCCAGCTCTCCCCCTACCACAGCCCCACCCCCATTTCTAGCCCTGTGACCCTTAAGGTCAGGGTGGTGGGTTACCTCCTCCTCTCCACCAGGCTGCGGGGTGGTGTTCTCCCCTGACTTGTCTCCACCATCACCTCGCCGGGGCCACCGGGTCACAGAGCTGGCATCTGTCTCTATTCCGCTGAAGGGTGGGTTTCGCTTGAATGCGGCACAAGCAAAATTATCATTTCCTCATTTGCTTTAAAAACAAACACGTCAGTCCTGGTGTTTCTGCTAAAAAGAGAGCGGCTGGAGGCGGCAGACATTTGCGTCCCCGTTTCGAGAAGTACCTGGCCAGGGCTGGTGGGCCCCCCTCCGCCCCTGACTTCTGCTCAGACTCTTGCCCAACAAGCCTTGCTAACTAAACTCCGGAGAGGCCAGCTGGGAAATCATTCATTCGTTCAACAGAGACTGTAGGAGCACCTGTTTGGTGCCTGGCACTGTTCTAGGCCCCAAGATGGATCCACAGGGTGCAGAAAAAAACAAAGATCCCCACCTTCCCATAGCTTGCATTCCGGGCGGGGCCGTGGGGGTGGGGAGACAGATGACAGATGATAGGGACAATAAGCGCCTTCCACAGTGTGTTGGAACCCAGTAAGTCCTAGAGAGAAGCAAGCAGGGAGGAATGGAAGGGAACACGGGGGGGGATGGGGAGGGTCAGCATGTGTTGGGAGATTGTCACTGAGAAGGGGACACCCAAGCAGGGACACAAAGGAGCCAGTAAAGCCTGGGAGGCCTGAGTGCTGACTGCAGGAAGCAGTGGGGAGGGGAGAGCTCGATGGGGAGGAGGGTTGAGTAGGGAGTGCTCGGTGGACGGCGCTACGGGGGGTGGGGTTTTCATGGAAGCCAAGGTCTGGTTTGCCCTTCAAGGCTGCTGTGTTGAGAAGAGACGGGATGGGGACCATGGGTAGAATCCCGGGGAGCCATCAGGCTGTTCCTGGGATCCAGAGGAGAGATTGGGTGATAGCCAGAGCCCCCGGGAGAAGTGATCAAGATATATCCTGAAGGTCAGGCCAGCAGCGTGTGCTGGGAGGATGGGATGGGAAAGACAGAGCCAGAGAAGATGATCCCAAAGTTTTTGGCCTGAGCAACTCGAAGGATTGACCAAATAAAGTGCAGCCTTACCATGGAATATTATGCAGCTAAACACTCCCGTGGGGGCAAGAAGTGGGGCACAAGAGATGGGAAGTTGAGGAACTGAAGGGCCAGGGTGTTGGAAAGACGATCTCTATGTATTTCGAAATCCCCAGGCATTGTGGCCGGTGTGGTATTGAGAGTGGTGGGAACGGGGGGCAGGAATCTTCAAGGAATGATGCGTGTTTCTAGGTAACTAACCCGGGGGAGCAGGGTAGAATACATCTGAAGACATGAGGTTCAAGCCTGGTGTTTAGGGAGGGAGGAGGGAGGATAGTCCAGAAATGCCAAGAGGATATCCACCCCTGTCCTCCCAGGTCAGTGCTGGGGAGGCTGTGGGGACCCTATCATCTGAGACAACCGCGGGGTAGGCCCTGCCCTGGGTGCGGGGGAGGCTGGTTCCCGTAGGCATCGGTGAGGTGTCAGAGTGCCAACTGAGCCTACGTTCCTGAGGGCTCCGCGGGAGGATGCCAGGGTCGGAAAGGTTGGGGAGGTGGTGGGGTGATGGTGGATGTGCAGAGCCTCCTAAGAGGTGGGGCAGGGCAGGGAGGATGACCTGGGGGCCTGGGGCATCCTGTGGGGCTGCCATGAACGCACGAGAGTGTTCTCACTCAGAGGGGGGATATCTGGATGAAGCACGGTTTCAAACTAGATCGTCCCCCTGAGAGCGAGCAAAGGAACCTTGACGGATTGTCCTCCAGGTATTCCTAAAACCTGCGTGGTTTCTCAGCGATGTTCAGAAGAACCCCTTGGAGGGGGTGCTGTCGTAACTTCCTGGGACTGCCGTAAGGAATTACCACACACTGGGGGGTTTACAATAACAACAAGTCATTCTCTCCTAGTTTTGGAGGCTAGAGGTCCGAGATGGGGGTGTCGGCAGGGAGAAGCTGACCCAGGCCTCCTCTCTCCTGGCTTCCAGTGGCTCCTGGCAGTCCTTGGAGTTCATGGCTGGTGACAGCATCCCTCCAACCTCTGCCTGCCTCTTCATGTGGCCTCTCCCTGCGTGCGTGTGCGTCTCTGCCTCTCCTCTTAGTAGGGCCACGCTAATCCACCACGGATCCCCAGAGTGCATCTGTAAAGACCCTATTTCCAAATAAGGCCCCATTCACAGGACCCGGGTGATAGGGCTTGACCATATCTTTTTTGGAAGACATAATTCAACCCTCAACACGTGGGCTGCTTGTTCAAAATCAGATCCCGGAACAACCCTAGGGTTGGATTGGATCTCTAGGGTTGGGACTCAGATCTCTAAGCCTCTAGTTATCACAGACACAAGCCTGGAGACAGGCGGGGGCGATCCTGAAGGGCCTCTGAGCCTTGGGGCGGCAGCTCCGAGGTCCCCGCATTCACCCCAAGGGGCTTCCTTCTCTCCTTAGCAACAGAAGGAGGCTCTGCGTGGCCACCCACTCAGCCCAGCCCAGCTTGGCTCAGCTTCCGGTCTGAGCGTGGGCCTGTCTCTTCATCACATTGAGTGTGCCGTCCCATCCTCCAATGCTCTAATGCACATGATGAATTTTTAATTGAATGCCAGCCCTCTCATTATTGCTGGGTTAAATGCATAAGCTAAACGATCAACAAAGACCACACCAGTCTTGTTAGAATATAAAGTGAATGCCCTGCGGCCTAGTGCAGTCAGAAGTGACTCTGGTCTGTGAGTTTATGTAAATCAAGCTTCTATTATTGGCCCTCAAAATGGAAACCAAAGCAACCCAGCTTTTTCTTTTAACTTTTATTAGTCATTTCCCTCCATGAAGGGAGTGAAGAAAAGTGTCATCACACTGAACACCCTGAGCCCCCATTTCCCCTGTGGAGGGAGATTCGGGCCCCAAGAGCATCTGGGCAGTGAGGAGCTGGCCCTTTGGCCCCAGGTTGCACCCACAAAATTACTGTTGGCAGTGTGCAAAATGGCGCTCCAGAGACCACACTGGACGCTCCGTAGGGCTTTATTTACTTCAAATCCAAGACTTGGTGTGAAAGTCTGTTTGGGAAAAAAAAAAAAGTACTAAACTATGGGGGTTCTCATGCCGTTGAGAAAGAGGAACAGATGAGAAAACATTTGTTGGTGTGTGTGCAGCCCTGGGCAGGGCTAGAAATCTGATTCTGGAAGGCTGCTGGTGGTTGTCAAGACCATGGTTTCTCAACCTCGACACTTTTGACATCGGAACTGGACGATTCCGTTATGCGGCTGTCCTGTGCGTTATTGGATATTTTAGTGACATCCCTGGCCTCTACCTACTAGATACCAGGAGCACCCCCCATTCATGGCAACCAAAAATGCTTCCAGACACAAAGGTCCCTTGGAAGCAAAACCAAAACCACCCCTGGCCAAGAACCACTGGTCCAGAAAGAAATATGCTTAGTGGTCAGAACCTTTAGGATTCCTAGGAAATGTCTCTGAAGGAAGCACTTTCTAGTTGTTTCCAGGTCTCTGCTCCGTGAGCAGTTTTCTGATGGCAGTGTGGTTTCCAGAGCCAGTGTGCCCACGCAGCAGGGCAAGGGTGATGCATGAGGCACATGATATTTCGATTTCATCAACCCTTTCCTCTACGCCCCCCAAGCGCTGCCCCTACACACTCTCCTTGAACAGGCACAGAATGTTGCCCACAATGCAGCCTCCCTCCCAAACCCCCGTTGAGGGGCAGCTTTGTTTCCACCCAACCTCTGTCTGGAAGAATTCAGTATGGGCTGCAAGAGAAGCTCTTAGAAACGTCTTCTGCATCAAATCAACTCCAGGATCCACCTGCAAAACAGAGCAGTTAGTTACTTCCAAGCAGAGAGGCAGTGTTGATGGAAGAATGCAGGGTGCTGCTGGAGAGTGGGTCCGGCCCTGCGTCCCCCAGGTGCTCCAGCATCTGGTCCTGCATCCCCCAGGTGCTGGAAGCATCCAGTCTCCTTTGAGGGCCTCCCTGCTCTCTGGAAATCCTGCTTTCCCAAGTGGCCTCTTTCTCTCTGGCTCAGCTCAACCCTGTTGATCTGGGTCCTACCCTCTACCCTCTCCTTCTGACTGTCCCTTTAAACCAGATGTTGACCTCTCTGGGGCCTGGCCAGCTCCCCTGCATCCCAGGTCCCCTGCTGGGTCTGGCACTGAGAGGAGGCCTCTGATACCAGTTCAGCGTGCAACCAAGTAACTGCCTTCTCGTGGGAGGGAGTCGTTCAGCCAACAAACAGTAGATTTCTGGTCTCCTGCCTTGGGCCACCTTCCTGCATATGGTGATGTGCAAGAAGGACTCCAGCACCTCTCCCCTGCCACTTACAGTCGACCAGCTCGTTGAATCTAGAAGTTGAATTCAGTGTCAGCTCTCCTGACCTGTGTCCCAAACTTCTCCGTGCTTCCTACTCATATCCTAATTTCATTTTATTTTTGTAGGAAAATATTCTGGGCAAAAAGAATCTAAACCCCAGAGATAGACTTTTATCCAGGAGGCCTGCCTCCCTTCCTGCCTTCCTTCTTGCCTTCCTTCCTTCCTTCTTGCCTTCCTTCCTTCCTTTTCAAAATTGGGGTGAAATTCACATAACACAAAATTAACCATTTTAAAGTGACGATTCAGTAGCGTTTAGTGCATTCACAGTGTTGTGCAACCATCACCCTATCTAGTTCCAAAACATTTCATCACCCCAAAAGGAAAGCCCCGACCCACAGTCACTCCCCATCTGCCCCTCCCCCAGCTCCTGTCAACCGGCAATCTGCTTTCTGTTTCGGGATTTTCCTATTCGGGACGTTTCATGTGAATGGAATCGAAGATAGTTCACCTTCTGTGTCTGACTTACCTCCCTCGACGTGATGTTTCTAAGGCTCGTCCGTGCTAAGCATGGATCAGAACTTCATTGCTTTTTATGGGTGAGGACTATTCCATCATGTGGCCAGGCCAGGGTTGACTTACCCATTCATCCACGGACGGACGCGTGGGCTACTTCCTTCCACCTGCTGGCTAGCGTGAATAGTGCTGCTGTGAGCCTGGGCGCACACGGAGCCATTACAGTCCCTGTTTTCCATTCTTTTGGTAGATATCTAGAAGTGGGATTTGCTAGGTCATATGATAATTTTTTAACTTTTTGAGGAACTGCAAAACCGGCATTTTCTTAAGGTGCTTGATCAATATTGGTTTCCTTCTTCCCCCTTGGACCCTTTCACCTGCCAGAAGTCACCCCTGAGACCTTCATTGCCTACAAAGTCCTGGAGGTTTTCCCCAGAGGCCGCAGGGTGGTCATAACGTGCCACTCACCCCAGGCACCCCCGCCCATCACCTACTCCCTCTGGGGGAGTCAGGGCACCAAGGTTGCCAAGAAGGTGGTGAAGACCAGAGACCTGGCCTCCTTCAGCATCAACATCACACTCAAGTCCAGGCCAGACCTGCTCACTTACTCCTGCAAGGCGGTCTCCCCCTGGGGCGAGCATTCAGCCAGCACCAAGCTGCAGATGTACTGGGAGCTGTGGACCAGTGAGTGCACACTGGGGGCTGGAAGTGGGGCAGGGTCTGGGCTAGAAGGCAGGAGGCTGGGGACAGGACAGGTTGCTCACCTCCAAGGCCACTCTGGGTCCCTTAGGCCTGCGCCCAGAACAGTGTAGCTCCTGGCTGGGCTCCAGGGCACCATCTCCTGGCAGGGGCCTTTGGGGTGGACAGAAGTGACCCGGGCCTGGGTCCCATCAGTTGAGCTCTGGCCTCATTCTGATAAAGTAGGCATTTTTTGTGCTTTATCTAGTTGAATCTTCACTACAACTGGAGGGTGGGGTTTGTGGTTCCTGGCCTATATAAAGCCTTGGTGATTAAGAATGTCGCCCCAGCCCCAAAACCTGTCTTCTTCCCACTTCTTCTCTGATCTTAACTCAGGTGTCCTTCCTGGTGGGAGGCACGGGGTGTGGTTGGGGGGAGGGGAGCTGGAGGATGTTGCCCAGGCCAGTGGTGGGCCCCTGGCCCCCTGACTCCGCCCCTGAGAGGAGCCAGCCTAGTGAAGGAGGGCCCAGGGTCTGGAGCCCTATGGTCAGGGTTCAAGTCTCGACACTTAGAAGCTGTGGGTCTTGGGCAAGTCACTCAACCTCTGTGGGCCTGGTTGCTTCATCTGCAAAACAAAAATAATAATAGTTCCTACCCCTGGAGGGCAGGAAGGATTCAGCGGAAGCTTCTAGTAGGTGGTCAGTTTGCCACAAGGGGCGGTGGTTGTTACTCATCCATAAGGCTATTTACAGCATTAGGCTGAAGGCCCCGGGGGATTCTAGAATCTAGAATCTTGTAAGTGACAGTTCTTATTCTGAAGGAACTATTCCAGTAAAAGAGCCAAGACTGAAAGAATATAAACAGGGTTGCCAGATAAATTTTGCACAGGACATAGTCATTATTTACCTGAAATTAAAATTTAACTGGGCATCCTGTATGTATTTTTATTTGGTAAGTCTGACAACCCAGAATATACCAAATGTGAAATTGTGTAGTACACACTGCAAGTAGAATAGAAGCTCAGACACAAGACGGAGGGGGTAATCCGGAAGGTTACTTGGAGGCGGGAGCAATAACAGTTAGGTCTCCAGGCTCAGTAGGCATTTTATAACAAGGGAATTTGCTTGGGAGAGGGTGTGAAAGTCACCGAGCCACGTCTGTGCTAACCTCTTCCACCCTACCAGAGCCCGTGTCCCAGCTGCAGGCTACCTTCACCTTGCTGGACAGAGGATCCGGCCCCAGGGTAGAGATTTCCTGCCGGGTGTCCTCAGGCAGCCCACCCATCACCTACCGCCTGGTGGGGAAGGACGGGTCCGTCCACATGCAGCAGAGACCGAGCTATGGGCAGCCTGCCGACTTCTCCTTCGCCCTTCCCAACACGCCCACCTGGCTCCAGTGCCAGGCTGAAAATGACCTCAGTGTCCAGTCCAGCCCCTTCAAGCTGGTGCCCCCCGGTGAGAGGGCCCCTTGGTTCCCAGACGGGCAGCAGTGGGAGGTGGAAGAGCTCCTCCTCGCCTCGGCCAAGAGCAGGGAAGGGCGCTGAGAAGGGGGGCCAGCTCAACCACCCCCCTCCCTCACAGGACAGCCGCCCCAGGGGGCCATCGTGGCGCTGGCTGGCAGCCTCACCTCCCTTGCCGCTGTCACCTCTTGGTTGCTGGGCCGGGCCTTGTGGACCAGGTAGGAGATGGGTGTGGGATGTAGGGGACAGTGAGGAGGGTGGGTGGCCTATATGGGCCACCAGGAGCCCAGCTGGAGGCAGCGGGTGGCGGGTTTGTAGGACAGGGCTGCCTCCAGGGCAAACGAAGGGCCACATGGATCATGCATGACTTGCAAAAGTTTATGAAGGGCCTACTGGGTGCCAAGTGCCTGCTGAGGGCTTGCACAGCCTGGCTTTATCTGACCCTGACCAACACTCCCAGCAGCCCTGTGATGGAGTCCCCTGGCCTCTGGATGGGGCATATTCGCCCGTCTTCCTGAGGGGTCGGAGGAGGGAGAGGGACGCCAGGAGTAGGGATGATGCCCCCCGGGGACCAGGGTGGATCAGGGGCTTCTGCTCTCCATGGCAACCACATAGGCCCGTGCTTCCTGGCTGGTGACAAGAGGCAGGGCCAGACCTCCTAGGGTCCCCTCTCCAAGGCTCTCACTCCACTGACTTGTAAAGTGACCAGGGCCTTTGTGTCGTCCATCCCCTGGCCCCGCAGGCCTCTGTGTGCTCCACCTGCCTAGCCTTTGGCAGCCGTCACCTGTGCCCCGTGAACTTCTCACCTCCCTGGGCCTCTAGGATACTGCCATCTCCTGGTTGCCTTCCTCCCTCCCTGGCCAGGCTTCTCAGTGGCCATTGTCTGTCCTTGGTACTCCTCTTGTCTCACCTCTGGGTCCCCCCTCCCGTCTCTGTCCCTTCCAGAGGCAGACTCGTGGGAGAGCCGTGTCACCTCTCTGAGCCTCCGTGTTCCCTTCTATAAAATGGGATATAGAGACCAGGCTCTCACTTGCCATGTGACCAGGGGCCAGCGCTTGTCCTCTTGGTGATTCAGTTCCCTCCCCCTTCATTTAGTGGGGTGACTAAGCCTTACAGCCCTTCTGCTGCCCAGGGCGCTGATGCACTTGGCACCCTAAAACTCCCAGAGGCCTTGGGAGGGGGTGGCTGAGATGTGTATTTGCCTAACCCGGACTCTTAACTCCTTTGTCATCAAGGCTGTGACCAGAAGAGGCAGGCTTGGCAGAGTCCTCTCAGGAGGGCCCTGGTCTTTGTCCACTACAGAAAGGACCCACCATTTGCATGAAGAAAAACCTGCCAGCCCGGATTCTTGGAGCCTGGTGCTCTTCCATGAATGCACATGGTGTTAGGCTGAGGATTTTAGGATGGGGTGGGCTGTGATGGAAGGGGAAGTCCATAGGAAGGGGGGGCTCTGTGTGGCCCCTGTCCTCACCCCTCAGCTGCTTGTCACCATCCATGCAGGTCTGGAGAAAGTGGGGTACATTGTGAAAAGGCCCAGCTGCACCAACCCACCGCCCCCACAGCTGTTCCCCTCTTCCCAGGAGTGGCACTCCCATCTCCTGGTGGCCTAGTCCTCTGGCCCAACCTACTCACCTGTCACTGTCCAGCTCACCTGAGAGGACTCAGCCCTCCCCTGGCCAGCACCCCCTCATTAATCCTCACCTGCAACTAGCAAAAAGCGTCTGGAGTTTTTCCCTGCCTGTCCGCTGGTGGCCCCTAGAGAATGCACCCCCCCACCCCATTCCCACTCAGCCTTCTCTGTTCAGAAGCTCTAAACCATTTGGGGGTGTGTTGGGGGAGAATTGGATTAAACCCTGTCCTCTGCCTGTCACCCTGGAAACTTTGTTTCTGTCCGCACACCATCTAGGGCATGGAAGTCTAAAGTCATACATACTCGGGACCTGGTCCAGCCGGGGAAGATTTGGCGGGGGCGGGGCGGGGGGGGGCGCTCGACGCCACCCCAGGCTTAGCTCCAGAGAGACGCAGAGTGACGGGCCAGTCAGGGAGTGCGTCCAGGCTGTGGCCTGGGGTTTTGGATGGAATGGGGAGAGAAGAGGGGGTGCTTGTGAGCCTGGGTCCTGGGCAGGTGAGGCTGTCTTCCTACAAGGACTACTGACGGGCCCCTTTGGTATTGGACGAGTTTCCCGGAGAAGAAGGCGGGACGGCAGGGGCAAGTGTGGGTGGGGCAGAGGGGCGGGCCCTCCGCGCCTCCCTCTCTTTCTGAGCACTCTCTGGCGCCTTCCTGGGAGCGGGGGGACGCGGCCCGGGCCACGAGCTGGGCTGGACGGCTGTTCCCTGCCGGAACGCAGGCCCCGCCCGCTCCACTCGCCACTGGCGCCGGGCCGCACTTTGCCCTCGGTCCCTGGGGCCATGTTGGCCACGCCCCGGGGGCGGGGCAGTGCCGGGGCGGGGCTGTGGCTGAGTCCTCGGCGGTCCGCGGCGGCGGCGGCGGTGGCGAAGGCGACATGGAGAGCGGGGCCTACGGCGCGGCCAAGGCGGGCGGCTCCTTCGACCTGCGGCGCTTCCTAACGCAGCCGCAGGTGGTGACGCGAGTCGTGTGCCTGGTGAGCCGGCGGGGACTCCGGGCCCGGGGACCGGACTGGGCCGCCAGGCCCGGGCGGGGGAGGCGTTCCCGCGAGTCTGCGAGCGCGACAGGTGGCGGCGGCCGAGGCCGGGAGGGTGCGGGTGGCGCGCGTGGGGCCGGCGAGAGGGCCCGGGCCCCGCCGCCCTCCATGACCAGGGCCCGGTCGGCTCCCATCCACGGGCCCCAGCTTCCCCCACCTTCCCCCGGTCCTCGCTGCCCCCCACCGGCCGGGCTCGGGTTGGGGTGGCCCGGAGGCGCCGCGGGGAGCAGGCCTGTCGCCCTGCTGGCGGTGGGAGGAGCTTGGGGCAGCTCCAGGACAGGTGGCCGGTGTCCTGAGACTCCGTGCTGGGGGAATTAGCCGGGAAGGGGCTTTCCCAAGCCGCGTGGGGTACTGGGGCAATATGGCCTCCTGAAACAGCATCTCCCTTCCACTCTGGAGCAGGCCGCGGGTCTGCTTCCCCACCCAAGATCAGGTGACCCCAGGATGTATCCTGTGAGGTAGGGGAGCCCTCCAGCACCAGGTTGGGGGGGGGGTCACAGGCTCTTGGACAGCCAGCTCCCAAAGTTGGACAAGGTGTTAGAGATGGGCAGGCAGAGGGCTGGGACTGAAGTGCCCACGCTATGCCTTCATGGGGTCTGTTCCAAGGGGCAGATGCCCCGTGTGTTGGGATGGCTGTGCCAGGAGTGGGGCCTGGCACACTGCTCCCAGCATCCCCGAGGTCCGGCTTCATCTCCAGCTGGGGGTGGGGCTTGTGACTGCTAGCTCCAGAGCCTATTGAACGGGCCTTGTTCGGGCAGGGCAGGGGAGAGGCCTGGGCCCCTCCCAGTGAGAGCCAGGTGTCCAGACTGTCCTGCATCCCTGCATCTGCTGACATGGGGTGGTGGCCTTGAAGTGTAGGGAGGAGATGAGGTGACATGAGGCTGTTCCCAAGGGCCTGGGGCCCCTCCCAGAGTTCTGGCTGGCACACCCCCTTGCACCCCCAACTAGGACCTGCAGGGTTCTGAGTGCAGAATGGTGTCCACAGGGCCTGCCAGTCAGACTAGCCTGGGGTGCTCCAGCAGGCACTGCAGACAGGACTCACTTATGGGCAGGAAGCAGACTGGGGTTCCCTCAGAGGGGACAGTCCCGATACCAAAGAGGCCAGTAGTTCTTGTAGGAAGACAGCTGGCCCAACTGGGGAGGCCAGGCTGGAGCAGGAAAGAGTTGGAGGGGGCACCAAGAAGTGGGAGTCTGGGGGCATGGGCTTCCGCTCAGAGCACACTGGCATGCCTTTCCTGAGGGCAGGGGGGCGGGGGGAGTTCTCCATCACCCACATGTTCAGGCAGAGGTGACTCAGGCAGGAGATGATCTGCGGGTGAGGCTCCAGGCCTGGGTTTCTGTGACTTTGTGGCCCATCTCCTTCTGAACCACGATGACTCCTCCTGGCAGGCAGCTGGGGCGGGGCAGTCCCCTCTCAGGAGATCCCCGTCCATTCCCCACCGGCCCCCAGTCCAGGAATCCCCAGCCATGCCCTTGCTGGTATCTGCTGGTGGCCTGGGAGAGGGAAGTAGAGAGAAGCGGGGAACCTGCACCAGGAGGCAACTTGCTTAACAGCTCATGCCCCAAGTTCAGAAAGGGCCATGGCGCCTGACCCCCCAAAGGGGAACAGCAGCAGTGGGAGAGCCCAGGGTCCCCATCATGTGTGCCCCCCCGGGGGTTGTCTGTCGACCACTCAGCCCTTCCCCACCTGTCCCCTCAGGTCTTTGCCTTGATCGTGTTCTCGTGCATTTTCGGCGAGGGCTACAGCAATACTCACCATTCCAGACAGAAATACTGCATTTTCAACCACAACGAGGATGCGTGTGGCTATGGCATCGCCATCGGGGTGCTGGCCTTCCTGGCCTCAGCCTTTTTCCTCGTGGTTGACGTCTATTTCCCCCAGATCAGCAACGTCACTGACCGCAAATACCTGGTTATCAGCGACCTGCTCTTCTCAGGTACCTGCTCGCAGCGCCCCCATTCTATTTGGGGAGATGAATAGGAGCAGGCAGTGTTCCCCAAAGCCCTGGGGCTCTGGGATTGCAGGGCCTCGGCAACCTTGGGAGGGGCCAGGAGCAGCCCGGGGTCCGCAGCCCCACTCGAGTACACAGGTTTGCACAGCACAGGGATTTCCGTCACTCTGCCGAAGCCCACCGGCATTGAGTGATGGTCACAGGCCTCTGAGCCAGGCACCCCGGTCCCCACCCTGGCTTCTGCATCAGTGCCCTTTATACTCCTGGAGGCTTCTGGGAGATCCTTGCCCAGGGCCTCCCCCGCACCCCCACCACCACAAGGAGCCCTTCCTGGGTCCCCGAACAGCCGCTGCCTCCTCCATGGAGCTGACCTTGCCCTCCCGGCCTTCTTCCCAGCTCTCTGGACCTTCCTGTGGTTCGTTGGTTTCTGCTTCCTTACCAACCAGTGGGCAGCTACCAAGGAGGAAGATGTGTTCGTGGGGGCCGACTCGGCCCGGGCAGCCATCACCTTCAGCTTCTTCTCCATCTTCTCCTGGGTAGGTGGGCCGGGGCGGACAAGGGTTGCAGTATCTTTGGAGAAGGGTGGTGGGAGGCTGACGAACCCAAAACTCGGGGTTCCCTGCAGGGTGTGCTGGCCTCCTTGGCCTACCAGCGCTACAAGGCCGGAGTGGACGACTTCATCCAGAACTATGTAGACCCCACTCCAGACCCCAGCACAGCCTACGCTTCCTACCCTGGTGCATCTGTGGACAACTACCAACAACCGCCCTTCACCCAGAACGCTGAGACCACTGAGGGCTACCAGCCGCCCCCCGTGTACTGAGCCTCAGAGGGGGACGGTAAGGGAGGTGGAGAGGGTGCTCGGGGGCCTCCCCCTATCCTGGACTCCTCCCATGAGCCTCGCCTCCTGGAGCTGTGGCCCCTCCTCCTGTCCGTGCCCTTCAGAGCCTCGGCACAGCCTGGAGGGCCACTGCTCTCCCCACCCCAGCTGCGGCTGCGGGGCCCCAGCCCAAAGTGCCTCTGCCCCAAGGGCTTCACCCACCACTCCTCAAGGGCATTTTTTAGAAAAGGGTTTTTGGCCAGATGCGTTTTGTTATTGCTTTTAATGATCCCATCCCCACCTGAAATAGCTAGACCTGCCCGACATGCTGTTTTGACAAGTGCCTTAGCTTCTCCCCAGCCCAAAGGAGCCAGGCTCAGGTCCAGGCTGTGGTGGCCGCGGTTACTTGGGGTTCTGTGCCAAAGATGAGGCTGCGAGCCTTCCACCTGCTTTGCTGCTGGTGCTGGCCGGGGGCCCCCTTTCCTGCTCACTCAGGTTTGTTTCCCACCTCCTGGCGCTGTCGTGCCCACAGCCCCCTGCCTGCTCTGGGAGCTGGCAGCCCAGTGCTCACTGCTGTCCTGTCTGCTCGCTCTTGGGTCTGGGGTTCCTACCCTGTGCTTGTGACTCTGGGCTGGTCCCCTGACAGCGGTGGCGGCGGCAGAAGGGGGTGCCTGGAAGGATGCTTGCCACAGGGGCATGGGGTAGCACTCCCTTCTCCTTGTTCCCACCCCTTGGCAACAGGGAGGGGCTTTGCCTGACCGGAAACTACCAGCTTTATGTAAATATTCTGCCACTGTTAGGTGTGGGGTGCTCCCATAGCCCCCGGGCTGTTCTGAATGTATTAAGAAGCCTTGGGGATAAGATGCACAGATCCCTGGTTCTAGTAGACGGATTCCAAGACAGAATAAATGTTTTCCTCGTTCATAATCTCCATTGTCATTCGTTGGGCCTTAGCCTAGAGGTCGAAGAGAAATTCCACTCTGGGGTGCACCCTGGGAGGGGGTTGCTTTACGAACTTGGTTTTGAATAGTCCCGGCGGCCTGCCCCCCTGGTACGCCTCACGCACGCATGCGCACACACTGCCTCGTCTGGGGTCTCATGCCTCACGCTGCCGTCCATCAGCATCTTAAAATAGCAACTGTGCTCAGCTTGTAAACAAGACAGTTTCTCTGGACTGCCTTGCCAGGGCCTTGCTGTGCCCTTGCTAGAGTTGGGGTGGGGGCACCAGGGAGCTGCCCCACTGAATGCCCCTTCCCTGGTAACCCTTTCCTTCCCAACCCCTCCTAGCAGAGTGAGGAGTCCCCTGGGGAGGCCCAGTCCTCCACTTCCTGCCTGCAGACAGGGGTTGTTAGCACGGGGGGCGAGCCCATCTCTGGCAGGAGGGGCCAGGGCGCCCGAAGCACCTCATTTCCCTTTTGGAGCAGGGACTGTCAAAAGTGGGCCTGTTAGTTTGAAAATCCTGAGTAGCAATTAATACGGTTCTATGACCACCTGTGACTCAGGACCAGTCACCAGCAAGCTGGAGTAGAACAAAGGGGAGAGGCAAGCCAGGGCAGGGAGGCCACCCCAGAACCCTGATCCCATCTGCACCGGCGTGGGGGACGAGGGCTCGCCCACCCCAGCGGATTCTTGCTTCCATGCAAGCCGCTGACAGCCCATTTTACAAGGTACAGCTGAGCTAGTCTTCTGGGCTCCTGAGCTATCAAGTGTCTATTTCACAAACAAAACCTGACCCCACAGCCCCAGCTGGCAGACCTGACCATAGCCTTGTCTTTCCATCCTGGGACCCAGGCCCTCCGTCCACCCATTTTGTCCTGAAACCCGTCCAGACAGAAGAGTAAGCAAATGGTCCTCCTAGGACGCGCTTCATGGTCGCTTCTCAGTGAAAGTGGTGTGGCTAAGAGACTAGTAGTGCTAGAAGAAGATCTGGAAAGAAATCCCCACGTGTGTCACATCAGAGCTGTCTACAGTGAGACCCAGGGCATCCCAGGCTGTTAAAGACAAATGTGCTTTCGGGGCACCTGGGTGGCTCAGTTAAGTGTCTGACTTCTGCTCAGGTCATATCTCAGTGTCCCTGGGATCAGGCTCCCCGCTCAGCGGGGAATCTGCTTGTCCCTCTCCCTCTGCCCCTCCTCCCGCTTGTGCTCTCTCAAAAATAAAATCTTACAGAAAAAAAAGACAAATGTGCTTTCACCAACCAGTAAATTTTAATATTAGTTACTAATTCACACGCTGCAACAGAATCATAGACCCTAACCCTAGCCACCTCTGCCCCTAACCACCCCCCCCCCCACACACACACTTTAAAAGATTAAGTCCCTGGGACCTGAGCCCCAGCAGGGTAAGTGTCTCCCATGTGAGAGAAGCTGTAATTCTGGAGAAAATGATCACCCGAGTGTAGGAAGCAGGAGGCCATCAGTCCAGCCACCCTTGGGGGCCAGGAGTCAGTCCCAAGCAGAGACAGAAACCTCTGCGTGGGCCGAGGCTCGGTCTGAGCCGGAGGTACCGGCGCTCGGACTTCCCAGTGAGAACAGAAACTCAACAGCGAAAGCCACAAGGGGGAAGAAGCCATGGGCGCCGATGTCGCCAGTGTGTGGTTCTGCCCCTCACCCCACAGGAGGGGGGGTGGCTGCGGTAGCCAGACCCTGAGCTCACGAGTGGACCAGCAGCCGGGAAGGGAACCAGGAAAGGGGGAAACGGGATGTGCAGACCACCAGCCCAGGACCTGCACCGCGGGAGGCAGAAAGTCCCATCTTCGCCCCACCCCCCACTTCCTCCTGGGGGAAGGCTGCGCGGCGGCCGGCCGGCAGGGGGCGGCCGCGGGACGGGGAGCCTCAGTTGGCAGGGCTGCACTGCAGGATCTGATGCGGAGCAAACAGCTTCCGGGCTCCCGCCGCCTCTCCTGGCTTTCCCGGCACCGGGCAGTTCTCCTTGTTCTCCTTGCCCTCCGGCGCGGCGGGCAGACCCGAGGCCTTCTTGAAGTAGCAGAGGCGGCACACGGAGTGGTATTTGTCTGCTCCTCCAATCACCTCGACCTGGCCACGGGACGCAAAGGGCCTGGGCTAAGAGGGGGCACAGCGCCTCCGGGCCTCACCCCACCCCCCGCCCCGGAGCAGGCAGGTGGGGGCTACCTCTTTCTCCGAGCCTAGCCGCTTGGTGTAGGCGGCCTCCCGGAAGCACTCCATGCACACGGCTGTCAGCTTCACCACGCTCTCCGCCAGGGGCACCAGGTTCAGGATGCTCCCGAATGCCTACACTCCCAGGGAAAGACAGCAGGTGAGCACATCTACCTGGCCAGGTGGGTTTTTCCTTGGAATCCTTGGATGGACTCCAAGGGGGTGGGCGAGCCCCCGTCCCCCCACGCCTTGGATGGCAAGCCAGGGAGCTGGGTCTGGCTCATCTGAGTGCCCGGGCTAGGACACCGCCCTGCTCAAAGTGCCCCCAGGTGTCAAGCCCGGGTCATCCAGGTAGCACTGCATTGAGAGAAGAGGCTCGCAGGGCTGCCCCTGTTCTTCCCAGGCCCTTTCCTCCCTCCAGATCCCCTCCAAAGCCTGTATCAGATGCCTCACCTTCCTCTGGAAGGTCCCATCCAGTGCGGCCACAATCACGGTCTTCCCAGCGTTGGCCATAGTCTCGCTGAACTCCACGATGTCTGGGAACTGGAAGGGGGCAGGGGTGGGGGGGAACATCAGTGAGCTTCCACCCAGAGCAGCAGCTTCCGGGAGCCACAGAGACACTGCCACCCATCAGTGTGGAGCATTAGAACAGGGTGATCCCAGCCCTCTTGCCAGCGCCCAAGACCAGGAGACCAGTGTCTCCGTGCTCACCCCCACTTCGCACAGCCACACACATCCACAACCACCCTCGTCCCCTAACCATCGCTGGCTCTCCACACAGAACAGGTGCACTCCAGGCCCGAGCACATCGGACCCATCACTAGATCATGCAACCCAGCTGGAGGTGATCTAATACCGCGGTGGCCAAAAGCTCGGGCCAGAGGGCTGCCTGCCTTGAACCGTGCTCTGGTTGAACCCATGACTGTGTGACCTTGGCAAGGACTTAATGTTTCTGAGCCTAAGAATGGCAAGGAACGCCCCCGGTGTTGCTCATGGATCCAAGGCACTCAAATAGTGAACAGATGATACGCCCTCTGATTCCTCAAGAGGGGCCTGGGTTCTGCCAGCCAGTTACAGAGTAGGATGACACAGCAGGCCCTGCGTTTACTTGGTAAATCAGCTGTCATTCTAAGTGGCCGAGGGTGAGGATGCTACTTCTGCAGAGCCTTTGTGAGTTTTCACTGCTCAATCAAACTGCTTCCAGTGGACTGCGTTTGTCTATGTGAATTGGTCTTTGAGTTGTGTGAACAGGCACGTTCTTGTCTTGGGGCAGCGGGTCTCTCCCCAAGCCGTTCAAGCCTGGCTTGGCCCATTTATTGAGGTGTGAGGTTACGGAGACCTGGACAGTTAGCAAGACAAGGTCCATGAAGGTGGCTAGGAAAACCAAGAGCAATTCGAGTAGGATTCAGCTGCAGCCAAATCCGACTACCCTCTGCAGGGCTGGCCAGGCCCGAGCACAGAAGCACCCCCCACCCCACCCACCCCGACTCTGGCATGTTCGCACACTCATTGCGGGTCACAGAAATGCAGCTCCCATCCTGCAAGGGGCTCTCGGCCAGTAAACACCCCCCTCCCTAAGTTGTCACAAAGAAAATGGTTTCCAGACGTTACCAAATAATTCCTGAGTGGGGGGCAGGGGCAAAACCGCACAGAGATGAGCATCCCTGTGCCTCACCCACCACATGGAGGCATAATGTCAGGACACTGGTCCTTCCACACCCAGGTTTAGGGGCCCAAGGAGGGTCTTTGCCCCCCTCCTGCCCACTGCACTGATGCCAACATTCAAAGAGCTCACTTCAGGGCGCCTGGGTGGCTCAGTTGGTTAAGCGACTGCCTTCAGCTCAGGTCATGATCCTGGAGTCCCGGGATCGAGTCCCACGTCGGGCTCCCTGCTCGGCGGGGAGTCTGCCTCTCTCTCTGACCCTCCCCCTCTCATTCTCTCTCTCAAATAAAAAAAAAAAAAATCTTTACAGAGAGCTCACTTCATCCCCTGGTCACATGCCACCTCCCTGGGAAGGGGTCCCCAGCAGGGGTTCCTGAGGCCTCCAAGATAAGACAGCGCTGTGCACATGGCCAGCACACTGCAGAGCGCCCACTGGGAAGCTCATAATTGACCTTTTTTTTTTTGGACATTTATTTTTATTGCTGTTAGTTTTTATGTTATGGGTTGACCTGTGTCCCTTCCCACCCCCCACATTCACGCTGAAACCCTAACCCCCAATACCTCAGAACATGACCTCATTTGGAGGTAGGGTCTTCCCAGATGCCACCCCATTAAAGTGAGGTCAGCAGGGTGAGCCCCAATATCATATGACTGGTGTCCTTACAAGAAGGGGGCATTTGGATGGAGACACAGAGGGAGGATGGCCATCTACAAGCCAAGGGGAGAGGCCTGGAATGTTCCCCATCCTGGCCCTCACAAGGAAATGAGGCTGTCCACACCCTGATTTCGGGCTTCCAGCCTCAAGAATTGGGAGAGAATCAATTCCTGCTGTGTAAGCTGCCTGGTCTGTGCTACTCATTACAGCAGCCCTAGGCAGAGAATGCAGGTCACACTTAGAACAGAACTTCAGGGGGACACCGGGTGGCGCAGTGGGTTAAGCCTCCGACTCTTGGTTTCGGCTCAGGTCATGATCTCCTGGTCAGGAAATCGAGAACCCCTGGGAGCCCCACATTGGGCTCCATGCTCAGCAGGAAGTCGGCTTCCCTCTCCCTCTGCCCCTCTCCCTACTCCCACACACACTCTCCCTCTCTCTCTCTCAAATAAATAAATAAATAAAATTAAAAAGAAAATAAAATAAATAGGGGCGACTGGGTGGCTCAGTTGGTTAAGCATCTACCTTCAGGTACCTTCATGATCCTGGGGTCATGGAACTAAGGCCCGCGTGGGGCTCCCTGCTCAACAGGGAGCCTGTTTCTCCCTCTGCGGCTCCCCCTGCCTGTGCTCTCTCTTGTGCACTCTCTCAAATAAATAAATAAAATCTTAAAAAAAAGAAAAAGAAAAGAAATAAAATAAACTAGGACTTCAGGGCACCCAGCTGGCTCAGTCAGAAGAGCGTGCAACTCTTTTTTTTTTTTTTTTAAATATTTTCTTTATTTATTTGACAGAGAGAGGGACAGACAGAGAGCACAAGCAGGGGGAGCAGCAGAGGGAGAGGCAGGCTTCCCGCCGAGCAGGGAGCCCAATGCGGGGCTCGATCCCAGGACCCCGGGACCACGACCCGAGCTGAAGGCAGACGCCCAATGACTGAGCCACCCAGGCGCCCCAGAGTGTGCAACTCTTGATCTCAGGGTCATGAGTTTGAGCCCCACGTTGGGTATAGAGATTAGTTAAATAAATAAAAACTTTAAAAAATAAAATAAACAAAAATAAAATAAAATAGAACTTCCAAGCGCTTAGCAAATCGGGTTTTCTTGGTGGAAGAAATAGTTCCAACATGGGATCTGGGTAGGAAAGTACCAGCAGAGGGTCCTCACTGGCGTCCAGCTGCCCGTTCCACAC
The DNA here is from genome assembly GCF_002201575.2 of Neomonachus schauinslandi. Lineage (NCBI taxonomy): Eukaryota > Metazoa > Chordata > Mammalia > Carnivora > Phocidae > Neomonachus > Neomonachus schauinslandi. The sequence goes on from NC_058417.1 coordinate 56,170,276, forward strand.
CTCTGGGCGACCAGCAGCAAGCCGCTTCCTAAAGGAGTTTTGATGGAGGGGAAAGAACTCAGAGCAGAGATTAGGAAGCCTCTGAGTGGAGGATCTGCACCTCCGCCATCTTCCTGCCAAGAGCCGCCTGGCTCGTGATCCCGGCCCAGTGACCCCCGGCTCTGCCCCGGCTGGGGCCTCGCTTCCTGGCAGACACGCCAGCCTCGCAAGGGCAAAGGCCACAAAGGACGGGACAAACTAAAACGTTCAACCGTGGATGGTAAAACACAAAATGAAACGCCACAGACGGAACTCAAAGGCAAACAGGGAAGACGTCGTCACAGCACGTGACAGAGTGGTGCCGGCCACTTCACGTGCACTGGAGGACAGACAGACCAAGAGAAAAAGGAGTGGAAGCCCTTCCAAGGCAGTTTACAAAAGGAGCAAGAAATACAAGAAGCCGATAAACATAGAAACAGGCAGCAGCAACGAAAGAGAAATGCAGTGGAACTGGGCGTGCGGGCGTGTGTGTGCACACGTGGGCACGCTCCGCCACCTGCCCTTCACTCCTCTCTCCTGGGGATTTCTGCAAAGGCCCAGCGGTCACGCTGCCCTCTGCACCTGCTGTCCACTCTCCATCCATGGGGCCGAGCCTGCCTGCAGCCACGCACTTCCCTCCCACCCGAGACACACCCAGCCGGCCAGCAGCTCACTCCCTGGCTCTCCCACAGGCCCCTTTCGGACTACCCCACCTTAGCTCTGTCCCCTTGACAGTGCCTTCCCGTCCAGGTGTCTCCACCTGACCTATGACGTCATTCTCTCCCTGGACTAGAATGTGAGCTCATGGGGTGGAGCCTCTGGCTGAATCCCCAACACCGAGGACACGGCTGGCATGGGGCACAAGCCCAGAAAGTACTGATAAATGAATGAATGAAAATGAATGGATGAATGGGATTGACCCCTTGACCAGCAATTCCACTTAGCAGATAAATCCCAATACATCAGACAGCAACCCAAGATGTCCATCACAGCCTTTATTATTTCTTTTTAATAGGAATTCTTTTTTTTTTTAAAGATTTTATTTATTTATTTGACAAAGACAGAGATAGCGAGAGCAGGAACACAAGCAGGGGGAGTGGGAGAGGGAGAAGCAGGCTTCCCGCTGAGCAGGGAGCCCGACGCGGGGCTCGATCCCAGGACCCTGGGATCAGGACCTGAGTCAAAGGTAGCCGCTAATGACTGAGCCACCCAGGCATCCCATCACAGCCTTTAAATGGCACGTCCCAGGGGGCCAGCATAAGTACGATAGGGTACATTTGTAAACATTTGTAAGGATGGGTACATCCTTGCAGACGGGAACATTTGCTGACATGGGTAAACAGCCACACAGCGTGATAGGAGCCCCCTCTCTTTAAAAATGTATGCCTAGGGGCGGCTGGGTGGCTCAGTCGTTAAGCGTCTGCCTTCGGCTCAGGTCATGATCCCAGGATCCTAGGATTGAGTCCCACGTCAGGCTCCCTGCTCAGCGGGAAGCCTGCTTCTCCCTCTCCCACTCCCCCTGCTTGTGTTCCCTCTCTCGCTGTCTCTGTCAAATAAATAAATAAAACCTTTAAAAAATAATAATCATAAAAAAATTAAAATGTACACCTATAAAGACTAGACAGATGTAGAACCAATGTGTAATGGGTTTTTTATTTGTTTTTCTGGGTTGTGAAAACACAAGAGCCGCCCCAGCTGCAGGGGCTAGCCTGGCACTCACAGCTGGGCTCTGGTGTTATCACGTGGCACGTAATTAATTTCACGGAGCATGAGCATCAGGCAAGGCCACTCCACAAGCACAATGGGTAGTCCTGTCTAGGCACAGACTATAAGGGACCACACACTCCCCTGTCCTGGTCAACATGAGTGACCATTCCTGCTTTACCAACTCGGCTTCAGCCTCCTGGTCCCCCCTCCCTAGAGAGCAGCTTTAGGATGCCGGTCACGGTAACCCCCCTTCCTGAGGGCACTGGATCAAGAGCTAAGCCAACCTCCTAAAACCCTCCCTAGAATGAGCCCCACAGGCCCCAATCCTAATAAGCAAGCCCTCTCCAGGCCCTCAGTGAGACGCCCCCGGGTCCCACAGTGTGGGTTCTCCCTGCAGCAATGAATAACCACTCACCAAACACACACACAAAAGAATTTCAGGGCATAGAGGTGAGTAAAATACAGTAAAGGGGGCCATGTGCCCAAATTCCAATGGTCAGAAGGGCAGCAGAAGCAACGCCTGCAACTTCTAGAGATATGCCACCCCGCACAAGGGACCTCCACGTTTTCCCGATTCCATTCTCCGGATGCGCCCACCCAGGGCCATCTGAGAAGGTGCGTCGCCAGGCCTCCCCGCCACTGACTCAGAATAAAGTTCTAGCGTTTTCAGCTACTGAAACCTTGGCTTGTTTGTTACAGCAGCTCACGTCACCCTCATGACGGTCCCGGGTAGAGGTGAGGGCACCCATACCACTCCTGAGACCTGAAGTAAGCCCCACGGGGAGGGAGTTATACTTCATTCATTAGATGCACTCGCAGCAACAAAACACCCCGAAGCCCAAGAGGGAAACCAAGGCCACAAAGGACAACCCGCAGACTCAGCCAGAGTGCACTCCTGAAGAAAGGAAAGACTGAGCCGGAAAGGCCTTTAACACAAGATTTCCAGAAAGACAAGGGAAGGAACACCAACAGTTAAAACAAATGGTACATCCATAAACAGAAACAAGGACACGTGAATTAGAGCAGGAGTTACGTGAAAAGAACTAACCGAAATCCCAAATGAAAAACAGTCTCTGAAACCACACACACTTTGGGAGACGTTCCCAGGACACCGGCTGGATGGGGGGGGGGGGTAGTTTCGGAGTGATAATAGCATCTCCCCTCCAGGCACAAAGGCCACCAGCACTCAAATGTGAAAAGCACACCAGACCCCAAACTCAGCAGAGAACCTCCCAGGACACACTCTTCCGAGAGCAAACCTGTCACCCAGTCACCTGCTCGGGAAGCCCGCCAAAGACTGAGGGCAGCCTTCTCCTTAGCGGCAGGAAGGGATGCTGCTTTTCCAAAGCCACAGGGAAAAACCATCGTCAAGCTACCCCTTCTGCCACCCTGCTTAACATACAGAACAAAATAAAGACATTTTCCTACCAAGACTCAGAAAGCTTCCCACCAAAACGTCCTGAGCTGTAAGAACTACTAAAGGATGTACTTTGCAAGAGGAGAAACAAATCCATAACGAACAAGCCAGAAGCAACAGCGAGGCAAACAGAACATTGCTTAGGTACCAGCGTTGAGAAATTGACTTGAATTCATGACCCCGAGATCAGGAATCATATGCTCTACAGACTGAGGCGGCCAGGCACCCCAAGAAACTTAATTTTGTTGTTGTTGTTGTTCACTGTAAATATATATATATATTTATTTATTTATTTTTTTTTTTTCCCCTTGGGGGGAAGAGAGGGAGAGAGAGAATCTTAAGCAGTCTCCACACTCAGTGCAGCCCAACACAGGGCTCGATCTCATGACCCTGAGATCATGACCTGAGCCAAAATCAAGAGTCAGAGGCTCAAATGATTAAGCCACCCAGGCACCCCGACCCCTGCCTTTTTTTTTTATTATATATATTTTTTAAGAAGGTAAAATAAATCCCTTAAAACATGAAAAGCAGGGGCGCCTGGGTGGCTCAGTCGTTAAGTGTCTGCCTTCGGCTCAGGTCATGGTCCCAGGGTCCTGGGATCGAGCCCCGCCTTGGGCTCCCTGCTCAGTGGGAAGCCTGCTTCTCCCTCTCCCACTCCCCCTGCTTATGTTCCCTCCTTCGCTGTGTCTCTCTCTGTCAAATAAATAAAATCTTTTTAAAAAATAAAATAAAATCTTTAAAAAAAAAAACATGGAAAGCAGTACAGGGAATCCAAAGGGTATTCAGACACCAGTTGGAGCAAGTTAGCGTTGCCTACTAAAAGATCAGAGATAGAACAAAATACCTTCCAAACCAGCACAGGAGAAAGGAGGACAGACTGGGAGTTCGTAGGCAGAATGCCAGGACAAGCCAACTTACAAACTGCCCTTCGTCGATGCCTATGACAGCCACACCCAGGGCCTCCTGGGCCACGTCCCGGAGCAGGCAGGCTGGTAGCGCCTCCATGGTGTTTCTGGGGAGAGAAAGCCAGCACATGAACAAGGCAAGGGTGCGGAAACCTGGACGCAGGGGCCAGGGGCCAGCTCCCGTGACCACCCTACCCCCAAAGCACACTGCACTGTTGGGCTGGAGCTTGCAGTTAGTGCCTGTGGGAGGCATTTGGGGAGAATAAACGCCCATGTTCAGAAAAGCAGTCATTCAACACAAGTTATTTCCCTTGATGCGCTGGACTAGAAATTGGCAATGCGTGATACAAAGCTTAACGGAGACTCAAAGGCTCCACTTCTGTTCAGTGTGGGCCAGGGCAGGAGAAATGCTTTAATTTCTTTTTTAAATGAGAAAAAGAACACACATAACTACAACTCAGGCTGCATTCTAGCTGTCTTTCTATCAATGCCGTCATAAAATATAATTTTTTACTTCTTTCTTTTTATGGAGGAAGGGGCCCACGCAAGGCAAAAGTGCCCCAGAAAGTCCACCGTGGTCCTGGGCAGAGCATGAGCACCAGACTCAGCCCTGTGTGTCCCAGCAGAGATAAGCCTAGGACTCCAGCCAACACGGCCAGAGAAGAACTCAATCCACTTGGCTCTTCTGGCAGATCGAAGGATTTCGCCATGATCACAGAGCTATTAACTGGCAGAGCCAAGACTCAAATCTAAGGTCATACTGTTGTTGCCCTGTGTGGCCAACGGGGAGAATATTATCCAGAAGAGTTTGAAAGCCAAAGGCCGAATGTGGGAAGCTTCCACCCCAACCTGCCTCCACACCCAGGGCCATTTCTGAAGAGGGATCCTATTCTCTGTCCTCTGTCTTTTTAAACAGGGTCTGTTTTTCTACAATGCGTTTTTTTTTCTGTGTTCATTTTTCCTGCTCCTCAACTAGCCTTCTGAGGGGCTGGTACTTCATTTTTTTTTTTTTTTAAGATTTTATTTATTTATTTGAAAGAGGGAGCACACAAGTGGGGGGAGGGGCAGAGGGACACGTGGACCCCCTGCTCCCCAGGACCCCGGGACCATGACCTGAGCCAAAGGCAGACGCTTAACGACTGAGCCACCCAGGCGCCCCCTGTAGCTGTATTTAGAAAAATAAAATACTTTACAACCCCTGCACAGTTATTATCTTGCTATAATTCTACTCCAAGATCTGGGAAGAGCATGAGATGGTATTGCCTGAATTTTAAATTCCCCCTTCCCTCCCCAAATAGAGAAAACCACAGAGTGGGCAAGGGCAGCGTCTCCGGAGCCCTGTCGCTCCCACCAAGGGCTCGGTCCCAGCCGCGGTCCGTCCCAGCCTCCGCAGCCCGAGTTGGAGGGCATCTCTGCCACTCCGGGCAGAGCTCAGACGGGCCCCTGCCCTCCTGACTTCTCGTCCCGGGACAGTGCTGCCTCCTCTGCTCTCACTGTCCTCCCTGGATTCACCCCCACTCAGCAGCAGCAGAGGCAGACACCGTGTTTCTGGGGAGAAGCGAACCGGACCGCATAAATGACCAGCATCAGACAGCACGGCCGGAAGCACCTGTCACTCAAATCCTGACGCTTAGCCCCGAGTCCCAGGCACTGTCCACCCCACCACCCGCCTGGCTTCAGAAGCCCCATGCTCCCAGCCCGTGGCCACACACTGGGCCGTTCCAAGGTTCCAAGGCTGCATGCACAGCATGGCTTTGCCGCTGGGGGCTCAGGTGGACAAGTCCCAAGGACAGAGATCATGTCCCGGGCTCAGAAATCTCAGGCCCCAATCTGCAGCCAAGGAACAGGGAAGAGGCAAACTAAATTTAAGCCTCCCTCCCCACCTCAGGTGGCAAAGGGAAATGTCCGCAGGGTGCAGGCAGATACACATAAACCGGGAATGCCTGAAGGACGCATGATGACCAAGAGTGAGCTGGGGCTAAGACAACTACAAAGTTAAATGAAAAGAAACATCCGGCTCAACAAAACCAGTTTTGCAACCGCACAGATGTAAGCATGGCACTACTGACAATTGGGGCGGGATCAATATTTGTCATGGGGCTGTCCTGTGCATTGTGGGATGTTCAGCAACAGCCCAATGCCCCTCCCCCATTCCAGTTGTGAGGACTAAAAATGTCCCCAGACGTTGCCAAATGCACTCTGGGGGAGGGGGCGTGAAATTGTCCCTGCTTAAGATCACTGAGCTAGAATTCTGTGAAAGGCCAAGTCCTAAGATCCCTTGCCAAGCGACTTCGCAAATTTGCTGAGTTGCAATATTTCAGTGCCAGGCATCGGCATTTTTTTTTTTTTAAGATGGTATTTATTTGACAGAGAGAGACACAGCGAGAGAGTGAACACAAGCAGGGGGAGTGGGAGAGGGAGAAGCAGGCTTCCCGCAGAGCGGGGAGCCCGATGCAGGGCTCGATCCCAGGACCCTGGGATCATGACCTGAGCCGAAGGCAGACACTTAACGACTGAGCCACCCAGGCGCCCCGGGCATCAGCATCACTAACCATTCCCGCTAAAGACAGCTCTGACAGTATGTTCTAGGCCCTTGGGAATTTTCACCAGGTTTCCAGGGGAGGTCCTGCGACAGGACAGAAGAGAGCAGGGACTCACCGGTCATGCGTGGAGAAGCTGCTGCTGTACCTGGTATCTTTGGCATACTTGATCACCAAGCACTTGTACTGGGCAATCTGGAAGCGACGGACCCGTCTCATCAGCTCAGTACTGCAAGAGCAGAGCACTCCGTGAGGCCCACAGTATAAAGAGTGGGCAAGGAAGACCCCCTCGGCACAAGCAGGGCACCCCACCACCTTCTAGGGGTCTACAGCCTGAGACCCACCAATGGACAGAAAGACCAGTGAGGACAGAGGGCCCATGGTCTGGGAGTTCACAGTCTAGGCCTGAGAGGGATGCCAACGAGAGCTTTAAGTCACTAGAGAGCCTGGGAATAACAGAATGATAAAGGTGTGCTGGACCGGGAAGTGTTCTCCTTGGGGAGGGCGGCAAGGAATGACCCCCAGCTGGTCCAGGGATGGGATGAAGGAATAAGTATCTCAGGGATCTGGTGGGGTGGGCAGAGGCAAAGGCCCCAGATTGCGTTCCAAAGTAGTCTCATCCCAGAGGCCTTCACATAGTCTGAATTGACTTCACTAAATCTTTTTGTGCAAGAGAAAAAGCACTTTGCCTCTGGGTCTCAGAGCCCACCTTAGCCTCACCACGGAGGGCAACAGGTTTGCACTGGAGTGATCCCCCAGGGCGGAGGGCGTTACTTAGGGGGCTCACTAGCCCTGCCTAGGTCAGATGATGGTCCTGTCACATCAGGGGAGCAAAGGTGCCCTGGTCTGATTCCTTAGTGTGTAAAGTACCGGAGGAAACAGTCACACCGGAAGGAGGGGTGCCCACACTGTAGGGTGAACAGGCTTTAGTGAGAGGCTAAACCCTCAGTAGCTGTATCCAGCCGCAGGAAGGAGCGGTGGCGAACGACCCTAATGGACGGGTCTGAGCTGGGCGGGCAGTGAAGGAGCGCCTGCTCCAGGACCAGATCCCAGGGAGGAGCAGCATCCGTCCGGCAGTGGGGGCTGTCCTGGGGGTGCTGTCTGAGAGGGGCGGCAGGCAGGCCCCGGAGGGGCGTCAGGGGAGGAGGACGGGCCCCCCGGAGGGTAGGGATGGGGGAGAAGGTGGTCCCCGCGAGGCCATGACTTACTTACCTTTTTCCTGAAAACATGGGTCCTAGAATCACCTAGGAGAGAAGGCGAGGTCACTTCGGGGCCCGCTGCGCACGGACGCCCGGCCATGGCCACAACCACAACCCCGACCCCGCTCCCACTCCCGAGTGCTGGGAGCCAGTCCCCGCGCCGGCACCTGAATCTGCCCCCGGGTCTTGCTGGGGGAGCCGGGCAGCACGGTGGGCAGGTTGATGCAGCTCATGGCGCCTCCAGGAAGGTTGCAGCTCAGGGACTCTCCGGTGCCACCGCCCAGCCACCAGGCGCCGGTTCCCGCGTGGTCCGCATTTATACCCAGCGCACTGGCCAATCGGGAGCCGGCGCTGGCGCCCCGGAGCCAATCAGCGCGCGGCCGCGGACTGGCGGGAGACTTGACCGCAACCCGCCCCTAGTGGGCGGCCCCAGGGACCCGGCCGGCTCACGTCACCAGGACGACTGGCCCCGCCCCGGCCGCTGCGTATAAAAAGCCGGGGCGCGCCTTCTGGCCGTACACTGTGGGACGATGGAGGTCCCCGGCCGAGGTCCCCCAGGCGAGGCTCCCTGGAAGAAGCTATCTAAGGAGGTAGGCGGGTTGCAGGGGGCGGCTGGGGCCGAGCAGTGCAGCGCGGAGATTAGATGCAGTTCCAAGAGGGGAGCTTAGGAGCCCACGGACCGACCACTCTCCAGGGCGCCGTTGAGCACCTGTGTGCCTGCTCCGAAAGCTTTAGCACCCTGATCTAATTTGCTTCCTGCCACAGGCAGGCTTCGGTGAGCCTGGTTTTAAGGGTAGAGAAAACCGAAGCTGAGCTAATATCCATAAAGGGGGGCCACAGTTCCCGACCTTGACCTAAGGTTCCACAATTCGGATGGAGGATGTGCCAGATGGTGAGGATGCAGAAAGGCTGCTCTTTACTGCACCGTGGTCGTGAGGGCTAGAAACCACACAGGCAAAGCCCTTAATATGATTATCACTCAACTATAATTTCCTAACTAGTTTCCCTGCATTTCAGGGAGTGTTCTGTTTGTTTGTTTGTTTGTTTGTTTTTTCTGAGATTCTCAGATACATCTGAGATACATCTGAGATACATCTGAGAATCTGATAAGTTACGCATACTGCCCCCAAGAAATCCCATTCTCTGTCTCTGTCACACACACACACACATGCCAGCAATACCAGAGGACTCTCAGAAACCCATTGCATTATTGTTATCATACGTAACAACAGTGAAGATGATGATCAAACTCACAGTGTGTGTCAGGGACGGTTGTAAAGGCCCTACAGGGCCCGACTGTACAGATCTAAAGAATACTGGCCAAGAATCTCGTTCAACCGGAGGAGGCAGTAACCCACACTTGAATGGTTAGTTTTACTTCATTTACATGCCTTATGTCCTTCAACCTTGTGAGGCTACTATTACGCTCATTGTAGAGAGGTCTGAGACCCAGAGAGTGTAAGTGAGTTGCCCAGAGTAAAACAGCCTATAAGTGTTGGAGCTTGGATGGCACTCAACCCATCTGACTCCAGAGTCCAAAACCCTTCCATGAAGCCACCCCGTCTTCAAATTTCCCATTTTAGACTTCACTCTTTCTCCTTGCCTTTGAGCTCTTTCTCCAAAATCTGGTTCCTTGTTGTTCTCTGCATTAAGTCTGAGCGTCTTAGCCTGACATCTGAGGCCCTGTCCCCCAGCCCCAGCTTCCCGGCCTCACCTCTGTGTCTCAGCAGTCTGGCCCATCAGCATTTCCAAACTGATCTTTGATCTTCCTCCCTCCTGACCTCTGTTTCTTTGCTGTGACTCCTGCAATCAGAATCCTGCCCCCTCAGGGGCGCCTGGGTGGCTCATTCAGTTGAGCGTCCAACTCTTGTTTTCAGCTCAGGTCATGATCTCAAGGTTGTGGGCTCGAGCCTCGTGTCCAGCTGTACACTGACTGTGGGGGATCTGCTCAGGATTCTCTCCCACTCCCGCTGCCCTGCCCCCTGCTTGTATACTCTCTTGCTCTCTCTCTCTCTCAAAATAAATGAATAAATTCTTAAAAAAAAAAAAAGAATCATACCCACTCGGAGAAGATCAGCTCCATGTCACTTTCTCTGCAGTGCCCCTCCCAACTCCCTGGCCTCCAGTAGTAGGAGGGGTGCCCACAAGTGGCATTAACCAGGACACATTTATGGCACCTCATCTCCCCTTTAAGGCTGTCCACTAGTTAAAGCATGACCATTGCTCTAGACCACGAGTCTGAGAGCACCCGCTGTGTTGTATTTGAAGTACCTAATTAATTGGTGTGGGGGGAGAATGGGGTGCGGGTGACCAGGCTGGAGACTGGAGGGGTTTAAAGGAAGCTGAGGGCATCTGTGGAGCCTGAGATATTGGGGAGGGGGCTTCTCAAGGCAGAGAGGAGCATCCAGACATTTGGAGGGGTGGGGGCACAGTATGGGGAACAAAGGTCTTACGCAGCCTTCTGCCTGTGTTCCGTAGGAGCTGGAGAATCAGTACAGCCCCAGCAGATGGGTCATCCGACAGGGAGCCGAGGAGACCCTGAGGACGTACTCACACATAGGAGACGAGGGTACTGGGGGCCCTCTCCATGGCTGCCATGGGTGGACTTTAGCAGGTGGCAGTGGTTCAGAATGCTAGGGGCAGGAGAAGGCTCTCATGGCGATTCCCAAAGTCCAGGCACTGTGCAAGCCTTGTTGGCTCAGGGCCAGGCACCCAGGAGCCCTCGCCGCAGGATGGCTGGAGGCAAGAAACGCCCCACAGACCGTGATCCACCTCCTCTCCTGCTCAGCCAACTATGCCCAGGCCCATTAGGCAATGTACCACAGTGGCACAGTGAAGTGGAATGAAAAACAGGAAGGCCTCCCCCTTGGCCGCTGAACATTCGATGTGGACGCTATTTGTAAGAAGCAAAGAAGACTTTGTTTCTTTCAAGAAATCAGGGCTTGGGAACCTGTAAGCTAGTGGAGAAGTCTCAAGGTGAATTCCCATTTCTATCCCGTATCTCCAGAGTGTCATACCACAATCTTAACACTCAGTGAGGTATTTGTGCTGGATTGGGGAAGGAGGCTCCTTGGAGAAGTGTGAGAAAGCAGCCAGCCCGCTCCCCTCAGCAGGGAAAATTGGATGTTGGCAAATCTTCATTTCAGCAGACTGAACAGAGCTCTCAGAGTTGGTTCTCTAAACTGAGATAACCCAGCTGGAGGAACAGGCTCATGGGAGTTCATTCCAGCACATACTGGCATCCTCCCTGTCCCAAGAGAGGTGGGGTAGAGTTGTGTCTTGGGCTCTTCAGAGTCCTCTGCTGGGCCCAGCTCTGTGCCAAATACATGGCTTTCTGGTCGATAAATTTGAGTGTGCAGTGAAACCTGCATGAGCTTGTAGAAAACCTATTTTTTTAAAAGATTTTATCCATTTATTTGAGAGAGAGAGCGAGAGACAGCATGAGCAGGGGGAGGGGCAGAGGCAGAGGGAGAAGCAGGCTCTCCGCGGAGCAGGGAGCCCGATGCGGGGCTCAATCCCAGGACCCTGCGATCACCACCCGAGCTGAAGGCAGACACCCAACTGACTGAGCCGCCCAGGTGCCCCAAAAACCTATTTGTCTATCTTAATTGTCTTGAGGGAGAGAAGAGCTGTCCCCATTGAGAAAGTGAGTCACTCATAAGGGGCAAGAGCTAAGAAGAGTGTGCTGCCCATTGCCCTCAGAGCCTCCCATTAGTGATTGCTCTCCATGTCGTGGACAGCTTTAAGCTCACATTCCACTAGCCTTCCTGTTTTCAGTGCTGCAGTTGGCCCAGAGGAGCTGCAAGTGCCACTGACCCATTTCATGGATGCAGAACATGAGCCCAATAGCAGGGGGCCATTAGGGCCAGGTGAATGCACAAGAGCCATGCCCATGCAGGGCTGGAGTCTGTCTCTATTTAAAATGTTGACATTTTTTTGTTTTTTTTTTTAAGATTTTATTTATTTATTTGACAGAGAGAGACAGCGAGAGAGGGAACACAAGCAGGGGGAGTGGGAGAGGGAGAAGCAGGCTTCCCGCTGAGCAGGGAGCCAGATGTGGGGCTCAATCTCAGGACCCTGGGTTCATGACCTGAGCCAAAGGCAGATGCTTAACGACTGAGCTGCTCAGGTGCCCCTAAAATGTTGACATTTTGGTGGCCATGGACATTTAGCATTACTTTTGATTTAAAATATGTTCATATTGGGGCACTTGGGTGGCTCAGTCATTAAGCGTCTGCCTTTGGCTCAGGTCATGATCTCAGGGCCATGGGATCTAGCCCCGCATTGGGCTCCCTGCTCAACGGGAAGCTGCTTCTCACTCTCCCACTCCCCCTGCTTGCGTTTTCTCTCTTGCTGTCTCTCTCTCTCTGTCAAATAAATAAATAAAATCTTTTAAAAAATAAAATAAAATATGTGTGTATATATATTGCATTTAAATATTATTTCTCTTTGGGGCACCTGGGTGTCTCAGTCAGTTGAGTGTCCAACCAAGATCAGGTCTTGATCTCAGGGTCCTGGGTTCAGGCTCCACATTGGGCTCCATCCTGGACGTATAGCCTACCTTAAAAAACCTTTTTTTTTAAATTAAATATTATTTATCTTTGTATTGGTCAGCTTGGTCTGCCATAACAAAAGGCTTCAACAATAAGAATCTATTTCTCACAGTTCTGGAGGCTGGGAAGTCCAAGACCAAGGTGCTGGCCAGTTTGGTTCCCTGGTGAGAGTCCTCTTCCTGGCTTGCAGACAGCTGCCTTGTCCATGTGTCCTCACGTGGCAGAGAGAGAGGGAGAGAGAGAGAGAGAGCCCTGGTCTTTGTTCCTCTTCATATAAGGCCGCTAATCCCACGACAGGGGCTCCATCCTCATGACCCCATCCAAACCTAACTACCTCCCAAATAGTCTCCTGCCAAGCCAGAAAGCCTCTCCCCAAAGGACAGAGAGAGAAAGAAGATGTGCTATTATGGAATAAGGGTTAAGCCAAACTGCGACGTACACCACAGGCAAGCCACTAAAGACACCAGAAAGAAACGTCACCCTTTTAGACAGGCAGGCAGATACACCGCATCGCAGAACAGATAAACCTGTTCTCAAGATAAATGGTACCTATGCTCAAGCAAGAGAGCCCGACGGCGCCACACTGGTTCTTCCACAGTCCACCTGGCAATTAGGGTGGCCACCTGTGCTTGCGAGTTGCCTTTCTCCAGAGGAAAAAGAAAACTTCTCATCTCTTCACGACAAGAGGTAGTTTTGTAACTTGGGAGCCAGGCACCTGCAGAAGTTAGGCTCCTGCCCTCCCATGGAATCTGGGGGTAGGGGTCCTGGCTTCCTTGATGACTACATTTCAAAGAGATGGCTCCCCCAGTCCTGGAGGGAAACATTCCTAGGTTGTATAACTGGCAAGAGACTCCTTTAGCTTTTAAAAATATTTACATACACCTCAAAGGGGTAGAGAGAGGATTTACAATGAGTTTCCCAAAATAAATGCTCTAAGAAAAGGGAGGGAGGAAGCTCTCTTTTCCTTTTCTGAGCCAGGGAGACTTCAAAAAAAAATATGTTTTTCTTACTTTTGATTTATATTCACCCTTACAGCCATTGACCTATTAACTTGCAGTGAGGGATGTTCTGCTCTAAGGAGTAGATGACCTTTATCCGCCATGAAGACCTGGCCTTGCTAAGGTTGGGCACACAGGGACTGCTGAGTAAGCATGGGCAGAGAGCAGAGAGGGGCTGGAAGGGTCAGGTTTTCAGAACTATTTCCTCTATCAGTAGTTTTAAACTTGTTTTACCAAGACTCTTAGGACTGATACATTGTACACTAAATGAAGGCTGGGTGGATGCATGGATGGATGAATAGGTAGGTAGGTAGGTAGGTAGAGATGTGCTGAACCGCTGTCTGAGCTCCCTGCCTCTGTGAGCTTCCTGCAGCAGCGTCCCCCAAACCACGTCCACCAGTGAGGTGGGTGGAGCCTCGTGACTGACAGCCTCTGGTAAGGACCAGATCTCCGAGGGCCCCTCCTTTCTTCGCAGGCTCCGATCTTGGGCTTTTTTCTCTCCACCAGAAAAGTGAAAGGAAGAATACAAAGGCACAAAAGATACAAGCCCCGATTTTGTTTGACTGTGCTACAGGACGCGTGACATAAAATGTACCACTTTAACCATCTTAAAGTGCACAATTCGGTAGCATCTAGAATGTTCACGATTCGGGCAATCACCTACCTCTGCCTAGTTCCAAATCATTTTCCTTATCCCAGAAGGAGACCTCCTACCATTAAGCAGTCATTCTCTATTTCTCCCCTCCAGCTGTTTTCTGTCTCTATGGATTTACCTATTCTGGACATTTCGTATGAATGGAATCATACACGTGTGGCTTTTTGCATCTGGCTTCTTCTCCTTGGCTTAATGTTTGAAGGTCCATCCCTGTTGTATAATTCCTATGGCTACTTCATGTCTTCATCGTGTGGACATGCCACCTTTTGTTTATCCATTCATTCACTGACAGACATTTGGGCTGTTTCCACCGTTTGGCAATTGTAAATAGGGCTGCTATGGACATTGGAGTACAAGTTTTTGTTTGAAAGCCCCGATTTCTTATTTAGTCCAATAGACAAAGCCGTTCTACGAAACTGCATGTATTCTAAATGCTTACTTTTGCTTTGCATACTTAGCTCATCAAGGACCAGTAGCAAACAGGCTGGGGCTCCCAGTACCCACACAGCCCACTTTAAGTAGCTCTGCTCTGAACCATCGTGGCTGTTTTTAGGTAACAATTGTTATCTTATTACAAAAGGAGCATATTCCTACTAAAAGGGATTTTAAAAATAAAACCATCCATGATTCCACCACCTATTGTTAACTAGAGGGTGGCTGATGGGACCCTGCCTTCTCTTGAACTGCGGCCACGGCATGTAATAAACCCTTGAAGGTCTTCGGCCTTCTGGGACTGTCTGGCCTCCCTGCCCCATGCTTGCATAAGTCTCTAGGGGCTCTGGTCACCACTTCCCCTAATTCCCCTGACACATGCTCGGGATGGGTCCACGGACTTGGTGTTTCTGTCTGTAACAGTTTGGACACTTTCAGTTGCAAATAATAGAAACTCAATTTTTGCATTATCAAAAAAGGAAGTTTTAGTACAGTTGATTCATTGAAGCCCTCCTGTGGTTCCTGTCTCGGGGGCTCAGGGACTGGGGGGCTGGTGGTATGCACACTTGGGGGGAGGCTGCAGCCCCTGCCCCCAGCTACCCACCACCAACCACTGGGCCGACTCCTGCAGACATACAGTCCCTCTTTCACAGGGTCACCTGAGGTTTTTAATATCTGAGGGAGACATGTGCATGATGGGGAATATCTACAGCTGCTTGCTCTGAATTGCTCTTCAATTTAGAACACAAATTTCGTGGTCTTTTTCTTAGTTCTGGCACAAAATGAATCCAGTTGGTTCATGTGTTCCTTTACAAAAGCTTGGGAAAAACAGATCGCTATCTTTTGATGAACCCTCTCTGTTGATGCGCTTGTCAGGCACCAGCCTCTTCACACTGTGCTGGCAAGAGGGCAGTAGGCAGTGGGCTCAAAATGACCAATTTTCCGGTCCAGAAATCCCACTGCTGAGAGTGCTTCCTTCAGACCCCTGCACACAGTGGGACAGGTGCACAGGGCTTTTCGCGACAGGGCTATTCGCGACAGGGCTATTCGCGACAGGGTTGTTTGGGATGCCTCTCAGCAGAGGACTGCTTCATCGTGTGCTGATCCCTTCGGGGAATATTTACTGGGTGCCTGGCATGCGCTGGTCACTCATTTTGTGCATGGGATAGATCATTGAGCAAAACAGAAAAAACCCCGCCCGCGTAGCATTGGGAATCTTTTTCTTTTTTCTCTTCTTATTTTATTATTGAAGGACAGTTGACATACAATGATATATTAGTTTCAGGTGTGCAACATAGTGATTCCACAGCTCTATACATGACTCAGGGCTCATCATGAGAAGAATAGTCACCATCTGTCACCATCCAGTGTTACCACAATGCCATTGACTGTTTGCTCCGTGCTATCCTTTGTTGTGCTTCTTAATGGGGCAAGGGGGACATGATAGACCATGAACTTAAGACAGAAATAGATGCCGTTGTCTGTTAGAAGGGGCAAGTGCTCTGGAGGATACAGAGCTGGTGATGGGGATGGTGGGCGGTGGGTGGTAGGGTGGTCAGGGTCAGTTCCTAGAGGAAGGGGAGCAGGGGGGGATTTGGTATTGTAGAGTCCTGGGACTTTTGGGGTGGTGTGTGAGCTGTTGTGGACTGAATCTTTGTGTCCTCCCCAAATTCCCATGTTGAAGCCTTTACCCCCTAGTGTGGCTCTATTTGCAGATGGGGCTCTAAGGGGGTAAATAAGGTTAAATGAGGTCAGAAGGGTGGGGTCCTGACCTGGCTGGATTCTTAGAAGAAATAACTGAGGGCTTGCCTCCCCAGAGAGGGAGAGAGCTCCACAGGCTCACAGGGAAGTGGAGTATATGCACACAATGAGGAGTGTGGGTCCAAGGGAGGGCCTTCCCCAGACACCAGCCCTGCTGGCACCCTGATCGAGGCCTTCCAGGCTTCAGAACTGTGGGAAGTAAACATCCAGAGCTTAAACCCCGCACACTCCAGTATTTTGGCAAGCAGCTGGAGCCAACTAAGACAGGAGCCCTGGATGGATTTGAGCCTTAGAGTGAAAGGGCATCTTGCATGGGTCGCTGGTGCATACCTGTACCTGAGGGCATTTGGTGGAAGCAGGAGAATTTCCTGATGATGGGATGTGGTTTGTTTGGCTGTGTAACTGGTTACGTGACTGGTTACCTGAATTAACATGCAGCCATAGGATGAAATATTAAGAATGGTCTTTAGGGTCACCTGGATGGCTCAGTGGTTTGGGTGTCCAACTCTTGATTTTGGCTCAGGTCGTGATCTCAGGGTCATGGGATTGAGCCCCGTGTCGGACTCCACGCTCAGCAGGAAGTCTGCTGGAGATTCTCTCTCTCCCTCTCTCCCTCTGCCCTCCGCACCCCCCCCCGACGCTGTCTCTCTCTAAAATAAATCCAAAAAAAAAAAAAGAATGGTCTTTTAAAAAGGAAAGAACAGGAAGCTATGTACTAATTGGGAAAACTCTCCAAGAAATATTAAGTGAAATGGGCAGGGCGGAAATGTATTTAATATGCTGCCATTTGGATGAAAGATTGGGAGGGTCTACATCCATATTAATAATGGTGGTCACCATGGCAGGGGGTAGGGGAAGCGGGCGGGTGAGAGTCGGAGAGGCAATATTTCACTGAAAAGCCTTTTGTGTGTTGTTTAACCATACAAACATACTATTTCTCTGTAAGAAAATTTAATAGCATTCTTGTATTTCTTAAATTAATGTTCATAACTGAGTTAGCCCATAATTTTCACAGATTAAATCCCCTCTAAACATTTAAACACAATTTATACAATGTGATTACATTCTTTTTTTTTTTTTTAAAGATTTTATTTATTTATTTGACAGAGAGAGACACAGCGACAGAGGGAACACAAGCAGAGGGAGTGGGGGAGGGAGAAGCAGGCTTCCCGCGGAGCAGGGAGCCCGATGCGGGGCTCGATCCCAGGACCCCAGGATCATGACCTGAGCCGGAGGCAGACGCTTAACGACTGAGCCACCCAGGCGCCCCTACATTCTTTTTTTTTTTAAGATGTTATTTATTTATTTGACAAGAGAGACACAGAGAGAGAGGGAACACAAACAGGGGGAGTGGGAGAGGGAGAAGCAGGCTTCCCACTGAGCAGGGAGCCCGATGCGGGGCTTGATCCCAGGACCCTGGGATCATGACCTGAGCCGAAGGCAGACGCTTAACGACTGAGCCACCCAGGCGCCCCTACATTCTTCTTTTTTAAGATTTGTTTATTTACTTATTTAGAGAGAGTGTGTGCACACAAGTTGGTGGGGGGGGGGCAGAGGGAGAGGAAGAGAAAATCCTCAAGCAGACTCCCTGCTGAGTGTAGAGCCCCATGCAGGGTTGGATCCCATGACCCATGAGATCACGACCTGAGCCAAAATCAAGAGTCGGCTGCTCAACCAACAGAGCCACCCAGGTGCCCCATCTGTAATTACATTCTTCTTTTTTTTTTTTTTAATTTGAGAAAGAGAGAGGAGGGGTGAAGGGTAGAGGGAGAGGGAGAAGCAGGTTCCCTGCTAAGCAGGGAGCCCAACATGGGGCTCGATCCCAGGACCCTGGAATCATGACCTAAGCCGAAGGCAGATGCTTAACAGACTGAGCCACCCAGACACCCCTAAACACTTCAGATTATAATCACAAATGCAATAGGTTTGATTCACTGAAAGTCTCTAATAGATGCATTCTGTTAAGTGTCCCACAGAGTAGTCTGTGCCCAGTGTGGTGCATGGACACACGGGGAGCCTGTTTTGTTCTGGTCATTAGACCCTTGCAGGAGTCCCACATCAGGCCTTCTGAGCAGTTGGTCGCTTGAAGCATTAGGAGATGGGAAGTCTCCGCCTACCCCTCTGCAGGAGAGGGAGCAGGGACCCACAGCACATAGCATGGCACATCTCTCTCCTAAGAAAACTTTCCTTCTCTTGTCCCCTCACTCCAAGGATGGGGGGGAGGGTGGCGTGCAGTAGACGTGGTCAGTGATGGCAAAACTGGTTTTGCAGCCACTTTGCCTGCCCTGCAAAGGCAGCATGGTCCCTGGTTTTGGCATGAGGGAAACTGGGCCTCTACCATCATTTTTGTTGCTCTTGGCCTTGAGCAGCCCAGCCGAAATGCAGACAGCCCATTTTTTTTTTTTAATTTTTTTTTTTTTTTAAGATTTTATTTATTTGCGAGAGAGAGAATGAGAGACAGAGAGCATGAGAGGGAGGAGGGTCAGAGGGAGAAGCAGACTCCCTGCTGAGCAGGGAGCCCGATGCGGGACTCGATCCCGGGACTCCAGGATCATGACCTGAGCCGAAGGCAGTTGCTTAACCAACTGAGCCACCCAGGTGCCCCAGACAGCCCATTTTAACAGTTTATGCACACTTGCCTAAACACACTTTATACAAACTATCTCTACATACTGAGTTTGCCCCTTCTGGAGTTGCAGGATCATCCAGCCCAGAGGAGCACTGTTTTCCTTTTGGGTCCACCACTGTGGCCACCAAGGTTGGGGACCTGGGCACTTCTGGGGACGTGGATCCCAAATTCACGTCTCTCCCCACCAACTTCAGTACCAGAAAGACCACACTGATCATGCCAAATGCTATTTACGCAAACTGTTTTGTTCTTTACATCATGAAATACTCATCCATTTCCTTTTCAATTAATGTGTTTGGGGTCCTATTTATGCAATCTTTGTCTATCCCAAGATCACGAAGATCTCCTATTCTCTTTTCCAAGAGCTCTGTTGTCCTCTCCTTCATGTTTAGATAGTCCATCGGGAACTGATCTGGTGTGGTGTGAGGTAGGGATCAAGAAACTTCTTTCATTTGGATATTCAG
The DNA here is from genome assembly GCF_002201575.2 of Neomonachus schauinslandi. Lineage (NCBI taxonomy): Eukaryota > Metazoa > Chordata > Mammalia > Carnivora > Phocidae > Neomonachus > Neomonachus schauinslandi. The sequence goes on from NC_058417.1 coordinate 56,189,554, forward strand.
TTGACCCAGCACTGCTTATTTATCACACAATCTTCTTTTTTTTTTAGATTTTTAAAAAATTTATTCATTTGAGACAGAGAGAGCATGAGCAAGGGAGAAGGAGGCAGAGGGAGAGGGAGAAGCAGGCTCCCCACTGAGCCAGGAGCCCAATTCGGGGGCTCAATCCCAGGACCCTGGGATCATGACCTGAGCCAAAGGCAGATGCTTAACCATCTGAGCCACCCAGGCACCCCATCACACAAGTTTACTACCTATCAAGTCCTGGGTGTACAGAGGTGGGTAAAGCAAAGCCCTTGTCTTCATGGTGAAGGCAACAGACAGGAAACAAGGGGAAAAATATATCAAGGGTGGTGAATGCCAGGCTACATGATAAAGCAGAGAAGGAGGATAGGCCATAATGTATTTGAGCAGCCTTCTATTATTACAGGTCACTCAGGCTGTGTCCGGTGTTTTGCTATTATAAATAGCATTACTGTGGGCATCTTTAAAACAAGTCTTTGGGAATATTTCTGATTATTTCCTTATAAAAACTATGTGGATAAGGACTTAGGCATCAAAGAGTATGAGATTCTTGGGCTTTGATACATATTTCCAAGCTGCCCTTCAGAAGAGCTTACCAATTTACACTCTCCAAAGCCCAGTGTTGGAGGGAGCTAAGCTGCCTATGTTTCACTGATTTTGGGGTGAGCCCTCGGGGGACAGTGTGAACATGCAGACTCCCCTCCCACCCCACCCCTTCACCCGTGGTATTTAATTTCCCTAGCAATGCCCTTCCTCCTTTCTTCCCACCCATGTCCTAGCCAATTTTCACATAATTCTGACCTTTCCCCTCCTGGCACTCAATTATATATTCATATTGTTTCATTATCTATTTGTGTGAAGTGAGTTTAAATATTTTATTTATTTCTCAGAGAGAGAGAGAGAGAGAGCACTTGAACGGGGAGGGGCAGAGGGACAGGGAGAGGGAGAAAGAATCTGAACCAGACTCCGCACTGAGTGCAGAGCCCCACATGGGGCTCGATCCTGCCACCGTGAGATCATGACCTGAGCCGAAACCAAGAGTCAGACGCTTAACCAACTGAGCCACTCGCTCGCCCCTATTTGAAGTGAGTTTATATGTTGCTTCCCTAGAAGATTGTTTTTCCGAAGACTTGGACAAGTTTATACTTCCTGGGGCATGAAGCCAAGTGTAACGCACACACGAAGCATGTACTAAAGCAGTGGCCAGAGTGGTGCCCTTCAAAACCGCAGCACACTCACTTCCAGACAGACTTGGGCAGATAGTATTGGTCCCACTTGGATGGGCCAGTCTGGTGTTGTTGTAACTGCACACCTGTGCGATGCTTCAGAACCCAGCACAGATGACCACAAGGATTTGGGGGAGCATCGTTCATGCACACACTGCAGCCGGAGCTGACCAGTCCACCCGAAGGGGCTTTCTACAGAAAGGTTTCTGCCTTAAATGAGATAGAAAATCACTGCAGGTTGTGCTGATGGTGACTTGTCTGTTTCTCGAGACAGCCACCAAGAAGGCCCGGGCCACCAGGAGAAGCCTGCTGCATGTCCCCTACGGGGATGGTGAAGGGGAGAAACTGGATATCTACTTTCCCAGGGAAGTGTCTGCAGGTAGGTGGCCGGGCAGGCGGTCCCGCAGCAGAGCTCAGCTGGCCAGGCCACCTGGGCTCAGCCCCCATGCCTTTGTGTTTACAGCCTCACGTTTCTGTCTGTTCTTTCACGGAGGATACTGGCAGAGTGGAAGGTGAGTCTGGAGTCTGGATGAGCAGGGAGAAAGGGAGATTCGTCTTGCCCTGGTATACGAGTCCCCTGGGGTTGCTGCAACAGATGACTGCAAACTTGGTGGATTATCACAGAAGCGCGTTCTCTCCCGGTTCTGGAGGCCAGAAGGCCGAGATCAGGGTGTGCTCAGGGCCGCACGTCGTCCCAAGGCTCCAAGGGAGAACCCGCTCCTGCCTCTTCCAGCTTCTGGGGGCTCTAGGTTTTCATTGGCTTTGGTTGCATCATTTCCATCTCTGCCTCCATCCTCGCGGGGCCCCCTTGGTGTCTGTGTGTCTGGGTCTCAGATCTCCCCTCCCCCTTCTCTCTTGGATGACCTCAACTCAGGATCCCTAATGACAGCTGCATAGACTCTATGGCCACATTCCCAGGTACTGAGGTTAGGATTTGGACCTATCTTTTGGGGGGGGACACTATTCGACCCACTATACCCGGTGAGAAGCATGTTCAAGCTACTCTCATTCATAAGGAAACCACAGTGACTAACCTTCCCAGCCTGCTCGGGACTGAGGGGTTTCCCAGGACATGAGGCTTTCAGTGGGAGAGTCCCCGGGCAAACCAGGTCAGCTTGTCACCTTAAGATAATCAGAGGGGGGGCGCCTGGGTGGCTCAGTTGGTTAAGCGACTGCCTTCGGCTCAGGTCATGATCCTGGAGTCCCGGGATCGAGTCCTGCATCGGGCTCCCTGCTCGGCAGGGAGTCTGCTTCTCCCTCTGACCCTCCTCCCTCTCATGCTCTCTGTCTCTCAAATAAATAAAATCTTAAAAAAAAAATTAAAAAAAAAAAAGATAATCAGAGGGGTATTTGAGATCTTCAAGGACACTGTTGTTCCCTAGGATCTTACTAAGGAGCCTGCTATAGGATCTACCACCCCTCAAGCACAGTCATCTTCATAGCTAGATTTATAGCACCTTTACCCTTTGTCGTGCAAAGCTCTCTACCCGTCTGATCTTCATTTCTCAAAGACAGCGCCTAAGAGAATTTAGATGTCCCCATTTTACAGGTGAGGAAAGCGGACTTAGAGGTTAAGTAAAGCCCTGGGGTTTCATAGCTAGCATGTGATAAGGTAAGGACAGTGCCTACCTTCTTCCTTACACTACATGGAACCAGAGAGGGGTGGAGCCCTGGGCAGAAAGGACATGGAAGCAGCCTGGTGGCCCAGGTGCCTCCAGTTGTCACATCTTTGTCTCTTTCCACAGTAAAGACACATCAGCCTTCATGGTCAACCCACTGACAGCACAGGGAGTGGCCGTGGTGGTCATGGCTTATGACCTTGCCCCCAAAGGTAATGAGGATGGTCCTGCAGGTTTGAAGGCTGCTGGGCTTTGGAGGGGAGAGAGCCCCCCACGAATCCTGACCCAGCTCCTGCTCTTCGTGCAGGTACCCTGGACCAGATGGTAGACCAGGTGACTCGGAGCATCGCATTTGTCCAGAAGCAGTATCCGTGCAATGAGTGGGTATCACTGCAGATTTTCCTTTTATCAGACAATGAGGGAGGACGGTGATTCAGCCCCTTGGACGCAGCCCAGCTGTCCCCTCTGGCCTGTGGAGCAGAAGGCAAATTGGGAGTCTTTGGTACTGGCTCGATGCATTAGGGAAACTGAAGGCGAATTGGGCTCTCTGCTCTGACCCAACCTAGGGGACTTTACCTGTGCGGGCACTCAGCAGGGGCCCACCTGGCTTCCATGATGTTCCTGACCAACTGGACCAAGCATGGAGTCACACCCAACCTCAAAGGTTTTCATGGGACTGCAGGTTTGGCTGGACAGCCATCACCCTCCCCAGATGGTCTGCACCCGGGGCACAAAATCCCAACAGCCACGGAGGGCTTGACGTGGGGCTTTGAGCCCTGTGAAACAGGCCTGCTTTGTGTCTCTACCTCTGCCCTGGTCTTGCCCCTTTGGCCCTGGAGGCTGGGCTGGCCCCATATTGCCCCCCTCCCCAGGGCCGGCTTGAGGCCCAGTGTGGATGGAGTCTTGGCCCCACCTGCAGCCTGGCCCTCTGACTATTCTTCACCTTCACAGGCTTTTTCCTGGTAAGTGGGATCTATGACCTGGAGCCCATTGTGTATACCACTATCAACGCCCCTCTCCACATGACCTTGTGAGTCATTTGTCCCCTCTTCCCAGAGCTGAGCGTGAGCCTATCAGGGGGGCAAGGGGTGAAGTGCAGGCTTTTCTCTGTCCTGACCCACGCCTACCCCCTGTGTCAGGGAGGATGCTCAGAGGAACAGTCCCCAGCTGCTCCTGGAGGCGGCCGTGACGCAGCTCTCAGATCCAGCCTGCCACGTGCTGGTGACTGTGGGCCAACACGACTCCCCTGAATTCCACCGACAGTCCAGGGAATTTTATCAGGTACCCCCAGCACCCTGCCTCTGGCCAGAGGTTGAGGGTCCTGTGCTCTCATTACCTTCCTCTTTATTTCACCAAAAGGGACCCCAAGACCACGAGCCATTTATTCAACAAATACTTAGCGAGGGCCTAGTACATGCCCGGTGTGGTGTGGAGCTCCCCCACCCTGCTGTCTCCTGCTTTGCTCATTTCTCCACCCAGACACTGCGCCGAGGAGGGTGGAATGCCTCGTTTGAAGAAATCCATGATGTGGATCACTTTGAAATCATTTGGAACCTAACCCAGAAGGACTTCGTGCTCACCCAGGTGGGGCACATCCTTTCACTGTGGAGAGCGAGGTTGCCCCTGCACAGGAGAGGTGGGGAGGTGGGGAGCACGGAGGAGCCACTTTCCTGGATCTTTGGCCTCCAGGAGGCTGGGATCCTGATGGTAAGAATTGAGTATCCCATTAGCTTCCTCTACTTCACCCCCTTCTGAAATGAGGTGAGCTGCAGAGTCTGCTCTGGGGCACACAGGTGGGAGCTGCATGGGGCTTGGTGTGGATGGGGACAGGCATCAATCTGGTGCAAGGAAAGTATCAGCCTGTGTGTAAGCATAAAGCAAAGCCAACTCCGGTTAGGAGAGGATGGATGGATTTGGTTCATTACAATTTTTACATGGAGAATCCTTTTAAAAATCAAACATTACAGGGGCGCCTGCCTGGCTCAGTTGGTGGAGCACATGACTATCGATCTCAGAGTCATTGAGTTGAAGCCCCACATTGGGTGTAGAGATGACTTAAAAATAAAATCTTTTTAAAAATCAAATATTACAATTTTAATGCGGAGAATTCTTTTAAAAGACAAAGAATAAACTGGCGGAAATATTTGCTACAGATTTGACAGATAAAGAATTACCAATACAGTTGTTTTTTTTTTTTTTTCTGGGAAAGTGGGTACGTCATTAGCTTCACTTTTTAATCAGCTGCCGCCTCAGTGAGGCTTTTAGAGCATTCAGTTTTAACTCACATAGTTAATATTCTTACTATATTAAAGAGCACTTTCAAATCAATAAGAACCATTTTTATTTCTATTTAGGAATAGATTATAAATAGAAAAAAATGGACAAGGAATAAGGGATAATTTAAGAAAAAATATACATGGCCCGTAAACATGGGGGAAGATTAAATTATACTAGTGATCATAGAAATGTCACTTAGAAGGCCAGTCCTTTCCTACCTGTCATGGAAAATGTTCTAATGATAATTACGCCCAGCCCTGCTGGAGAGGTTGGGAAGGGCTCCTCTTGAGTTCTGCCGGTGGGACCACTGTCTGGTGATAGGGATCCAAACCCACTGGCCCAGTAATTCTGCTGCTTGGAATTTCTCTTCAGGATAATCAAGAAATACACAAAGGTAGTCTTCGCAGCTTTATTAATACTCAAAACTTAGACACAGCTGACATGTCCCAGTGAGGTTAAATGATGACATAATTCAGTAACAGAATGAAGTTTGTAAAGATGAGTTAGGATACATCAAATTGTTTCGGATGTGAGAGCTAAAGCACAAAAAGAAGTGACCCAGCATATTCCCAGTTTAATAATACATCGACAGCTAGACGCTTGGAGGCATATGCATGTGTGTGAAAAAAACAATTACTAGTGGTGACACACAGGTGCATTTTAAAACACGAACACGTATTACTCTTCTTTTTTTAACTGGGGGAAAAACAAACACCCATAAGTGGCATCTTCTCTTGAAAAACCTAAGAATCGGGGTCGTGAGTTCAAGCCCCATGTTGGGTGTAGCGATTACTTAGACTTTAGCCCTGGAGGCTTTTTTTTTTTTTAAAGATTTTATTTATTTATTTTGACAGAGAGAGAGACAGCAAGAGAGGGAACACAAGCAGGGGGGAATGGAAGAGGGTGAAGCAGGCTTCCCGCCGAGCAGAGAGCCCGATGCGGGGCTCGATCCCAGGACCCTGGGATCATGACCTGAGTCGAAGGCAGACGCTTAACGACTGAGCCACCCAGGCGCCCCGGCCCTGGAGGCTTTTAATTAGTAAATTTTTAATTAATTAATTAAAAAACTAATTTAATCAGGTTTAATTTAATTACATAAAAACGTAAACCCACTCTTAGCTCGTGGGTCAACAAAAGCGCATGTCGAGCCCGAGGTAAGTCTACGTATGGCTGGGGCCTTATTTAGGACACTTCAAAGGACAGGTGGGACTGGGCTGTCATTTTAAGTGACCCTTCGATGCCCAGGAATGCAGCCTGTCTCTTTCATCAGATTCCTCGAGAGAGAGTCTCACAAGAGCCTCTCCAAATCTGGCGCTCTTGTGTCTTTCCTTCCGGCTGCAGATGATTTTGAGAACAATCCTCCACGAGCACTGACGGCGCTGGAGTGAGCCCCCCCACCCCCCGATGGTGAAGCCCCTCCACAGACCCCACACGCTTCCCCATCCTGCCAGCCTCCCGCTCTCCCCATGCCCAGGAGCGCCTCTGTTTGCTCCGAACACCACTAAAAAATCTCTCTTTCACTGGCCTCGATGGAAGGATTCCAGGGAAGGTCCAGACCAGTCAACGCTGTGTGATGCCCAAGCTGCCTGGCCCCCTGCCTGCCGAGAGGGCATAACGAAAATGACAGCTCCTGGCGATAAGTAGACTTAGCTCCAGCTCAAAGTTTGCTGACCTTTTCAAAAGATTTTCTCAAACCAGCCTGTTCTGTCTTTTATGGCATTCTTTTGACCACTCTGTCCTGTCCTGAGGATTTCCCAGAGTGTCCTGGGACATAGCCTCGGGGCTGGCCCCTTCTGTGATGGGACGATGACATCCAGAGCCAGGACAAGATTTCTCTGCCCCCCACCCAGGGATGTGTGCAATTCCCAAGCAGCCAGCCGTGTGCATCTACCACCCTCCCCACCCAGCACCCCTCCCCTACTCTGAATAACTGGTACTCCAAGTGTGATGGAGTATCCCAAAAATGAAGAATAGCCTAGACAGTCATCAGTTGGGGATGAGTACATCCAAGCAGCCAGCAGCCAACCACTATGTAGCCATTAGAAAGAGATCTGTTTACCGGGTGGGAAATCCCCCGAACATACTGTTATATGGCAAAAGCAAGATGCTCAGTGATACAACTTAGTACCATCTCAATGACTTTACACAATATACACCCACAAAAAGATGTTTTTCTCTGTGTGCCCACGTTTGTGCATGTAGGGGAAAGGCCCGGGAGGATCCACACCTAAGACCTCTGCTCATGTCCGGGGAGTTTGCTTTATCTGTGTTCTTTGACTCTCAGGCTAAGAAGATAATGAATATTTAAATGTAGTATGTGATCTGAAGTGCTAAAATATTCAAAAAGCTTTCAGGATGCAGGCAAATGAGAGTGATATTATAGATGTAACTTGAATTTATTCCAGATCTTCAAAGGAAATGACTCACAAACTGTAGGACTTGATCTAACATTTGCAACAAATTCCGAATGAGACATCTCGCAGCTGCTGGTGGGGGAAACCCAAGCCTTCACCACACCTAGGTGGAGAATTGCCCCCTTAGGTTATGCCCTGTTAAGGCCAAATGCCTTAAAGTAAGCAAAAGACAGAACAAAAATGTGTTCGCCCCCTTGTGATCCTATTTTCATTAAAAAAAAGAATACATAAACGGGGCACTTGGGTGGCTCAGTAGGTTAAGCATCTGACTCTCGGTTTTGGCTCAGGTCGTGAGGGTCATGATTTCAGGGTCGTGAAATCCAGCCTTGAGTAGGGCTCTGCGCTCAGCCTTCTCTCTCTCCCTCTGTCCCTCCCCTGACTCATGCACTCTGTCTCTCTCTTTCTCAAATCTTAAAAAAAAAAAAAAAGATACAGGGTGGCACTTGGGTGGCTCAGTAAGTATTTGCCTTCTGCTCAGGTCATGATCTCAGGGTCATAGGATCGAGCCCCACCTTGGGCTCTCTGCTCTGTGGGGAGTCAGCTTCTCCTTCTGCCCACCACTCACCCTGATTGTGCTCTCTCTGTCAAATAAATAAATGTAATCTTTAAAAATAAATAAACATTTTAATTTAATGTGCAACTTATAATAAATACACTGTGGACTGAATAACTATTTTTATGGCTTTTTAAAAATGGCGTCATAGGGGCGCCTGGGTGGCTCAGTTGGTTAAGCGACTGCCTTTGGCTCAGGTCATGATCCTGGAGTCCCGGGATCGAGTCCCGCATCGGGCTCCCTGCTCGGCAGGGAGTCTGCTTCTCCCTCTAACCCTTCCCCCTCTCATGTACTCTCTCTCTCATTCTCGCTCTCTCAAATAAATAAATAAATCTTTTAAAAAAATGGCATCATGATTTCTTTTTTTATTCAAATATAATTAACATAACAGTGTTCTGTTTCAGGAGTACAATGTTAGGGTTCAGCAAGTGTGTACCTTGCTCCCAGTGTTCATCTCGATGAGAGTGCTCTTAATCCCCCTTATCTATTTCGCTCATCCCCCCACCCACCTGCCCTCTAGCCACCACCAGTTTGTGTTCTGTATTTAAGAGCCTGGCTTTTTCATTTGTCACTTTTTTCCCCTCATTTGTTTTGTTTCTTAAACTCCACATATGAGTGGAATCTTACGCTTTTGTCGTTCTCTGTTGGACTTATTTTACTTAGCATAATACCCTCTCCGTCCATCCATGTTGTCACAAATAGCAAGATCTCATCCTTTCTATGGCTGAGTAATATTTCATTGTGTGTATATATCACATCTTCTTTATCCCTTCATCAGTCAGTGGACACTTGAGCTGCTTCCATATCTTGGCTATTGTAAATCATGCTGCAATAAACATCGGGGTGCATGCATCTTTTCGAAATGATTGTTTTCATTTTCTTTGGATAAATACCCAATAGTGGAATTGCTAGATCATACGTATTTCTATTTTAATTTTTTGAGGACACTCCATACTGTCTTCCACAGTGGCTGCACCAGTCTGCATTCCCACCAACAGTGCACAAGCGATCCTGTTTCTCCGCATCCTCTCCAACACTGGCTATATTTTGTGCTTTTTTATTTTAGACATTCTGACAGGTGTGAGGTGATATCTCATTGTGGCTCTAATTCGTATTTCTCTGATGATGAGTGATGCTCAGCATCTTTTCATGTGTCTGTTGGCCATCTGTGTGTCTTCTTTGGAAAAACGTCTATTCAGGTCCACTGCCCAATTTTTAGTCAAACAGTTGTTTTTCTTTGGTGTTGAGTTGTATAAGCTCATTATATAGATAACTATTAATGTTAAATTTCCTGATTTTAACAATTGTGCTGTGGTTATATGAAAGATGAAGTATTTAGGGGTAAAGAGGGATAATGCTTTCACCTTACTCTTAAATTGCTCAGGTAAAAAATATACATATATACACATACTATATATATATTCTCTCTCTATATATATATACATATACATATACATATATGTGTGTGTATGGGCAACATGTAAACAGAAAATCTGGATAGAGTATACAGGAGTATTCCTTGTACTATTCTTGCAAACTTTCTATAATTTAAAATAATACAATAAAGGGGCACCTGGCTGGCTTAGTCAGTAGACCATGCAACTCTTTATCTCAGGGTTGTAAATTCAAGCCTCTGGTCAGGTGTAAAGATTACTTAAAAATAAAATCCTTAAAAAAAAATAATAAAATGATACAATAAAAAGTTTCCAGAGGCACCTGGCTTGCTCAGTCAGTAGAGCGTGGTAGAGCATGGGATTCTTAATCTCAAGGTCATGAGTTTAAGCTCCATGTTGGGCGTGGAGCCTACTTAATTAAAAAAGTTGTTTCCAAAATGTTGTGACATTAAAAGAATAGAAGCCAGCAGCCCACGTGGGGCTGGAGCACCGAGAAGTCTTCTTATTTCTGGCCTGCGGATGTGAGAGGCGCCACTCAGCCACCCCTGCATCTCGGGAAGTGACCTCAGAACACCCTGTTCCTGACGCAGATGGAAGAGACACAGATTTCCCCGTAGGCTGCAGGATTTGCCTGTTGCTGGGACACCACTTCGAGGAGAGAAGGGGGGCGTTTGCCCTGGGGTCAGCCCCACCCATCCTCCCTGTCCTTCCCTGTTCTCCCCTATGTTTGTCATTGCCCCCACCCCACCCCCGCCCTCCTGGACACCCAGGTCTGGGTGGTCAGCGATGCCCTCAGGGACTTAGAGTTAATGTCCTTCTCTGTCCTTTAGTAGTCTTTCAAGCTTTCCTGAGGCTTTTGTGTGGCATCGAAGCCCTCTAGAATTATCCTTTCTGACTTGGTGGAGCAGGTGGGGACCTATCTCGGTCCTCTTTGCTTGCCTAGCACCTGGGAGCTGCTCAGGGCTCTGTTCCTGGAGTTGGTTTCACTCCCTGTCCTTTCCGGACTTCTACCAGCGACCCTGGGTCTCCTTTTATTCACCTGTAAAAGAATCCAGCTGGAGCAGGAATAGGCAGACAGACCCACAGGCAGACCTGAGGCTGGGTTGGATCCCAGAGATGGGTCCCAGCACATAGGGGAGTTTGCTAAGTGATAAGGGGAGTTTGCTAAGTGATAAAAGTGGTGTTTCAAACCTGCCTTTGTTCAAAGCTGCTTACCAAACAGTGTGGGGTCAACTGGCCAGATCTTGGCAAAGAAACCTGAGCCCTTTCCACATGCACCTTTCTATCGATATACTTCTGAAAGGATCAAGATTTTAACAATGAACACCAAAACCAAAAGGAATCTTCAATGAATATCTTTTATAAGTCATCTCAGAGTGGAACAAAACAAAAGAAGCCAACCAGAAATAGAAAACAAAAGTCAGGGGCGCCTGGCTGACTCAATCCAAAAAGCATGTGGTTCTTGATATGGGGGTAGTGAGTTCGAGCCCCACGTTGGGTGTAGTGATTACTAAGAAAAACAAAACAAAACCAAAAAACACACTTAAAACACCAAAAGTCAGGGGAAGAAAAAGACTGATAAATATAACTGCATAAAAATAAAAAAATTCTGTGGCGCCCGGGGGCTCAGTTCGTTAAGCGTCTGCCTTTGGCTCAGGTCATGATGCCAGCGTCCTGGGATCGAGCCCCACATCGGGCTCCCTGCTCTGCGGGAAGCCTGCTTCTCCCTCTCCCACTCCCCCTCCTTGTGTTCCCTCTCTCACTGTGTCTGTCTCTGTCAAATAAATAAATCTTTAAAAAAAAATTAAAAACTTCTGCAAGAAAAAAATATGCCACAAAGTCAAAAGACAACAAACTGGAGTCAAGGGCCAGGAGGACATGACAAATGAGGTTAAGTGCCTTCTGAATAAAGACTCACCAGGCAATAGGAAAAATGTCAGTATCCTAAGAGCCAAGTGGGTAAAGACACCAATGGGCAATTCACAAGCAAGATAAAAGCAACAGAGTTGAGATGATCAGTATTTTAATCTGAGAGATGCAAGTTAAAACAAGCACGTGCTGTTCTGCATTCTCACAGAGGCAAAGATCAAAACATCTGTGGTCGCTCAGTGTTGTGAGAAGACAAGAACTCTCAAGGCAGTCCCCTGTTCAGGTTAACCAGGGAGACCTTTGACCCAGAGAATTTAGCAACCCAGAGAGCAACACAGCCTGCCTCCCTCCCATCTCTGGGGTGGCTCTTTCTTTGTCTATGTGTTTTTCTCTCTCATTTTCCCTCCCTACTGTTTCACAAAATGGCTCCCAATTTGCTTGTCAATTACAATAATTGCGAGCTAACAGCTTACCCAATTCATAAAGACTGTAACTGGTAGAAATGAACAAAATTAATTTAACAACGGCTAACACTGATATAAGCCTCAGGGTTTTTTTTAGCTACTACATTTAGATGTTAAACATTTGACTCCAGACAGTAGGAACTTGGTACAAATAATGCAGAAGGATCAAAAGGGCAGAAGCTGTTATTGGTAAGATTGGATAGAGCCAAAAGCTGATCTATGAATTAAATATCTGTTACAAAATCTTACGGAAAAAGGGGAGTGTTTAATGAGCACAGACTTAACACATATGTGTTCGACAGTGGCCACTCCTTGAACCCATCACGGGAACGTCAGAGCATCCTCAATCCCTCTTCCCACCGGTCTTTGCAAGCAATGGGAGAAACGCTAAGTGTGGGAAAGGGCCAGCGCGCGGCATGGGCCGCTCTGCACATCGCGAGTAGCTGCGCCGCACGGCGGGAGGACTACAACTCCCAGCACGCCCCGCGCCGCCCAGCCTTCCCAGAAAGCCGCGGGCGGCGCGCTCTGCGGCAGCGCGTTCCCGACATGCTCCGCGGCGGCAGCCAACCGCCGGATTTGAATCAGGTCGGCGCTCTGCGGCTGTGTCGGCGGGATGGGCGCTTCGTCGTTGCCCCCTGCCTGGCAGCTCTACCTCAAGGACCACCGCATCTCTACGTTCAAGAACTGGCCGTTCTTGGAGGGCTGCGCCTGCACCCCGGAGCGGGTGAGACCGCGCGGCCTCCCTGGGCCCCAGGCCCGCCCTTCCCCAGAGCCCTGACGCGGCCCCGGGGTGACCCCCTCCGGCTGTGGGCTTTCGGCGCCGTGAAACCCCTCCCTCTGTGGGTTCCCGAATCCTGAGCGACCCCTCCCTCTGTGGGCTCCCAGACCCCGGGGCGACCCCTCCCTCTGTGGGCTTTCGGCCCCGGGAGACCCCTCCAGCTGTGGGATGGCAGCCCCGGGAAACCCCTCCCTCTGCGCTCCCGGGCCCCGGGCCCCGGGCGACCCCTCCGTCTGTGGGATCCCGGCCGGGGCTACCCCTCCCGCTACGGGCTCCTGGGACCCTGGAGCGCCTCCGCCGGGGCCTGAGCCTCAGCTCTCCCTTGCAGATGGCCGAGGCCGGCTTTATCCACTGTCCCACTGAGAACGAGCCCGACTTGGCCCAGTGTTTCTTCTGCTTCAAGGAGCTGGAAGGCTGGGAGCCAGATGATGACCCTATGTAAGTCCCCCAGGCCAGCCTCGCTGGGCTTCCAGGTTGCCCCGGCTGCATCCCGGCTCCTGTTTTGAGCTGGGCCTGCGAAAACTATCTGAATTTCCAAGACACTTAGTGATGCAGCCGTGGCTTTCCGAGTTCGTTTTGTGCCCCAAACAGTTATTGCAAATGGATGAATCTCTTTGTGTTGGTGCCCTGGTGGTGCTTTCAACCTTTTTAAACCCGATTTGGCCAGACGTCCTCCAGTGGATGCTGAAGAAAGGCTCATTCTTGCAGGACTGTCCTTGACGCCCTTCAGGTCTGGCCGAATTCAGGCGCAGATCCTGTGGTGACCTGGGGGTGTCCAGGTGCTTTCCTTGTTTTAGAGTCTTCACATCTAAAGCTTTATTGAGCTGTCACTCACACACCAGAGAAAATACTCTCTTAAATGGAATGCTTGTGTTGTTTCAGGTTTTGTTCTTTAAGGCATCTAGATTTGTTTTTGGTTGTGTTTTTTGTTTTTGTTTTTTTGTTTTTTTAGTTCTGTGTGTATGTCCAGACCCTGATGGCTGTCTTTTTGTATGTGACACCACTTTCTTTTCTCATCTTTTTTCCCCTGTCAGACCCAATTGCTGCCATATGTTAATATTTTCCTATAGAGAATTACCCAAGTTGTCTGTTCTTGGCCAGAAGAGAGTTGTTGTTTTCTCTAACATGTTTGCTCTTATGACCCTTTTTTTTTTTTTTAAAGATTTTATTTATTTACTTGACAGAGGGGGAGAGAGCACAAAGCAGGGGGAGCAGCAGGCAGAGGGAGAGGGAGAAGCAGGCTTCCCGCGGAGCAGGGAGCCCGATGCGGGGCTCGATCCCAGGACGCTGGAATCATGACCTGAGCTGAAGGCAGATGCCTAACGACTGAGCCACCCGGGCGCCCCCCTTATGACCCATTCTTGACTAGGATGGCATGGTGCTCATACCGGGGATCACTGGGAAAGTACCCGTTGTATTCTTGGGAGTGAATTTCTAGGTGCTAGAATATATTCAGATGGTAGTTCCTAGGGGCTGTCCTTTTGGACTCTGTATGGCTGTGTGTTCATTCCAGTACTGTTCTGCTCACACTGCTGTCCGCTATTTGCAGGGATAATTCCCAATGCAGAGAATGAGGCTGGGGAGTTCACTGGAGAAGCCTGGCCAGCGATGCCCTTACTGGGACCCAGCAAACAGATTCTGTAACAGTTCCAGTGAAATGAGATTACTTCAGACAGTTCCTTCCTTGAGGATTTTAGAGGGATTTGAAGTGTGCTACCTCTGCACTTACATACCACGTGACATGTTTCCTGCTAATTGCTGAAGGACTCCAGATAAAATACATCAGCCCCAAGCATGGTGGGGAGACGTCCAGAGAGAGGGCAGGGGGCAGAGATGGGCTGTGTGGGAGTGTGCCCTGGGACCTAGCACTGGTTCTGTGTACTTCACGAAGCAGAGGAAGGCATGTTTGTGAGCCAGGGTGCTGGGTGTTGCTGACAAACTGTTGTTTTTCTCCCTTTACCTGACTTTTCTCTGTTGACATGCTCCTGTATTGATTTTTCTAGAGAGGAGCATAAAAAGCATTCATCTGGTTGTGCTTTCCTTTCTGTAAAGAAGCAGTTTGAAGAATTAACCCTCAGTGAATTTTTGAAACTGGACAAAGAAAGAGCCAAGAACAAAATCGTATGTATTATCGGGAGTAAGAACCAAGGGCAAACCCTGTTGAGCTTCTGTAGCACTGAGTTCCCCGCCCCTTGTATTGGAGGGGATTAGTTTTCCTCAGTACGCATTTTTAAGCCCCTCAGATGGATATGTGAGGATATAAAGGACAGAAAAGCGTCTGTCCTGGAATGTGGTCTTGGGGTTGTGCAGTCAGAGAAAAACGTGTTCCCTCCTGGAGGACGTGTTTAGTGTGAGGTACCTCTGGTGGTGGAGCGGTGATGGTTAGGCTGGTGCCCAGCCTTCAGTGACAGTCTTTGTGGGAGGCCATTTACATAGTGTGTGTTCATGTGTGAGCATGGTGGGGACAGAGGGTTTGGGGGCACATAGTAACATATCGGGGAAAGGGCATTATGGGTATTGGGAAAAAGAGGCACAGTCCAACTGGACCTTGGGATTTCTGCAGGTGAACTTTGACCTGTGGACAGGCATCCTGGGTTATCGGGAGAGAGGAGGGGTGAGGCTGTGGGTCCACAACGAGGTGGGTACCAAGCAGCCTGGGCTGTAGAGAAAATCAGGGCTCCCAGTTAAATCTGAATTTCAGGTACATGGGGAATAATTTATTAGTATAGCTCACGTTTTGTATGGATGTATACTAAAAAAGTTACTCGTTTTTATGAAGTTCAAATTTAGCTGGACATCCTCTATTTTTATTTGTTAAGTATGGCGGTGTTACAGAGAATAAATGTTTGGGTGTTTAATATCATTGTAGCAAAGCGCTGGGCTGGGAGTTGACATCCTAGTTCTGCCCCCGCCATTCGTGGGCTCTGTGAGTTTAGGCCAGTCCTGGTTGCACGTGGAGGGCAGATCCCCGTGGTTTCTGAGATCCTTTTCTGGTTGAAAATTTATGTTCTTTTTGAGATGATTATGAAATAGTTCTGCCTGATATAGTAGAAACACTGAAGACCAAATTTTTTGTTAGGAAAAGGGAAGAAATTGGCGGTCAGTATAGCGAGTTGTGGAAGAGCATTTACGCAATGGGGGTCTGGGGGACTGCAGTGTTGGAAGCACGAAGTGGGCCAGGGAGAGCCTCCTAGGTCAGGCGTCAGCACACCCTCCATGAAGTGCCACAGATAGTAAATATTTTAGCCTTCATGGGCCTCATGGTTTCTGTTAGGTATTATTTTTTTTTTTAAGATTTTATTTATTTATTTGAGAGAGTGAGAGAGCGTGAGCAGAGGGAAGGGGCAGAGGGAGAAGGAGAAGCAGACTCCCTGCTGAGCAGGGAGTCTGATGCGGGACTCGATCCCAGGACCCTGGGATCATGACCCAAGCCGAAGGCAGACACTCAACCGACTGAGCCACCCAGGTGCCCTCTGTTAGATATTATTCTTTGGGGGTTTTTTTGTTTTCACAACTGTTTAAAAATGTGAAAACCATTCGTAGCCCAATGTATGAAAATAGGCCATATGTCCCACAGGCCACAGTTTACTAAGCCCATTCTAGGTGAGAGACCAGCCTGTTTACTTAGGGGACAGTCATGAGAAAGCTGTGCCCCAGCGAGCAGGAGGAAGATTAATGTGTAGCCCAGGGAGAGGCTGAAACCAAACTGTAGAGCGCTGAAAAAGACAAAGGATGTTAGGTGGTTGTAACAAAGAGGAAACGTGGTTGTGACAGCACAGCTCCAAGACAGTGAGTGACCCAGTGCTCCAAGGCCCCTTGGTCTGATAGGCAGAGTCAGGTGGCCTATGGGGAGAAGGGATTCACTGAAGCAGGAAGCCCACCAGGAGACGCTCGCTCACCAGGTCACCATCATCTTCGGGAACAGCAGTGGGGCCACACCAGACCAGGGTGAACAGGCAAGAAGGGAGAAAAGTGGGGGATAGGAAAAAAATGTTTTGCTTTCGTTGTACAGCTGTTTCTGTTCTCCCCAAGTCAGAATACAGGATACGTTATTTTTTTAAAAGATTCTTATTTAAGGGCGCCTGGGTGGCTTAGTCGTTAAGCGTCTGCCTTCGGCTCAGGTCGTGATCCCAGGACCCCGGGATCATGACCTGAGCTGAAGGTAGACATTTAACCGACTGAGCCACCCAGGCACCCCAGAATACAGGATACTTTAAAACGATGCCTTTGTTTCTATTACTTTGTTTAATTACAAAACAAACAATATAAGCTTCCAGAAGGAAGAATCAAAAGCTCCACCTCTATGCTAAGGGTGACCACCATGGACTGTTTATTGTGTCTCCTTCCAGATAATTTTTAAATTTCTGTATTTTAAAGAAGAATAAAAAGTGTAAGCTGTTCATACTTTCCTTAATTGGTTTATACAACTTAAACAACAGCGAAGTTTTTGTAAGCCCGTGGCTCTCAACTATACTGTTACGATGTCGTAGAGCTGTGCTCTCCCCCTCTGTGGCCATCAGCCACGAGTGGCTTTTATGACGAAGATTCTGTAGAGTGCAGATTTGCGTGCTCCGGTCACACAGAGAGCGTCTTACGTGCCCAGTGGCTGTGCATGTCTGGTTGCTGCCGTGCTGCGCCCTGCAGATAATGGAATAGTTCTGTCATTGCAAAAGGTTCTGTTGGACATGCTGTTCTAGAGTACCAGCTGATTGTGAGATTTGCTGCAAATAATTTATCACTAGTATGTAAGTCAGGTCCCCTTGTGTGCCCATGCACTTGGCCATGTGAGTGGATGGTCATGTCTGGGAACCGGCATAACCAGAGGTCTGTGTGCTTCGTCCTGGAGCCCCATGGGCAGTCTACGGCACCTCACTCCTGGGGGTGGGCTGGCACACAAACCTTGTCTGTTCGGTAGGGGTAAATAAGGTCGGGGCCTGGTATTTTAAACTATTAAGTCAGCTATGTGATTGCAGTGCGTAGTTTAAGGTAGTCGTTTATTGGACGTTCGTTAAAAAGAACGAGATGAAATAATTGTGTTGGCTATGCAGATACTGGAGACAAGGAACAGGTGTTTGCTGTGATGCTGTGGGTTTCTGAGGCCCCAGACTTACGTGGGAGGTGCTGCTGCTAGTCCGTGTGACAGGATCGCTGATGGAGCAGCCCACCTGGGGCCCTGGGGTGTCCCTGCTGGGCAGCCAGCCTTTTAGGGGTCTAACCTGGGAGCGCGCTGCCCGCTCAGTGGCTCTTCTTGGGGCTGCAGCACTACCTCTGCCTTTTGAGAAAACAAAGTAAATTAGAACCAGCGAGAAAACAAATCAATTCAGGGGCTGAACTTGATACGGGAGCAAGCAGAGAAACCTCTGTCAGACTTGAGTTTGTAGACACTAGCAATGAGGCTAAGATGAAGCTCGAGAGGAAGGAAGAAGAGTCCTAAGCTCCAGATGGCAAACTTTTGCTTAGTGCGTTTTATGGTTTGTTTGTTTTTTAAAGATTTTATTTATTTATTTGAGAGAGAGAATGAGAGAGAGAGCACATGAGAGCGGGGAGGGTCAGAGGGAGAAGCTGAGCAGGGAGCCTGATGCGGGACTCGATCCCGGGACTCCAGGATCATGACCTGAGCCGAAGGCAGTTGCTCAACCAACGGAGCCACCCGGGCGCCCCTTTGTATTATCATTATTATTATTATTATTTTAAGATTTTATTTATTCAACAGAGAGATAGCGAGAGCAGGAACACAAGCAGGGGGAGCAGGAGAGGGAGAAGCAGGCTTCCCGCTGATCAGGGAGCCCAGTGCAGGGCTCCATCCCAGGACCCTTGGATCATGACCGAAGCCGAAGGTAGACGCTTAATGACTGAGGTACGCAGGCATTTTATGTTTTTAATAGTTTCTGATTTTTTTTTAAAGATTTATTTGTTTGTTTTAGAGAGAGAATGGGAGGGGCAGAGGAAGAGGGAGAATCCCAAGCAGAATCCTCGCTGAGCATGGAACTGGACGAAGGGCTCAATCTCGTGACCCTGAGATCACGTCCTGAGCTGAAATTAAGAGTCAGATGCTTAACTGACTGAGCCACCCAGGTGGTGCCCCATGAGTTTCTGAGTTTTGCTTCAATCCACCTTTTTTAAGAAAACATAGGGGCGCCTGGGTGGCTCAGTCGGTTGAGTGTCTGGCTCTTGTTTTTGGCTCAGGTCATGATCTCACGGTTGTGGGATCGAGCCCCGAGTTGGGCTCTGTGCTCAGCTGAGAGTCTGCTTGGGATTTTCTTTCTCCCTCTCCCTCTGCCCCTCCTCCTGCACGCGTGTGTGCATGCTCTCTTTCTAAAATAAATAAATCTTTAAAAAAATGTATAAATTGGAATTGTTGACCTCCATGTTGTGGTGGTTAAATTACAGCCTGTGTACATTGGGGCTTATTTAATTTTAGACTTTTTTGAAAGAGAAGAAAAAAGTAAATAAAAAATATATTTTAAAAGGCCATGGTCAGGGCCCCTGGCTGGCTCAGTTGGTGGAGCATGCAACTCTTGATCTCATGGTTGTGAGTTCAAGCCCCATGGCGGGTATACAGATTACTTAAAAAGAAAAAGAAAAAAAAAAAGCACAGTCATCTTTCCATATCTGTAAAGACGAGGCTCTCGAGCTGCAGAGTTGTCCGTTACAGGGCACACCCTTAACTGTCAGGTGCTGTGTTCTCTTTTTCATGTCAATTTCTTATTTTTTAAATTAATTTTTCTTTTAATTAATAATTTTAAGTAAGCCTTATACATGGCGGCAAAATTAAGATACACAAACATACATAATGAAAAGTAATTTTTGAAAGTTAGCTTCTAATTAGAAAACAAATTTAGCCTGATAAAGGCCTGTTAGCTTTTTAGTGTCAGAGAAATCAAGGAGAACACACGTGAGGGTAGGGAGAGAGGTTCTTGGATCTGCTGACGCGATCCGGCATTTGTCCTTCTGGAGAGCGTTGGGCAGAATGAACAGGTCAGAAGGTAGGTTCAGGGAGCCCCGGGAAGCCAAAGAATCTTCTATTTCAGGAGAAAGCTGAGGCTCGGCAGTGTCTCTACGTGGACAAGAGGGGGGCTCTGGACTTGAACTGGGGGAGCTTCAGAAGCAGTGTGGGTGGCGGTTGAGAGCAGGACTGTGCCACAGACTAGCTAGCTGGGCCACCTGGACGCCACTCTGGGCCTTGGTTTCCTCACTGTGGAATAGAGACTGCAGTGGCATCTGCCCCACAGGGATGCCGAGCAATAAAGCCGTTCGTGTGTGTAAAGCAGGTGAAACGGTGTCTGGGACACACAAACATTGCAGAAGTGTCTTCTTTTATAATTATTAGGATGTAGCTGAAGTGGGAGGCCCCTGAGTTGAGCCAGGATATTCACCCCAAATAGCTGGGGGTCTCCACCCGAGCACAGCACCCGATTTATTTAGGTGCTCAATAGATGTTGCCTTGTTTTTTCCACGTTGATCTTATCTACAGGGTGTGATTGGGAAGCTCTCGTTCAGTTTCACGCACCTCTTCTTTATTTCCAGGCAAAGGAAACCAACAGTAAGCAGAAAGAATTCGAAGAGGCGGCCAAGAGAGTGCGCTGTGCCATCGAGCAGCTGACTGCGGTGGAGTGAGGCCTCTGCCGAGCGCACTGCTCCCGGCCTGACCCTTTCCCAGCGCCTCAGGGAAGGAGAACGTCCACGATTTGAAATTAGAATATTTAAGCTATACTTTTGGTTTTTTCTTGAACGTGGTACCAGAGGCTGCTTCTGTTTGTGCAGCTGGTGCTGCTAAGTCCAGTAACCGATTCTCTCATTTTTCCTTGGTAGTTTTTGCGCCATTGGTTCCTGGACTTGCCAGGGTGAGAAGGTGAGAAGCGTGTTCTCGTGGGCAGAGCCCTTCCACAGTGAAGCACCGGGGCTTCAGGTCGACGGCCCGCTGTGGAGCCTGAGATTTGATGCCCGAATGTAATCATAGGTCTGTTGTGACTGGACAAATAGAGAATTAAGGATACCATTTTAGATTTTATCTGTCTAATATTCTGAATTTAGGGTGTGCATTTCTTGTGTTCCTGCTACTCTGTATTATCTCGCCGGGCTATCTACAAGTCCTGCGGCCGTCCTTCTACCCCGTCCAGAGCAGATCCCCTCCTTCCCTCCAGAGCAGATCACACAAAATGCCATCCCTGCCAGAGCCCTGAGCTGCTGTGTGTGGGAGGGGCCTTCCCTGCCTGTCTCGTCATTTTGGAATCTTCACAGGGGGAGCTAGCAGAAGCCAACCCCAGGCTGCCTCGGGCTCCCAGGTGTGCCAGAGCCCTTCCGGGACTGAAGCCCGAATGGCGGGGGGGTGGAGGAGGCCTGATGTCTTGACAGTAAAGCCAGCCTCTTGCTTGGAGGTCAGTTGAAGATCTGTCACCTCTGGCATGCACCACAGGCACATGGCAAGGTTGTGACATTTCTCTAAAACAGACAATGAGAAGGTCCTTAATGCCAGACAGTGCGTTTTCCAGAGGCCTGGCTCCCTTCTCTGAATGAGCTGTGACACAGATGGGGCAGGCAGGGCTGGGATGAGAGACCCATGGAAGGAATTCCTGGTCTTCCCGTTCCCAGTACTCTGCAGACCGCTACTTCCCTTTCGTGACGTGGGTTAGGTGGCTGATAAGGCACCTGTCTTTCTGATGTGAAGCCCCCTAAGGAGGACAGAGGGATCAATTAATGTAAAAAGTGGATTGGAAATGCCTTTTGGAGGAAACTTTTTTATAGATAACTTGTTTATATTGTTTGCAGTCTTACGGGATCATAGATTTCCGTGATGTCAGTTAGAACAGTGGTAATAAACCTGGCGGCTGGGGCCCCACGCTTGTTGCCTCTGACCTGTGGTTTCCTCGTCTGTAACACGGGTCATACAACTGTACCACCTCAGCTGGTTTCTGTGTAGGTGCACGGGGGGACTTAAGACAGAGTCCTCAGCTTCTCCTCAGGCTCTGCAATGTCGCTTTCTTATTTTGTTTGAATTATTACTTCACAGCACGGCACAAACTACAATTACAGTGAGCACAAAGCCGTTCTAAGTCATTGGGGAAATCCGCGTGAGCCTTAGGTGGGTTTGGAGACAGGGGAGCAGGAAATAGCAAAAACCGTCGCTTATGAGCTTGCTGCAGCGTTAGCCCTCGGGAGCCGTCGGCACTCGCCGGTGGCACCCTCCCTGACAGCAAAGCAGCGGCCTGAATCCTTTTTAAATACTTAACTCCGAGCTCTGGGGACTTGGTGGGCTGCAGCGGGTGATCTGTCAGCCTCGATTGGCTGTCTCTCCATTGCTGCTACCCCCCCCCCCCCCCCCCCCCCCCCCCCGCGCTCATTGACATTCTCCCCGTCCCCTCCCCGAGGCCAGCTCACACAGGGCTGAAGCCTGGTGTTACAGTGATAGATCTTATTTCTCCCTCCATGAAGAGAAGCTGCAGGGTGGATTGTTAACAGTCCTATTGGAGGTCATCTTGTCATTTCTGAAAAATAAAAACCATTTCATTTCAAACAAAGCTGCAGACCCTACTGGGTTTTTAAAATCTTGTCAGGTCTTTGTGGTGGTTCCTTAGCCACCTGCTGCTTCCCGCCCACACGGCTGTGGGGCAGGGATGAGCTCTGGCAGACGCAAAGCCAGCCCTGGGCTACAAGGCCCACTTGTGTGTGTCATCTGGACCCATTGCAGCTATAAACTGGCTATGCAAAGTGCATCTCAGACTTCTATTTTTCTGCCACATCCCAGTCAGAGAGGGAAGTGTATTTTTCCCTGCAAGCTTGGAGAATAAATTATTTACTGCAGTGATTTCTGTTGGGGGGGGGGGAAAGCTCTCCAGCCTCTGTACTCATCTAAGCTGCTTGATTTTGATATTTGTGCCAGTCTGTAAATGGATCCTTCACTGTAATAACGGGTCCTTACAAGCTGGCTTTGTAGAGAAGCTGGGCCTTTGCACAGTGGGCAGTGATGCGGTTCTTGGCTTCGTCAGGCTGTGCTGTGGGGTGAGACCCAGCTGGAGCTGACCCTCAGTCCATCTTACACTCCCCTTCTACAGAGGTATTTTCCAGAGGCCATATTTATCACTGGGCCTTAATGACTGTCCACTCGGAACACTAAATAGAAACCTCCATTAATCAAGCCACAAGCCTTTACCGAGGGCCAGAGCCTCAGGTTTTTTTTCAAATACGTGTCCCCTTTTGGGTTCTCCAAGTCTGGTGGGAGTCTGGAAAGGGCTGTGGTGGGTGGTTATGGGCTGTCGGGTGCAGAGGGTGGTGTACAGGTTAGAGGGCTAGAGGCCAGCCTCAGGAATCTGAATCCTCCCCCTGTCCCCAGCACAGTGACAAGTGCCAGCCTGACCAAGTCCTGCGGCCAAAAGTGACCTGCCAAGAGTGGAGCCATCGGCCACTGCCTGCAGGTTGGCACCCCCTTGGGGTGCTGACCATTCTTTGCAGGCTGCCCTTAAAGAGAAATAACTCACAATTGCCAATAAAGTCTTATGTGATCTTATCTGCATTTTTTTCATGCAGAAATAGAGACTTGCAAAGAGGCAAAGTAGCTTGTCCAAGATCATACAACTAGGAACTATTAGGGTTGAGGATTGAACCCAGGCATCCTGGCCCCAGAAATGGGCCCTCCCTGATGAATGACGCGGCCCGGCCTTGCGTGTGTGGCCGGGGTCGACTGCCCGACTCCAGAGACAGGGCTATCTTGAAACCATCCCCATTCCATTTTTCAGACGGCTTTGTCAGAAAGGCCTTCATTCTGTTGAACGGAAACATGTCTCCCCAAGGGTTCCATTGATCCTCGTAGTACAACATTTAAAAAAATTTTTTAAAAAGATTTTATTTATTTGACCGAGCAAGTAGGCAGAGCAGCAGCAGCGGGAAAGGGAGAAGCAGGCTCCCCGCTGGGCAGGGAGCCCGATGCGGGGCTCCATCCCAGGACCCCGGGATCATGACCTGAGCCGAAGGCAGGCACTTTAACTGACTGAGCCACCCAGTCACCCTGACATTTTTTTAAATTTTGAACTAAGATTCATGGGAACTTGTAAAGATAGTATGAAGGGGCCCCATGTACCCTTCACCCAGTTTGCTCTGTTGTAGCTACAGTAAAATGTCTGTGCTTTTGACATCTAGGGTCTGAGCTGAAAAGAGAGTTCCACTGTGCAGCCCGCCTTGCTCTGAACCAGAGTTGCCGTCACAAAGGGTTTCTTGTCTGGGGCAGTGGTGGGGGGTAGGGCAGGGAATCTAGCTCTTAAAGCAAAAAAACCAACTGCGCTGTAGATTTTCCTCCACTGGGCTCAGCCTACAGCATTGAAGCCTGTTTTCAGCTGACCAACCAAACTGGGGCCTTAGCTTCTCTGTGGTTATTTTCCCCTTGATCCCCAGGGTGGGGACGTCTGTCTGCCTGTTCACTCAGATGCTTGAGCGCCTACTGTGAGCCAGTGCTATGCCCAGGAATTGAGTGAGGCCGGAGAGGACTCAGTCTCCCACCGTGAGCTCAGGTTCCAGACCACGGCCAACAAACAGCCGTGTGATGTGCAGACTGAGAAGACAGCTCTGCCTTGGGGGCAGCACGGAAGATCTGAGCTGTCTGTCCAGCAACCAGGAGGAGGCTGCCGGATGACGGAAGAAGGGAACACTGTGTCCGGGGAGGGAGCGCAAGTGTGCGCTCGGGGCTGTAGTGCGTTCTGATGTGGGGGCGTCAGTGGTGGACAGATGCTGGCGAGTCCAGCGTGGCCATGAGGAGTCCATAGATCCTGTTGGTTCCTGGGGATGAGTCTAACCAGGTGTGTGGCTGCCTCCCCGTCTGCGCCATGTCCCACACAGGATGTCCGCTGTCCACATCAATGTGAAAGACCTCCGTTTCTAACCTACGACCTCCACCATTTGAGAACCCTTTAGTGTGGTTGGTTTTGACTAGAACAGTGTCTCGATGAATCTCCCGGGTGGATTAGCTTCATAATGCACCCTGATTACATGCACTGACGTGTGGGTAAATTAGCAAGGTTCAGTTTCTGTTGGAGGAGTTTGCCCAGTGCAGTGAGTTGAGTTGTGAAGGAACTGATGCTAAGCGGCTCGGTGATTTCTCCGACAGTTTTGGCTGCTTCCTCAGCCCTGTGCTGGAGGCAATGCACTGTGGCATCAGCCTGGACCAGGAGGCTCACCTGCCCCATGGCTGTTGCTGGGGTCAGGCATCCTGTTCTTGCTGGCCCTGAAGAGATAGTTGAATGTAAGTTTTATAAAAAGGTTTGGGTGCAGCCCTGTTTCTTTGTCACTTATAATTGGAATTTCTTCCATCCAAAGGTTCCTCCTCGCCCTGATTTTGGTGGTAGTGGTCTGATGCTAACTTTGAAGAGGCCCTGACGTCCTGGATCACCAAGTGGCTGAGCAACAGCTCTAACTATGGGTTATGAGTCTATGGTAGGAGGATGACCAATGAAAAAAGGGGTCATTCCAAAGTGGCACTGTTTCAGACCCAGCCTAGGGTATAATCTGGGTCCGTCTTAGGGAAGTAGACTGGTGGAATTCATCCAAGTAGCCCCTCGAGGACCGGTGCCTACTGCCTAGGGGACAATCCAGTGGCTCCCAGCTATGCACTGGGTTTCAAACACTGAACTTTAAAGCAGACAGGGTGTAGACTGGCTAACCTGGCCATCGACAACTGTGTCGTGAGGGGAGTATGTGTCTATTCCTGTGTGGAGCTGCGTGGCTCTGCAGACGGTGGCCTCAAGCAGTGCCGTCCCTGGCCCGGACAGCACAATCCCCCCCCCCTTTTTTTTTAAGATTTTATTTATTTATTTGACAGAGAGACACAGTGAGAGAGGGAACACAAGCAGGGGGAGTGGGAGAGGGAGAAGCAGGCTTCCCGCGGAGCAGGGAGCCCGACGTAGGGCTCGATCCCAGGACCCCGGGATCATGACCTGAGCCGAAGGCAGATGCCCAGCGACTGAGCCACCGGAGCGCCCCAGCAGAATCTTCTTTATGGGGCTGCAAAGAAGACCCTTTCAGACAAGCTTGGGCTGAGAGGCAGGGGTCACTGGGAAGAAGCATATGGAGCGTGCAGCCTGGGGGGTCCGCCGGCTCTCCCAGTCTCGCATACCTGAAACACACAAAAGGCGGCTTTGACCCACCTAAAGCAGTATTGGTCCTTGTCACATTGTGGGTAAAGGCTGGGGTCACTATTCGCCTTCCCCCGCTGTTCTCCAGCAGGGGCCCTGCACTGCCACCACGCTCCCCTCCTCCTCTAGCCCCCCTCCCCTCCTGCTTTTGTAGATGGCTGCCTCGCCCTCATCACCTCCCTCACCTCCTTTGCCCTGTATGCTTGCTGGATTCTTTCACCTGCCCGAGAGAGAAGGACCCCTGGCTGCCACCCAGCTGGCTGAGCAGGGGCTGGGGCGTCCCCACTGCCACAGCAGGGAAGCCCCCAGGCCCGCTCTGTGCCCCAGTCCAACCTTGGGCGCGGTGCATGGGAAGATGCACGGCCTGCAGGAACCCAAAACAGTGCCATGGGCTCTGAGTGCCCCTTGAAGTATTGTTTCAGTAACCTTGCTGCGATGGTTTTTCCTGACCATATTCCTCAAACCGAGAAATGCCTGGTACAGAAAAAGGGGCTGGAACGAACAGAAATGAGAGCCCTGGGATGACCCCGGGTCATGAAGCTACTTCATCTGCGAAGGGTTACCTTCAGTGACGATGTGGACGTAAAGCCCCGGACCCTGTCTCTGCAGGCTCTTGCCCAGACCCTGGGGGGGGCAGCGACCGACTTTCCAGGGGCCCGAGAGGAGGCCCTCCCATTGCCCACAGTTGCACCCCAGACAGCCCCACTGTGACAGCCGCCACTACCATGCCTGTCACTGCCTCCTCCTGGGTTCGGGCCCTTTGAGGTCCCTCTGCGACCCACCCCACTAGCGCCTGGCCCGTGTCCTAGAAGGTGCTTCACGCGTGTTGGCTGAGTGAGTGATGCAGAGGCAGAACCCAGCCTCGCCCCCTGTGGCATTTGTAAGTCGAAGCTCACTGGAAGCAACAGCCCCCATGCCAGCCTGCCTAGGCTCTTTGCCCATCCACCCCACTTCGCTGGATCCCTTTGGTTAGTCCTGGAGACGGATTAAGACCAGGACCACAGGGCCAGCCGGCGGCCAATTCTCCCAGCCGGGGGCGGCTGCCTCCCACCATTCAGGCTGCGGCTTCCTGGCCAGCGAGGTCGGTCAGCTGCCTGCTGAGCTCCCTCCTGGGGCGACGCAGGCCCCACCCTTCCTCCTCCTTAGCCCGGCCATTTGGCAGCTGAGAAACCGGAGATTTGGAGAGATTAAGACATTTGCCCAGGGACCCACTCCAGCGGCCAGCTCCTCGGGGACGCTGGGATTTGACCCCAGGTCTGTGGCGGGTGTACCTGCGGCTCTGAGATTTCCTTCTGTCCCCTGGGGCCGAGCTCTGCAATCGCCGTCGCGAGGTGGGACCGATCTTCCTGCGAGCCTGGGGGTGCGTATCGCGAGGTCCGCGCACAGGCAGAAAAGGGGGCACCGCATCCAGAAGAGCCTTGGAGCAGACGCACCAGCGTGCCCGCCCCGGCTCCCCGCATCCCCTTAATCGTGCCCCCTACTCCACTGCGCTCCATCCCCGGCCCAGCTCACCAAATCCCGGGCGCCCCTTCCCCGGCCAGGCTCCCCCACTCCCCGCTTCCTCTCTCCCCACACTCTCACTCCCTCGGCCCTCTCCGCTCCCCAAATCCCCCAGCCCCGCATGGCCTGGCTGGGCGCGCTGCTCCTGGCCGCCGCCCTGGGCACCCTGCTCAGCTTCGCACTGCTGGCGGCTGCCGTGGCCAGCGACTACTGGTATGTCCTGGAGGTGGCGGACATGGGGCGCACCGCGCGGCTGTCCTCGCACTCGGGACTCTGGCGGTCTGCGAAGGTATGGCTGCGGCGGGCCGGGGCGCAGAGGGCGCGGGCAGGGCGGCGCCCCCTTGTGCCCCCACTCCCCATCCCGGACTCTGTCCTCTCCCAAAACCGGGCAGTGACAGTAGGGCTACCAATCCGGGCTCAGAAATGAAAGGGTTGGGGGGGCATTGCATGGCCCCATAAGGACCCAAGAGCCCGGGGAGCAGGAGCCCCGGGCAGTCCCTTGCCCTCGCTGGCGGGGCGGGGGTGTCTTGTGTTAGAAGTTGTGGGCACATTACTTGGTAGATGACAAGTCAACGCCAGGCTCTCAGTGAGCTCTGCCATGGGCGGCTGCCTGACCTAGGAGCTCGTCCCTCCTCCGCCTCCCAAGTCTTCGTCAGATGGGGAGAAAGCGATACTTCTCAGGGTGCAAACGGCTGGGGGATGGTTGGAGGAATGAGGGGGGAAAGCAGGGCAGGCCCGCCACCCAGGGCACTGGGCTGCTGTTCTTCCTCAAGCAGGGGTGTGGGTGCTGAGGTGGGAGCGGGTGTGGGGCACTGGGGGCCTCCAGGAAGGCCCCAGGTCCACATCCAAGTGACCACGAGTTGTTTCTCAATTGCTGTCCCCAGAGGTTCAGCCTGGCACAGCCAGGGCTCCGGGGAAAGACCCCTGTTTCTTTCCACCTTCCCCCCCCCCCCACCACCACTTGACGGCTTGACACGCGCTCGGGCGCCAAACAGGAGTGCTGCATGCATTTTGGACCCGCAGAGAGAGGGGAAGGCATTCCCTCTGCAAGGCCTGCATGAGGGGGCGGCCAGCAGGCTGGGGGCCTCCCCTGCACAGGAACGGCACTGGGCGGAAGCAGTGCCTGGGAGAGCGTGTGAACGCGTGCGTGCATACATGTAAGCCTAGGTCAGTGTGAGTGCGAGCATGTGTGCATGGCTCTGAATGTGTGAGCATGTGTCTGAGAGAGTATGCGTGTGTGCATGTGAGTGTATGTGTAGGTGACTATGAGTGTGCGTGTGCACACGCGTGCATGTGCGTGCGTGACCATGCCTTCCTCCGCAGCAGCTGGGGAGGAAAGATGAGCTGTTGGTTCAGCCACTGAAAGGACTGGGCCTAATGCTCCAAAGCCTTCCTGGCGTGTGCACGTGTGTGTCTGCAAATGCGAGTGGGTGTGCATGTGTGTGTGCAAGAGTCAGAGAGTCCACATTACGCGCACCTTTTCCTGTCCAGGCAAAGCCACACGTGAGCATGCTCAGGGCCCCAAGCCTACGGGAGTGCTGAGGGCAGTGTCTCTTGGATGTTTGATTTTTAGACCGACATCCATGTAGGTATTATTTGTATGTTACAGAAACAAAACAGAAGATCTTCAACCCTCCAAACCCATTTGGAACCACAACTCTGGGGTCCAGGAGAGAATCTGATGGGGCTCCATGGCCACTGGTCAGCCCACTGGGTTCAGCAGGGGTGAGAGCGTGCTGTCCAGCATGCCTGCAAGACCACCCATCTCAGAGAAATTCAGGGTGGGTGGTGACCCCACAGGTGTCCAGCCCACCAGGCTTTGTGTCCTTTCTGCTTCTTAGGGCAAAACAGCTGCATCCCCCTGATCGACCCCTTTGCCAGTGAGAACCTGAATGTCCCCACCCCTGTGCAGCACCTCATCTGTGAGTCCTGCAGCCGAGTCATCTCCTGTCTGTCCTTAATCTCCAGGCAAAACTGTCCTGTGAAGGTGGACCTCCAGGCAGACAGGGCTCTGAAGTGCTCACTTGGAGCTGCCTGGGGGGTGGGGGCAGGTCCAGGTCCCTGCCCGGATGCTGAGCCCCCTCTCCTGGCAGTCCTGCACCGAGCTGTCATGGTGGTCCTGCCCCTGAGCCTCGTCCTTGTCGTGTGTGGCTGGATCTGTGGCCTCTTCAGTTCCCTGGCACAGAGCGTCCTGCTGCTGTTTTTCACCGGCTGCTACTTCTTGCTGGGGGGTGAGTGTGGGCACCCTGGGGGGCACGGATCCTGGGAGTGGGGGTGCCTCCTCTCCTGCCACCCTGTCCCCTGCTCCCATCTGGCCTGTGCTGAGCCTGGGCCCACCCAGGGGATTGAGCCGCAGCAGGCGAAAGCCCCTTGGGTAGTACTGGGCCTTTCTAGGGACAGGGGCAGGGGTGCTGGCTGTGGGCCTCGAGCCAGGGAGGCTGAGCTTCTAGGCACAGGAGGCATGAGGCTCCCCAAGGCGATCCCGCACCTGCCCTCCTACACCTGCACAAGGGGCATGAGACCGGCCCCCACCTGTTCTCCTCCGCTTCCTGGAGTGGCCTCGTGGGAGGAACAAGAGTGGGCAGTCCCAGGCAGTAAGACGGGTGGAAAGGGGCCTCGCAGCCCTTGGCAGTGACCCCGGTCCAGGCCCAGAATGTGACTGGCGACAGTCCCTCAGCTGACATTCATCTAGACTCTGCTGGGCGCTGGCCAGGCACTCCCTCGGGGCTGCAGCTGTGGCCTCCCTGTGGTCCCAGCTTCCAGCTGAGGTGTCCAAGGATTCACCAAGGTCAGCAGGAAGCTTATCCTGGGGATCCTGTGCCCCCCGCTTTGGTGCCCCCTGCTGCCCAAGGCCGGCTGTCACTGATGGTGGGCTGGGGCTCCTTGGGGTCAGTCATCAGAGGCCTGTGCTGTCAGGGGCAAGGCCTAAGCTGGGTCTGGCATCCGGGCCAGCTCAACTGTCAAGGCCATGGCACTTGAGGCCCAGACCATGTCGGCCTAGGGCTCCCTCTGGGGCAGGCCTGCCTCCTCCCCAGGGGGTGCTGGGCCCTGTGGGAGGCCTTGGTCAAGTGGGAACGGGCGGGCTTGCCGGGTGCCGGGAGCCTGGGGGACCCGCAGCCTGGGCATAAGCTGTAGAGAATGAGAGCAGGAGAAGTCAGCATGTCAGCTGTGGCCTGGCCCCAGACACCGGCTGTGTGGGTCCAAATCCAATTAAGAGGAGCTTGGGAAGCCAGGGAGAGGAGCAAAGGGGTGGGATTGTATCCAGGAAGCCTTGGCGTTATGCTCTCAGAAACATGGCCCGGGCCAGTGGGTGGAGGGAGGGCCTGGAGGCAGCTACTCAGGGGCGCTCCTCTTCCGAGGGACCTGGTTCAAGGAACACACCTGACCTGCTCCGTGCACCCAGGGTCCAGCCTGGCTGCACCACTGCTGTCCCCGCGGGGGCTGCTTCTTGGCAGTGGGTCAGCTGACGTCACTGTCAGCACTCTGCAGCGCCAGAAGGAGGAGAGTGTCAGCGTCGGGGACACTGATGGGAGCAGGCCGGGGGGGGGCGGATCGCAGACCTGGGGGCAGGCAGGGGGCCTGCAGAAGCTGGAGGCTTAGGCTAGGGCCAGAGGAGCGGCGGGGGTAACCCAGTAGAGTGGGGGGCACTGTGAGGAAGGGGGGCCTGGCCAGAGCTCCAGAGCTCCCCGACTGCCAGTAGAGGTCACTGGCTCTGTGTGTGTGTGTGTGTGTGTGTCGGGGACACTGGGGGATACGGGAGGGTGCTGTGTATGCAGGGGCAGATATGTGAGTGGGGACTGTTGCTGAGGGTGTAGGTGGTTCTCTTTATAAGGAGGGTTTTGTGGGGTGAGGTCTGGGGGTTTGGGAACTGAATCAGAGCCTCCATTTCCCCCAAAGGCCAGTGGGTAGGGCCTCCTGGTCTGCAGGACCGCCTCAGCCAGGACCTGGTTAGGCAGTTGCCCCCAGAGGGTAGACACAGCGAATGGTCCCCCTGCCCCCCTCCCCAGGTGCCCTGACCCTGGTGGGGGTCAGCATCTACATCCACTGCTCACAACTGCCCTTCGCCGAGACCGCCCTCCAGTACGGCCCCAGCACCTGCGGGACATCCGGGTCAGCTTCGGCTGGGCTCTAGCCCTGGCTTCGGAGGCGCTCTGTGGCCTCTCTGTGGCCTCCTCCTGCTCACAGCAGCCCGAGCCCGCAGCCTGAGCCGGCAGCTGGGGGGCCCCTGCTCTGTGGTCATCTGAGTCCCAGAGGGGCCCAGTTTCCCCTTTGCACCCACAGGCCTGGCTGGAGTTCTGGCTGGGAGGGGGCCCCTGCAGGGGCAGGGGTTGGGGGCAGAGCCAAGGATCCAGGCTTCTCTTGCTTGGCAAAGCTGGATGTTTGGGGGCTCCTCTGCCTGGTCTATGCCCTTTAGGGACCAATTGGTTTGGCTTCCTCTTGGGGATGAGAAAAGGGAGTCCCAGAAAGAGTTAGCAAGTGGCCCAAGGGAATGTTAGTGGGGTTGGGGTGGGGGTGCTGCAGGTTCCTGGTGCTCAGCGGGTCCCCTTGCCTCTCGAGGGCATAGCCTGCTCTCGCCCTCTCCCATCAGCCCTGGTGTGCCATGCTGTCCTCGTTCCTAGGGCCCTGGGTCAGGTGGAGGAGCTACCCTCTGTCCTGGGGAGGAGGGAATTTGAGAGAGAAGCAGGTATCTGTTAAACACCCACTGAGTTAGGCTCCAAGCAGAGTATCACCTGCTCATCTGCTTGTCCAGTCCTCCAGTCGCCCTTCACATTAGTTACCATTCACCCATTTTACAGAAGGGGAGTCTGAGGCCCAGACCATCCCAGAGCACATGGCAGAGCCAGATGCCCTGACATCGGGTGGGACTCCCAGGCCTCTCTTCGGTCCACTGGCTCAAGGGCAGATGTTGCAGGGGAGGATACTGAGGAGGGGGCCCGGGAGTCCCCTGGGGTTTGCAAGGGCAGCCGAGTGGGCTGGATGCACCTCGGCCCCCTCCCTGTTCTCAGGCCTCTGTCCTCGTCCTGGTGCATCTGCCGCCTCCGCTGGGCTGGCGCTCCAGGACCCCGATCCTCCCATCTGCAGCCCCCTGGGGAATGTCTGTGATTCCAGGGGCCTGGTGAGTGCCCAGAACTAGCAGGTGCGGAAGTCCTAGTGGGGGGGGGCTCAGCTCGCAGACCAGGGCGCAGGCGCACTGTGGCTAGGCACCTGGGTCATCCATCGTGAGGCTCACTCATTCCTGTTGGTAGAGAAGTCGAGGTGGCAGAGAAGGGTCCCCAGGGGGCTGTGCAGCACCCAAAGCCCCAGACAGCCCCATCTGGGGTTCAGGAGTCTGGGATGTGTGCGGGGAGTGGATGGCGACCCCTCTGGCCCTGGTCTACCCTCCCCAGCCCCCCTTTATCACTCCAAAGTTTACAGGAAGCTCCTTGGGGCCCTGGGGGCTGGCACCATTTGGGGGTCCCACTGAGGGCTTCCCTCTGTACTTATGTTTTAGTGTTTACCATTCCATGTCGCAACGTTGTGCCAATTTGTCCTTAAATAAATCAGTTTATGCTCCGAGCGGATAAGCCTTGTCTTTCTCTCTCAAAATTTTTTCAGAATGGATAAAACAGAATTATAAACAGTGTGCGGGCAGTAACACTGTTAGCAGCTGTGTGTGTGTGTGTGTGTCTGTCCATCCAGCCAGAGATGTCCTGTGTGTCTGTCCGTCCATCCAGAGACGTCCTCTGCAGACACAAGCCCCTTCTCTGTGGGTCGGCACGGGCAGCAGAGGATCCCATCCCCCGCCTCTGCGTTGGAAGGGGCAGCTTGGCGGGCAGGTCCTCTCAGCTTGTGAGGCTCTAACTGGACTTCTCCTGCGGTTCACTGGGGAGCGGGGAGCACAGGGGTTTGGTGGGGGCCTCCCTCTCTGCTGCTGAGCCTATATGACCCCAGGAACTGCTAAAAACGAGATCCAATCCCAAATCATCTACAATAAAGACATACTCTTTTGTAAGCAGGAAAATTTATTTTTGAAAAAGGAAAAAATATATAGATGACCACAGGATAAAGCCCAGCCCCCGACACAGCAGCTAGGGCTCCCTGCCATCCAGCCCCGCTGTCCCTTTCTAATCTCCTGTCACCCTTGCTCCGGTGTCCCCCAGCCCGAGCACGGGACCCGCTCATCAGCTGCGCGACTCTGAGCAAATGGCTCGGGGCAGTTTCCTTTTCTGTGCGCTGGGAGCTGAAGCCCTGCCCTGGCTGCTTCCTGGGCTTTGGTGAGGGGCTGGGATGGGGTACCCCCTGTCTGCCCTCGTGGCGCCCTGTCTGGGACATGGGAGGCACCGAGGGCTTGCTGAATGAACGCAGGTGGAAGGCTTCACCCTGAGGGTGGGAAGTCGGGGGTCCGAGAAGACAAGGGGGTAACGGGGTGTTGTTTCGTTGCCTCTCCTCCACCTGCTCCCTCAGGACACCTCCACTCCCCACCTGGATCCCGGCCAGGGCACAGGGTCTGGTCACCCCGTCCTCAGGGCCCCAGCTGCCTCAGCACGAACCCCCACTTCTTCAGCACCAGCTCGGTGTCCTGCGCGGAGACGTCGCGGTGCCACACGGCGCGCACCGACCGCTCGGTCCAGGGCAACAGCAGCACGCGCACCGCACGGCCGGTCTGGGCCACCTCATCCGCGCTCACGGCCTGCAGTCGTCGGCAGAGCTCCTCGGGCGGCGGCCCGTCCACCCTCACCATCACCATGTTCGTCTCCACGGCGGCGAGGTCCACGGAGCAGATGGGGGACGCCAGCTCCTGGAACCCTGGGCCCGGGGCCTGTGGTGAGTGGAGCCCGACCCCACGACCCCACCCCAGTCTCCAGCGTCCGGCCCTGTCGTCCCAGGACAGGCAGAGGGCAGCCCGACTGTAGTGGGGAAAAGAGGGACCCTTGGAGTCCCACACACTTGGCTCTGCTACTTTTCAGCTGTGTGACCTGGGACAAATCAGTTAACCTCTGGGCCTCGGTATCCTCATCTGTAAAGTGGGGACATCATGGGATTGTTTTGAGGACTCAACTGACAGATGTAAAGACCTAGGTTAGCGGCTCCACTTGGCCAGATCCTGCAAGAAATAGGAATTCCTGACATCCATTGCAGCTTCTTGGTCCAGACCCTCCACCAGTGAGGCCTGGTAAAGCATTCTAATTCCCTGGCTCCCACGCCTTGTGGCTCAGGGCTAACCTACATGTTCTAGAGTCAGAAGGACGTACGCCTGCAGGGGATTTGGGTCCCGCTATGGGGGGGCCCCCAGGCCCTCCTCTGGGAGCAAAAGGAAGTGAGGGTGGGGGGCCATGGTCCAGGTACCTCTGGCGAATCTCCGAGCGTTCTGGTGGTCCGTCGGCAGCACCTCCTCGAAGTCCGCCAGTCCTACTAGGGCAGCAGCAGCCAGCACCCCGGCCTGGCGCATCCCCCCACCCAGGGCTTTCCGGAGGCGCCAGGCTTCTTCGATGAAGTCCTTGGGCCCCCCAACCAAGGCCCCCACTGGGGCACCGAGGCCCTGGGAGGAAGAGAGGAGAGAGTCCTGCCTGCCAGCCCCCCAGGTGTGCATCTTTGCCCTTGTGGCCAGGGGAGGGGGATGTGAGGGGGACGGGGCCCTGTCTGGGGAGGGGCGAAAGGGGCCCAGGGCCAGCCACTGCCAGCATCGGAGCTCGGGAACACCAGCTGACTCCTATTGGGAGCACCCCACTGTCGGGTGTCTGGGAGGCAGCCAGTGGCTTCCCCACCTTGGAGAAACAGAGAGACACAGAGTCACAGTGCTCCACGATGCGGGCGGGGGGCACGTGCAGAGCTACTGCAGCGTTCATCAGCCGGGCCCCATCCAGGTGGACCCGGGCCCCGTAGCTCCGCGCCAGGAGGTGCACCTGGGGGCAAAGAGCAGGCAGCAGTCAGAGGGGCTGGGGTGGGGCCAGAGCGGAGGGAGGACAGGTCTCCAGGGGCCTTGAGGGGCCCAGAGCGAGCAGAGCTGGGCTGGTGTCCAGCTTGGCCCCCAGGGACCGGAGCAGGCACTCTGCTGCCTGAGGCTGGGTGCCATCCTCTGTAAAGGGGGCTGGTGCTGAGCGCTTTATCTCATGTGTACGGCGGGCTCGCTGTGGCCAAATGCTGACGTGGCGCGAGCCAGAGATGCCGCATCCTATTTAAGCCACCCCATGGCTCCGTGAGGGAGATGCTCTCAGCCCTTCCCATGGGCAAGGAGTAGTAGGTCTGCAGGGTCAGTTAGCAGCAAGTTCTCACACCAGGGAGCCGCACGGTTCAGCCCTCACACCCTGCACAAGCCGGTGCTGCTCTGGGGCTCCCTCCCTGGGGAGAAGGGGGGTTGTCTCTGTCCTTGGGGCCTTAACTGGGGCAGTAGTGCCCTCCATATCTGCAGCCTAGGACCAGCCACACACGTCCCTCCCGCCGCAGTTCCAGCTGCCATGGGCACCCACGGTGTATAAGAGGAGACACAGTCCTGGGAGAGGGGCTCCACAGGACAGGAAGCCAGGAGCTGGCTGGGGGTGGGCAGAGTGGTGGGGTAGGGCCTACCTGGCGTAGGTAGTCAATGGGGAGGACCCGGCCCCCCGAGCTGCTGTGGGTGTTCTCCAGGCAAATGAGCTCACAGACCGGGTGGTAGGGGCTCCCGAGGCCCCGTGTGACCACCCTCTCCAGCTCAGCCAGGTCCAAGGTGCCATGGGGCAGGTCTGGGAGGGGGTGGGAGTGCACCCCAGCGATCTGCAGGTATTGGGGGTGGAGGGATGGAGATCAGGTCCAGGGGCGCAGCGTCACCTCCTGTCTCTGTCCCATCGGCTCCTCTCCAGCTCGGGGCCATCGAGCCTTCCCCTTGTGCTGCGGACGTGGGCACGGACACCGCAGCAAGAAGGGGAGGAACCAAGGGCTGTGTTCTCCCGAGATGGGTCCTTCCCCACCGAGCGCCGCGTGCTCCGGATGCCCACTAGGGGGCAGCAGAGCACCAAGCACAGCCAGTGTCTGATGGAGGGGTGCTGGGCCGCGGCTGCCCCCACGTGGTCAGTCTGGGAATGGCTCCCTTTCCCGCCTCCTTAGAGACGCCACCACCCCAGCCATTTCTTCCCTCTGCAGGTCCCAACGCGGTGCCGGGGAAGCAGGTTCCCACCAGAAATGCTGAGCAGCCTGTGCTGGCCCCAGGTGAGGGGTGCCGGGTCCTTACCTGAGCCACCCCGCCCTGCTCGTAGACGTGGAGGTGGCACTCCTGCCCGAGGAGGATCTGGGAGCCTCTGCGCTGGCAGTGACACATCACTGAGATAGATGGGGGAGGGCAGTGTTGGCTCTGAGTCCCATGGGGCCCATCTGCTCCTGCCCAGCTCCCGGCTGAGCCCGGAGGCTAGCTCTCAAGTGCCTATGCCAATGAGGAAACGGCACCCCTTCAAGACACCTTACTGCGTGTGCCAGAAAACAGTCCCGTGAACTACAAAGTCTAGGATAACCATCCTGTGAGGTGTTGCGCCCTGTGCCCTGCAGCCCACCTGCAGAGCATCTCCTGCTCGGAAAGCTGGCCACCATGCTGCCCCCGGGGGCCAAGCAGCTCAGGGCATGGGCATCAGTCAGGCCCAGCAGGAAACAGAGGGCACATGCACACTTGGAAGCCAGAGTTTAATAAAGGGACAATTCACAAAGGTGTGGCAGCATGGAAGGAAGTCACAAGGGACAGAGTAAGACCCCCAGGCCATAAGGGGCAAGAGGGAGGTGTGGTTACCAGAACCTGGAGACAGGGCAGTGTGGAGAGGGCTGCCCGCCTGGCCCAGGGAGACCATCTGGGGAGGGAGCTGGGGGAGGACCACGGATACACTGACCTCACTCTCCTCCCCTCCCTCATCTCCTGCGAGGGGCCCTCCTGGCTGAGCCCAGCAGAAGTCCAGATGGCTCAGGACCCCACTGATGTTGTCCCAGCCTTGCCCCCAGCACCGAGGAGAGAAATACTGAGGGAGGACCTGGAGGGCAAATGGGAGTCACCCCACGCCGCGCTCACCAGAGATGAGGTTGGCCATGGTGTTGGTGGGCACAAACAAGGTCCGGTCCACCCCCAGCAGCTTGGCGGCCTTTTCCTGCAGCTCTGAGGAGGGAAGGGATGGGGGTGCAGGGAGACTCCATCAACAATGACACTCTCCTTGCATTACTCATAACCATGAGCTCGTGTCCTGCCGAGGTGAGTGGCCAAGCCAGACAGACGCCCTGGTCCGCTGGCTGCAGACTGTGGTCTTGGTGACCGCATATCCAGGTATAGAGGCCCCTCAGTCAACCCTCTGCACCCAGCCTCCTCCTGGGCCATGGTCCCCCCCCAACATTGAAACTCTGTGGTTTGAACCCCCCTGTCCCATCCAGACCTCACACCTGTCTCACTTCCTTTCCCATCAGCCCCTTGCAGGTGGGGCCCTGCGGTTTCTCTGCTGACTTCCTCTCCCAGAACAGAAGGACAGGAGCTCTCAGAAGAGGAGACTCTGGGGGGGTTGGGGGGCGGGGCTTCAGGCTCCTGCTTTAAAGCCTGCTGTGGCTCCCCTCTGCCTGTGGTATCAAGTCCGAAGTCTTTAGCATGACATTCAAGGCCAGTGGGATTTGCCCTCTGCCTTCACCTCCACGGACAGGGGGCTCCTGGTACCCCACACTCCAGCCACATTCCCTATCTGTATCCTAAACACTTTTCTCAACACCCAGTGAGCCAGCTCCATTCCCTGCCTGGAGGCTCCACTCGCCCTGTAAGAGGCTACTCTGCAAAGTCCCCCTTCCCTGTGAGTTCCATGCCTCCCCTCCCCCCCAGTTCCCAAGGCACTCTCTGGGGACACATGCCAGCCCCAGCACTTCCTCCACCCCATGGTGTCTGTGTGTCTGGCTGCCTACTAAGCAGTGGGCTCAGCATTTTTGAAGTTCCGGGCAACAAGTGTCTGCAGAATGCATGATCACCAATCACGACCTGACCCCACACACAGGCCCTAGGAGCTCAAGTGGCAACCTGTGGCTTGTCCCTGGCACCGCAGAGGTATACACCCTCACAATGGCAGTGATCTGCTAGAGTGGCAATTCTCAACACTGTGTCTTGAAAATAACGCTCCCTAGGTTATTAGCGTCCACTCCTTGAGAGGTGCAGCCTGTGGAAAATCCTCTTTTCTAGACTGGTTTTCTGTGTGTCTTCATGTGGAAAGGCAGTGCGTGCAGGACGATAGCTATAGGTTTTAGAGAGAAGACCTGGGTTCAAATACTGCCTTGCCATTTGCTGGGTAGGAGACCTTGGGTGCCACACTCAGCATCCCAGAGCCCTCCTCTGCAAGAGGAGACCACACCCATCTCATCAGGCAGCTCCACACCTGAATGCGCACACCAATCCCCTGGGCGTCCTGTTAGCGTGCAATTCTGGCTCAGCAGGTGTAAGTGTGGGACCCGGGAATCTGCATTTCCAACAGACTGTCGGGTGATGGGCCAGACTGAGCAGCAAGGCCGCAGGGCATGACGCCTAGCCTGCAGCTGAGCCGCCACCCCTGCGCCCCGGGCCACTTCTCCCGCCAGCACCACGGACAGCGCTCTGGGGTCCCCGCGACGACCCCAGGCCGCGGCCTGCACACCGGGCTCACCGCGGACGGTGGGGTCCTCGCCGTAGTCGTCGTCCCCCACGACCGCCTCGGCCATGGCGCGCCTCATGGCAGGCCCGGGCTTGGTCACCGTGTCGCTGCGCAGGTCCACCACGTGCGCCAGGAACCCCGTCCCGCTCCCCGACCCCCGAGTCCAGAGGGCCCCGGGCCGCCGGGCCGCGGCCCGGGCCAGTCCACGGAGCATGGCGGGGGCAGTTCCCGACCCCCACCCCGACTCTTCCCAGCGAGGGCGACCGCGAGCGACGGGGTGGGTGCAGCGGGCCTTCACGGACTTCGACCGCCGCGGCGGACCTGGGCCTGCGGGAGTTCCAGCGGTATGCTGGGAGCTGTAGTTCGGACTTCGTCCCGGCGGGCACCGCGCGAGCTCGGGCAGGAGGGCCCCGAGGCGTGCTGGGAGTTGTAGTTCGGGCTTCACGGCGGCGGGCACGGCGCGATGGGGACATGTGGGAGAGCGAGGGTATTGCTCTCCGAAGAAGAAACCGAGGCCGGACGAGCGTTATAGAGCGGACGCTCGTGTGACTCCTGCCGTGTGCCAGGCTCTATCTCGGGCACCCTACAAATATTAGTGCAGTTAAGCCTCCCGGCAGCTCTAGGAGACAAGTACCAGCAGCATCCCCGTTTCACAGATGGGGAAACCGAGCCGCGCACAAGCTAATGCCTACGGTCACTTGGCGAGGAAGTGGCCAGGCCGTCTGTCTCCAGGGTCCAGGTCTGAAGCACTGTGTTATGTCGCCGCTAAAGAAGTAGCGTCCCATCATTGACTTTTTTTTCAATACGGATCTGTTGAGTACCTACTGTGTGCCGGGCATTGCCGAGGTGCCAGGCAAGAGGGATACAGAGATGGCGCAACCGGTCTGGGCTTCCGGCTTCATGGGGTGTACGGGAGGCAGAATTAGAGGGGTGCACAGAGAGCCCCCTCCTCCATACCCCTGCCCTTGAGAGACGGGCTGCCTTCAGCTGAGGTGCAGTGCAGGGTTGCGGAGTGAAGGGCACTGACTGACTCAAGTCCTCACTTACCAGGCATGCGGCTTTGGACGAGCCTTTTAACCTCTCTGTGCCTCAGTCTCCCTAACTGCAGAATGGGCTGTTTTGAGGATTCCATGACTAATTATGCTTAGTGCTGACCCTGGTGCCCGGCTGGGGTAAGTGCCACATATGAGTGTTCCCTTTCTTACTGCTGCTGCTATGACCGTCCTTACTGGTCACAGCCCAGGGCCCTGGGGTTTGGTGCCGCTGCCGCGGGGAGCACCGTGACTCAGCCCAGACCGGACCTTCCCTTCTGCAGGGTGACCTTCCCTCACACAGGGAGGACAGGGCTCCCTCTGAGTGCGCAGCCTCACTCAGCTGCTCCCCTCCCTGGAATATGGCCACAGATGTCTGTCCCCCATGGGAGGAAATTGGTCCCAGAGGGGCCCAAGTTCCCC
This sequence comes from Neomonachus schauinslandi, assembly GCF_002201575.2. NCBI lineage: Eukaryota > Metazoa > Chordata > Mammalia > Carnivora > Phocidae > Neomonachus > Neomonachus schauinslandi. Next base: position 56,229,826 of record NC_058417.1, read on the forward strand.
AGAAGAGGTGCCCACAGCTCTCATCAGGGCACCCCTCATCAAAGAGGGCACTCACACCTTCATCAGAGGTCTGCCATGTGCCTGCTCCCAATTGGGTCTGGGGATAAAGGAGAGGAAGAGCAGGCTGCTCTCGGAGCTCGGGTCCTCAGGGTGGGGACAGGATGCTGCCCAAGAGAGGAGCACTGGGAAGAGGGTGGATGTCAGAACCAGGAGATGCTGCCATGGGCCTGGCTGAGGCATCAGGGTAGGCTTCCTGGAGGAAGCAGGGATTGGGCTGAGCTTTGAAGACAGAGCAGGTCGCTAATCAGACAGAGGAGGAACATAAGGCAAAAGCTCCGGGTAGGAGGGAGCTGGAGCATTGGAAATCTTGAAAGAAGGCCAGCCTGGCAGAGAAGTGAGCAGGGCTGGAGATGGAGCTGTATCCAGGGTTAGGGCGCCTTCCCTGGAGCTCTCCACTTCTCCCCCCATGCCTAGTGCGGGCACCTTGAAAGAGGAAAAATCACAAGATCTCTGTAGGATCGGTGGCCCCAAGGACTCCCATCTAAAGGAAAGGCTCGTTGTGCCTTTCCCCACCCCAGTGCCCCTCTGGCCCTGACCCACAGTCTGCACTGAATTCCGGGCCCTTGGAAAACAAGCCCCTTATCTCTGAGTCTGGCTCCAGCCCTTCTGCTGGGAAGTGGGGGTGGGGAGCAGAGGCCTCTGTGGACAGGAAGGGAGGGCTTGGGGCAGCAGCGATGGCTTTCAGGAGAACAAGGAGTAAGGGTGCAAACAGCGGGATCCCCAGGCACATCCCAGTCATGGCCTCCTGTTTGCAGGCACTTCACAGTTTGCCAAGCTTATCCACCCACAGCCTCCCTGTTAGTCATCATAGCACCCTAGGGGCGGGTGGGTGGCTCAGTCGTTAAGCGTCTGCCTTCGGCTCAGGTCATGATCCCGGGGTCCTGGGATCGAGCCCCACATCGGGCTCCCTGCTCAGCGGGAAGCATGCTTCTCCCTCTCCCTCTGCTGCTCCCCCGGCTTGTGCTCTTTGTCTCAAATGAATAAATAAAAATCTTTTTTAAAAAATGAGTGTTTAGGGGCGCCTGGGTGGCTCAGTTGTTAAGCATCTGCCTTCGGCTCAGGTCATGGTCCCAGGGTCCTGGGATCGAGCCCCACAGCAGGCTCCCTGCTCGGCCGAGAGCTTGCTTCTCCCTCTCCCACTCCCCCTGCTTGTGTTTCCTCTCTCGGTGTCTCTCTCTGTCAAATAAATAAAATCTTAAAAAAAAAAAAATCATCATAGCACCCTTGGAGGAGGAGGCCTGGGCAGGGGGCTTAGGGCCATCCCACCATCCCAGGCAGCCACCAAAGTGACACAGCTGGCCACCAAACCAGCCTTTCTCCTCCCGTGACAGAGCTGTCTCCCCAGAGAGCTGGCCTCTTCCTGGGGGAAGCTGGGGCCTCAGAGAGGTTCCTTCTACCTACCAGGTGCTCCTTATCACCTCCTACCTAGTCCTAGGGCACCTGGGCCAGTCCCCCTCACCCTGGTGGTGGAAGGGGCAACAAGGGTGAGGGCCCTCCCCCGAGCAACGAGACATCTTTCTTTCTTTCTTTCTTTCTTTCTTTTTTAAGATTTTTATTTATTTATTTGAGAGCAAGAGACCGAGAGTGAGCGAGTGAGAGAGAACACAAGTGGGGGCTGGGGAGGGCAGAGGGAGGAGGAGAAGCAGACCCCCGCTGAGCAGGAAGCCTGACTGGGGACTCGATTCCAGAACCCTGGGATCATGACCCGAAGGCAGACGCTTCACCCACAGAGCCACCCAGGCACCCCCTGAGGCATGTTTCTGAGGCCTTGTTGGGTTGGGGGGGCCCTCTGCCCAAGGCTTGGTCTCAGGGGGGTTGTTTAGGCTCTCGTGTGTGAGTATCTGTGTGCACACATGTATATGTGTGTGTCCATGTGCACATATGTGCAAGCATTGTTTGCATGTGCACATGTGTGTATATACACGCACGTGTGCATACGTCTGTGTAGGTGTGTGTGCGTATGTGCAAGTGCAGGGGGTGGGTGCGGGCTGCTCATGCGTGTGTGCACGCATGTCTGTGCATGTGTGTGTGTCTGTGTGCTTGCGTCTGAGCGTGTCCCTGGCTGCGTCTGATAATCCGTCATCCTGCTGGTGAGCTGGGAACAGTTCGCAGCTCCCGGGCTGGGGAGGAGAAGCCAGAGGCCCTGGGGCAGCCCCCTCCCCACTCCCCCAGGTTACGGAGCAGACCCCATCCATCTGCTCAGAGCAGAGTCCAGCCCCTAAGCAGCTGCCACCCCTGGAGGTCGAAGGTCGTGGGATTGTCTCCTGCCTGCACGCAGACCTGCCCCACCCCCCACATCAGCTGCCTCCTCCCCCAAGGCCACAGCCCTGGGCTAGGCCACCTCCGGGTCTGCCCCGCCCCTCCCCCAGCCGGGCTCTTTGTCACAGTCCCCTCCCTCTCACCACATGGCAGCCGGATGGCAACACTTGTGTTCCCTGAATGCTCCGGCCTCTGTCTCACCCTAGGTCTTTGCACCTGTGTTCCTTCTGCCTGGAAATCTCCCCTCCCCCAACCATCGGCACGCGTCCTTGGTTATCACCTTCTCAGTCTTTGGGTCTCAGCTGAGCCGTTCCTTCTTCCAGGAACCCCCTGACCCCTGCTCCAGCAGGGGAGGGAGATGGCCCACCTTCTGGGGTGTGTCATCTCCTCTCCTTGTCCCCCAGGGTTATGGGCCAGGGCCAGGATGCTCTTGGCCTTTGGAGTGTCCTGTATGCCCCATCTGGAGCTGGCCCAGCTAATTCCAGCTTAACAACTGACAAAGGGAGACACGTGGATCAGCTTCCCCCAACCCCGGGGAACGTGGACACGGTCGTGGGGGGCCAGGAGCTGCGTCAGCAGCTCTGACCATGGAGGGCCCTGGGGCCCTGTGCAAGAGGAGGCCAGGAATGGATGAGGAGCAGACGCTGGTCCTGCCTTGGTCTCTCCATGGAGGACACTCCATGGGGGTCCCCAAGATAGCCCCTTCCCTGGCCTTCTTAAGACATCTAGTTGCTGCTCCCCTGTGCAGTAGGAGGACACTGGTCAGGCTTGGGGGGGGGAGCAAGACATGAGCTCTGGGTGGCTGCTTTCACAGCACCCCCAGGCTTGCTGGCACCCCTCCAGGTGCAAGCTCTGGGGTGTGGGCGCACACACACGCGCACACACACGCACGAGCCGAGTTCAGCGTGCGTATTCCTGTAACGCTGGGCCCCTGGCAGGAAGTGAGTGGCGGGGAGGCTGCTGCTGGGAACCAGGGGCTGGCCCCACTGAGATAAAGGGAGGCAGCAGATTGGAACTGGAGATAGCGGCCCTGGGTCCTGGTAAACAGGTTGGGGGAAATGTCCTTCCCATCCCAGCCTCTTGGCCCTGAGCCCGCAGGATCCATAGGGCGCTGGCCTGCATCCAGGCCCAGCAGCCTGGGAGTCAAGGGAGAACTGTTTGCACCATAACCTCCCCAGACTGGGGGGAGGGGAGGGGGTGGCAAAGGAGAGAGCGCTGGGCCCCACATCAAGGCCACATGTGCTGCTGGAGAGGGAAGGGGCCAGGAGGAGGACTGCTCCAAGCCCGCTGCAGAGGGAGATGTCCATAGCACGACAGATGGGTCACCTTCAGGGCCATCTTGGGAAATCGAAACAGTGGGAGACCCGGAGAGAATGGGGGCAGTGAGGGGGAGGGGCCTGCACCCCACTGCCCAGCAGGCAGGCTCTGCAGCAACCCATGGTGGGCTTGATATTATGGCAGCTGGGAGACCCTGCGCTGTCCAGGCCGAGGGAAACCCACACAACCTTCACCGGCACCCCACCAGGGGCAGGGCTGGGTGGGGGTCTGCCCGGCCAATGCCCAGCGCCCCGCACAGTGCTCGGATACACTTGTGCTTTCAAAAACGTTATATCATACAACGGGAAAGAGAAAAGTCCGTGAAGCATATCTGCCCAGTTCTACAAATAAATACACATAGAGAAGGAACTCCCGGGTCATCGCTACTCAGATCAAGAAATCAGACATGGCCAGGATTCCGGAAGTTTCCTTGTCATTCACAAGCCCCCCCTCTGTCAGCAGTTACTGCAGCGGTCTGACTTTTAGGATCATTACCTGCTCCTCTTCTTGGTTTTACCACCACGGACGGGTCCCTCAGTAGCAGCCCAGTGGGGTGCATGGCACCTGTGAGGAGCTGTGCTTCGGGCTTTGGCACGGCAGGCATTTTCCGCCAGGCGCCTAGACCACAGTTTATTTCTCCGTTCTTCCTGTTTCAGGATCCAGGTTATTTTCAGGTTTGCTTTACCAACAGTGCTGCTGGGGCACGTGTGCTCCCCTTTCTGTGGACAAGCCCCCCGCGGCTCTGCGGCTCTGCGAGTCAGCACCAAACCCCTCTCCCCGAGTGGCTGCCATGGTTTCTGTTCCTGCTTTCCCACCGCGTGCCGTTCCTGCCATCCCTGGGCAGGATCACACTTCATAACTTCAGCCATTCGGTGCCGGCCCGCTGGTATATTTTGATTTTTAGCTGCTCTTTCTGATGAGTAGCGGAGTTGGACGCCTTTTCTTATGTTTTAGCCAATTGCAGTCCTCTTCCGTGCGGAGCCGAAGCCTTTTCTCAGCGATCTGCCAGTTATTTATATGCGCTGGGTACCAATCCTGTCTGTAGCTTGTGTTGCCGAAAAAAGGTTTCTCTTTTCTATGGCCTGTCTTTGCACTTCTGTGGAATACTTGATAGATTACAAGTTCCTCCTCTTCTGTAATTAAATTTATCGCCCCCCCCCCCGCTTTATAATTAGTGTCTTGCTTAAGAACTCCCTCTCCTCAAGGTCACCATGATATTCTCCGAATTGTCTTCTAAAATTTGGAACTTCTGCCTCCCCCTTAGGCTTACACTCATTGACCGATTATTTCCCCCCAAGGCTTCAGAGGGTGGGAACCGCAGCTCCAAGGCAAGTCACCCCGTGACATGGAGGTCACCTTCCCTGCACTGCACGGTCCTCTCTTTGCTGGGCGGGTGGGTTGGCAACGTACCCGGTGCCCATTAAGCTCTGGGCCGGGCCGGAGGGTCGGGGTGCGAATCAGAGTAGGGAGCCACGGAGGCAGGGCTGGGAAGGTCTTGGTCAGAAGTGCCAGGGATGCTGGGAGGCAAGCCGCCACCACGGTTTCTAGAATAAAAAGTGGCCTTTTGGCCCCATGAACCTCAGAGAGGTGAACCCCATCCCCTGCCACTTCTCTCTGGCAAGCTGGAGGGCCTTCCTCCACCCAGCACAAGCCCTCCATCCCTAAGGCCCAGAGTGGGGGTGGGAGGCCTCTGATGCCTCCCCCCAACCCCCGCCAACTGTGCAAGGCTGGGGGCTCAGCCTCTTGAGATTGGAGGTACCGAGTCAGGATCCAACCCCTTCCACAGAGGCACCTACATCTTGGGTTCCAGTGGGGCAGGCCCATGGGGAGCTCCGGGTCCTAAGAGCTTCTCAGGGTGCCTAGAGGAGACCGAAGCGCCCAGTGTGAAGGCCTGGCAGCTGGGTGGGTGGGGCAGCTGGAATCCTGGGAAATCCTCTGGGACAGTAGCCCCAGGGTCCCTCGGCTCTGCTGGGAAGCAGCCAGCCTTCCAGGAATCAGCTCGGATGCGTGCAGCCCCACACTCT